>NW_028175923.1:0-376000 GCF_949987555.1 Borostomias antarcticus
GACTTTAAAATACTAATACTAGTCTATAAATCTCTCCACAGTCACGCACCAGAAAACATTTCAGACATGCTTGTCAGGTACATGCCCAACAGACCACTCAGATCCTCAGGTACTGAACTCGTAACAGTCCCAAAAGCCAGGACCAAGAAACACGGAGAGGCAGTTTTTAGTTTCTATGCCCCCAACTTCTGGAACTCCCTGCCGGAGTGCCTAAGAAGGGTCGAAACAACGGAGGTCTTCAAGCAAGATCTCAAGACGTACCTTTTTGGCCTAGCCTACAATCACTAGCCAGGACCTTGAGACACAGAAAGCTAGCCTCAAACCTACCTGTGAATCCTCTGTATACATTGGTGTATATCCTGCTATGCACTCTATGTATATCAAGTTGTGTACAGAAGCTGGTTGCCCTGAAACAGGCTTGTTCTGTTCTGATATCTGTGTTGCTTCAAAGGCTCAGCGTGCTTCTAACCGTTTTCTGTCTCCCCTAGTGCCTCTCTCTCTTCCTCCTACCTTCTAACCAGGTCCAGTGGATGCCCCACTGACACCCGCACACCACTCTGAGTCCGATAGATACCCCCGTGTCAGCTGTGGATGTCGTAGTATTTAGTTAACACACACACACACGTACACACATCAGTCCACATCCGGCTTAGGCCTGGACCTGGGCCCAGTCCCCCTTCCCCTCACCCTAACCCGGGTCCGTATCCTTTTCCTACCCCCTCTCTACCCCAACCCCTGCCTCTATCTGGGCCCAGGCACATTCACGCACACACAGACATACACCAGTGTTTGCCATGTCTCTCCTATTATGTTTTTAGCCTCTCTTACTCTGAAAATGTAATTTAATGTAATTTATTGCTTTATAAATGTTCTTAGCCGGTAGACAAACATACTCCAGGAGCTTGCTCGATTTCCTTGTTGAGAGGGGTCAGGGAAGAATTTGTACAGCTCACTTTTTGCTTCCCTCTGGAATATGTAGGGATGGGATGTATCCCCACCTCCCTTGTTCTCTGTAAAGCGCATTGTGTTGCCTCTGGGTATGAAATGCGCTATACAAATACAGCTTTGATTGATTGATTGATTGATTGATTGATACCACTTCATATCACAGCGAGCATACTGTAGCTATACAGCTCTTTACAACACAGGACAGTAGGTCTATACCTAGCTGTACAGCACTTTATAACATACAACAGTAGTCATATACCTACTGTAGCTACTGTATACAAGTACTTTACAATACAGCACAATAGACCTATACCTAGCAGCACATTAGGCCTATATTTAGATATACAGGACTTTCCAACACAGCACAGTAGGCCTAGCTGGATAACACTTTACCAAACAGAAACCAAAAGAATCAAGTATTATTATTATTATTATATTTATCTGCCCCAGTCTGACTGAAGTCCTATAAAGCAACTGGTTATTCACCAGATCACAGATGAAGAGGAGGTTCACCCAGGAACTCATATTACCCAGAGCCATCACTGCTAGTCCTCTAATCAACCAGTATCAACACATCATTTATATGACAACCTGGTTAAACAAAGCTCAGAGAGCAATATGTACTCTATTCTGTCTTCAATTGGGGGTGTTTTTGTCAAAGAATTAATACAGAATAATTGTAGAAAATTCTTACTCTAAAGTTTATCCCCATTATGGACTTACTTGTTTTCTCTAAGTCAGTGTGTCAGATCCAGAAGTCACTAGCTACTCTGATGAGGTGGAATGGATCACTGACTGTTTAAGGGTCTGCGTCAGCAACGTCTACTATGACATCATAAAAGCAATGGGAGATGTAACGTGGCGAGGCGCCCTCTAGTGGTTTTGATAGGGGTGTGGAAGTGTTGGAGTCGGACTGATGAGTGCATTTTTGAAATAGGATATCTACATTAGGTAAACACGGGTGTAATTAATAAAAAGGCGAGGTTGCTGCGAGTGGTTGCTAAGCAAAGCGTTGACTAAGTGTAGTCACAAGCACCAACCCCCCTCTCCCCCCGCCGGGACGGCTCCCTCTCCCTCTCTCCTCCCCGATAGGTAGATTTGGGGAGCGTTCTTTGAGCGCGAAGGACGACCGAGAGGCGAGATTAGAGTTCGTTCAAGTAATAATAATAAAAAAGAGTCCCATAGCCATTGAATTGGTAGTAGCCTAGGCTATTTTGAGGTTGGTCATTTCTCCGAGTGAGAATTGTGAAGCGTGGCGAGTGAGCGTGAGAATAGGCTGCAATGCGTGTGTCTGAGACTTGGCAGCCCCGGGTTTCACTGATCTAGCGGTCAGTAAATTCGACAAAATTTCAAGAGGTGGACATCACTGGATTCATCTCGGCATACAGATAATTCAAGATTGACTCATGTTTACGAAGCGCACCAGCATAGTGCTCTGATCAGCTGCACTCTCCAGTGAAGTTCTCAAAACGCGACAGATGCCCGGATCAGTAGCCTAGATCTCATTGTATTACAGTATTTTAGCAGACGCTTTTATCCAAAGCAACTAACAATAATTGCATTTAACTAGGAAAGGCCAATGTTGGGCTACTAGCCTACTAGGCTACTTGCCAGAACTTACAAGTGCATCTCCTTTCTAAAACAAGTGACTAAGATCATAATCTAGTGCTGAAGGCAAAGTGCAAGAATTGCAATCTAAAATACAATAGAGGGAGGGTCGTTGTAGTTCTCTCTGTAAAATAACTCAAACGAGGGACGGTAGGCCTAGCTGGATAACACTTTACCAAACAGAAACCAAAAGAATCAAGTATTATTATTATTATTATATTTATCTGCCCCAGTCTGACTGAAGTCCTATTGTCACAACCCATGCCTCTAACCCTGCCTCTCTGCCTGCCCCTAACCCTATATCTCCGAGAACGAGTCCCCTGACACCTCCCAGAGGGCGCAGAGGGAACTGCGGGCTCGTCGGCGTGAGCAGCTGCCGGTCATTCCGGTGATTGCACCCCATCCTGGCCAGCCACCACCTGCAGCCCATCAGCCCAGGAGGTTAAGAAGCCACTCCACACAGCATGCGGCGCCAGATCGTTGACTAACCAACCTAGTGGGTACACGTCTCTAGCTCCCTGCCTCGTCTGTCTTTTGAACCTTGCCTTACCCTGTTCTCCCTGTCTTCCCAGTTCCTGCCTGACCCACGCCTGTACGATTACCCCGCTCCTGCCTGACCCACGCCTGTACGACAACCCTGCTCCTGCCTGACCCACGCCTGTACGACAACCCTGCTCCTGCCTGACCCACGCCTGTACGACAACCCTGCTCCTGCCTGACCCACGCCTGTACGACAACCCCGCTCCTGCCTGACCATCGCCTGTACGACTACCACGCTCCTGCCTGACCATCGCCTGTACGACTACCACGTCCCCGCCTGACCCACGCCTGTCTACGGATCACGTTACTGCCTGCCTCTCCCCGGATCGCAATAAACGTGCCTACGGGCTTCCACCCCAATCGTGTCTGCTCTTGGGTCCTCCATCCTGATCCTTAACAGAACGATATGGCCAAGACATGGACCCAGCGGACGTCGACGCCATACGCACTGCCATCGCCAGCCAAGGTACGCTGATTGGGAGACACGACTCTGACCTCCAACATGCGGCCAGTGCCATGCAGGGCCTCTCCACCAGCGTGAACGCGCTCGCCACCCAGGCAGCCCAAACCGACCAGGGCCTGCAGGCTCTCACCCAGGAGTTCCGGAACCTGATCGCCCACCTTACCCCTCTCCAGGCCCCAGCACCACCCCAGGACCCAGCACCACCCCAGGACCAGCCCGCCGCTCCAGCTCCTGGCGAGGCCGCTTCCCCCGCTCTGCCCCGGAGAGAGCCCAAGCTCTCCAACCCCAGGCCATTCGACGGCGACCTGGCTGAGTGCGGGTCCTTCCTGATGCAGTGCAAATTCATTTTCGCTCACCAGCCTAGCCGGTATTCTGGGGACGCGGAGAGGATTGCCTTCGTCTCCAACCTGTTGACCGGCCAACCCCTCCGCTGGTTTGAAGCAGTCTGGGAGTCAGGGGCGGCCTGTTTCGGGTCCTTCGAGACTTTCTGTGTGGAGTTTAGAAAGGTTTTCGACCATCCAGCCCAAGGCCGCGACTCCGCCTCACGCCTGCTCCATCTCCAGCAGGGCACCCGGAGTGTGGCAGAATTCTCTGTGGAGTTCCGCATCCTGGCTGCGGGGAGCGGGTGGAACGACCACCCACAGACCGCTTTCCGCTCAGGCCTCACAGAGACTATTAAGGATGAGCTGGCGCTCAGGGAAGATGCCACCTCCCTGGACAACCTCATCTCGCTCGCCGTGAAGGTGGACAACAGGCTCCGGGAGCGCAGGAGAGAAAGAGCCACCCGTCCCTCTGGCTCTGTCCGGCCCCCCAGTCACCGTCCCCCAGGCCAGCCGGCCCCCTTCTCGTCTCGCCCCGACTCCGCCCCCCTGCGCTCCTCTGCTCTGTCTGCCTCTCCATCCCCTGAGGACGAGCCCATGGTATTGGGCGGGGCTCATCTGACCGCTGAGGAGCGCCTCCGGAGGGTTACAGAGGGGCTCTGTTTCTATTGTGGCGGCCCTGGACACACCCGGAACACAGGCCCGAACCGCCCAAAAGCTCCAGCCCGTCGGTGAGAGGGGTGTCACTGATGGGCGGCGTACTCGCCCCCAGCCACCAGGGGCGCCTGCACTTGGAAGCCGTGGTCACATCTAACAACCGGCCATTCCCCGTACCTGCTCTGATTGACTCGGGCGCGGACGACTGCTTCATCGATGCCACGCTCGTCCGTCAGGCCGGCATCCCCACACAACTCCGGGACACGCCCCTTGCCGTTCACGACCTCAGCGGGAGACTGCTGGCCGAGGTCACCCAGGTCACAAAGCCCTTGGAGATCCGTCTGTCTGGCAACCACCACGAGACCCTCTCCCTGCTGGTGATCTCATCACCCCAGAGTCCCCTCGTCCTGGGGCAGACCTGGCTCCGGCGCCACAACCCCCACATCGACTGGGAGACCAACAGGGTGATTGGCTGGAGTCATCACTGCCACAGGACCTGTCTCACCTCTGCCACCCCGCCTACAGAGGGCGTCAGCGCCTCACTGGAGCCACCTGACCTGTCCACGGTTCCCTCCATCTACCATGACCTCGGAGAGGCGTTCAGCAAACAGAGGGCCCTCTCCCTGCCTCCTCACCGCCCCTACGACTGTGCCATTGAACTGCTTTCAGGAGCGCCCCTGCCCTCCGGCCGTCTGTTCAACTTGTCTCGTCCTGAGAGAGAGGCCATGGAGAAATACATCCACGAGTCCCTGAACGCCGGCCTCATCAAGCCCTCCAGCTCACCCGTAGGAGCGGGCTTCTTCTTCGTGGGCAAGAAAGACGGCACCCTACGCCCGTGCATCGACTACCGGCGATTGAACGACATTACAGTCAAGAACCGCTACCCCCTGCCGCTCATCGCCTCCGCCTTCGAACCGCTCCAGGGCGCCACAGTGTTCTCCAAGCTCGACCTCAGGAACGCTTACCACCTGGTGCGCATCAGGAAAGGAGACGAGTGGAAGACGGCCTTTAACACCCCCCTCGGGCACTTTGAGTACCGCGTCATGCCCTTCGGCCTAACCAACGCCCCGGCCGTGTTCCAAGCCCTAGTGAACGACGTCCTCAGAGACCTCCTCAACCACACCGTCTTCGTCTACCTGGATGACATCCTCGTCTTCTCGCGCACCATGGAGGAGCACACCGGGCACGTCAGGCAGGTCCTCCAGAGGCTCATGGAGAACAGGCTCTACCTCAAGGCGGAGAAATGCGAGTTTCACGTGCCCACGATCCAGTTCCTGGGTTTCGTCATTGAGGCCGGGAGGGTGAGGGCTTCCCCAGAGAAGATCAGGGCGGTGGTTGAGTGGCCGGTCCCCACCACCCGCAAGGAGCTCCAACGGTTCCTGGGGTTCGCTAACTTTTACCGGAGGTTTATCCGGAACTACAGCCGGGTGGCGAGCCCCATGACAGCGCTGACATCCACGGCCATCCCCTTCGCCTGGACCCCTGCGGCGGACGTGGCCTTCAAGGCCCTCAAGGCCCTGTTCACCTCCGCACCTGTCCTCATCCAACCGGACCCCTCACTCCAATTCGTCCTGGAGGTTGACGCCTCCGACACGGGGGTTGGGGCGGTCCTGTCCCAGAGGGCCGTGACGGACGGCAAGCTCCACCCCTGCGCCTTCTTCTCCCGCCGCTTGGAGCCGGCCGAGAGGAACTACGACGTAGGAAACAGGGAGCTTCTCGCGGTCCAACTCGCACTGCAGGAGTGGAGGCACTGGCTGGAGGGGACGGAGCAGCCGATCATCGTGTGGACTGACCACAAGAACCTGATCTACATCCGGGACGCAAAGAGGCTGAATCCCCGGCAGGCCAGGTGGGCTCTGTTTTTCGGCCGCTTCAATTTCACCCTGACCTACCGACCAGGGTCCCGCAATGTGAAGCCAGATGCTCTCTCACGCCAGTTCTCGCCCCCGGAGCGGAGTGCAGAGCTGGACACTATTCTGCCCTCCTCCTGTGTGGTGGGTGCTCTCACTTGGGAGGTAGAGGGGATCGTGAGGGAGGCCCAGAGGACTCAGCCAGACCTAGGCGGTGGTCCGGCAAACCGCCTCTTTGTACCTGACCGGGTCCGTACCCAGGTCCTCCAGTGGGCCCACACATCCCAGTTCGCCTGTCACCCAGGAGCCAGCCGCACGCTAACCCTGCTTAGGCGCCGGTTCTGGTGGCCCACCATGGCCGTCGACACCACCAAGTACGTCCAGGCCTGTACGGTGTGTGCCCGGAGTAAGTCCTCCCACCAGCCCCCTTCAGGACTTCTGCGTCCCCTGCCTGTTCCCGGCCGACCCTGGAGCCACATTGGGTTGGACTTCGTCACCGGTCTCCCCCCATCCCAGGGAAACACGGTGATCCTGACCATCATTGACCGTTTCTCGAAGGCTGCCCACTTCGTGCCGCTGCCTAAGCTCCCCTCTGCCTCTGAGACTGCGGACCTGCTGGTGACTCACGTGGTCCGTCTCCATGGCATCCCCCTCGACATTGTGTCAGACAGGGGGCCGCAGTTCACCTCTCGGGTCTGGAGGGAGTTCTGTCGGGCTATGGGGGCCACTGTCAGCCTGTCCTCGGGCTTCCACCCCCAGACCAACGGGCAGGCGGAACGGGCCAACCAGTACCTGGGCACTGCCCTGCGGTGCATCACGGGCCGGAGCCCGGCCTCTTGGAGCGAGCGCATCTCCTGGGTCGAGTACGCCCACAACACCCTGCCCAACGCCTCCTCAGGTCAGTCCCCGTTTGAGTGCTCCCTGGGTTACCAACCGCCCCTTTTTCCTGAGCAGGAGGAGGAGCTGGCTGTCCCGTCAGTCCAGGCCCACATTGACCGCTGCCGCAGGATCTGGAGGACCGCCCGCTCGGCCCTGCTCCGCTCCACCCGCAGAAGCCAGCGGTATGCCGACCAGCGTCGGACCCCGGCCCCCAACTATGTGCCTGGCCAGGAGGTCTGGCTCTCCTCCAGGGACATTCCGCTGCAGGCAGGTTGCAGGAAGCTGGTCCCCCGCTTCCTCGGCCCCTACGTCATTGAGAGCGTGGTCAACCCTGTGGCGGTCAAGCTCAGGTTGCCCCCCGCCATGAGGATCCACCCGGTCTTCCACGTCTCCAGGATCAAACATGTGAAGGTCAGTCCCCTTTGCCCCCCAGGCGATGCTCCTCCCCCCGTCCGCCTCATCGACGACCATCCGGCCTGGACTGTCCGGCGGTTGCTGAGGGTCCGTCGCCGGGGCCGGGGTCTGCAATACCTTGTCGATTGGGAGGGTTATGGGCCTGAGGAGCAAAGCTGGGTGCCCCGCAGGCACATCCTGGACCCCTCTCTTGTCCGGGATTTCCACCGGGCCCACCCTGGCCTGCCTGGTCGGTCGCCGGGAGTCGCCCATAGAGGGGGGGGTCCTGTCACAACCCATGCCTCTAACCCTGCCTCTCTGCCTGCCCCTAACCCTATCTCCGAGAACGAGTCCCCTGGCACCTCCCAGAGGGCGCAGAGGGAACTGCGGGCTCGTCGGCGTGAGCAGCTGCCGGTCATTCCGGTGATTGCACCCCATCCTGGCCAGCCACCACCTGCAGCCCATCAGCCCAGGAGGTTAAGAAGCCACTCCACACAGCATGCGGCGCCAGATCGTTGACTAACCAACCTAGTGGGTACACGTCTCTAGCTCCCTGCCTCATCTGTCTTTTGAACCTTGCCTTACCCTGTTCTCCCTGTCTTCCCAGTTCCTGCCTGACCCACGCCTGTACGATTACCCCGCTCCTGCCTGACCCACGCCTGTACGACAACCCTGCTCCTGCCTGACCCACGCCTGTACGACAACCCTGCTCCTGCCTGACCCACGCCTGTACGACAACCCCGCTCCTGCCTGACCATCGCCTGTACGACTACCACGCTCCTGCCTGACCATCGCCTGTACGACTACCACGTCCCCGCCTGACCCACGCCTGTCTACGGATCACGTTACTGCCTGCCTCTCCCCGGATCGCAATAAACGTGCCTACGGGCTTTCACCCCAATCGTGTCTGCTCTTGGGTCCTCCATCCTGATCCTTAACACCTATAAAGCAACTGGTTATTCACCAGATCACTGATGAAGAGGAGGTTCACCCAGGAACTCATATTACCCAGAGCCATCACTGCTAGTCCTCTAATCAACCAGTATCAACACATCATTTATATGACAACTTGGTTAAACAAAGCTCAGAGAGCAATATGTACTCTATTCTGTCTTCAATTGGGGGTGTTTTTGTCAAAGAATGAATACAGAATAATTGTAGAAAATTCTTACTCTAAAGTTTATCCCCATTATGGACTTACTTGTTTTCTCTAAGTCAGTGTGTCAGATCCAGAAGTCACTAGCTACTCTGATGAGATGGAATGGATCACTGACTGTTTAAGTGTCTGCGTCAGCAACGTCTACTATGACATCATAAAAGCAATGGGAGATGTAACGTGGCGAGGCGCCCTCTAGTGGTTTTGATAGGGGTGTGGAAGTGTTGGAGTCGGACTGATGAGTGCATTTTTGAAATAGGATATCTACATTAGGTAAACACGGGTGTAATTAATAAAAAGGCGAGGTTGCTGCGAGTGGTTGCTAAGCAAAGCGTTGACTAAGTGTAGTCACAAGCACCAACCCCCCTCTCCCCCCGCCGGGACGGCTCCCTCTCCCTCTCTCCTCCCCGATAGGTAGATTTGGGTAGCGTTCTTTGAGCGCGAAGGACGACCGAGAGGCGAGATTAGAGTTCGTTCAAGTAATAATAAAAAAAGGGTCCCATAGCCATTGAATTGGTAGTAGCCTAGGCTATTTTGAGGTTGGTCATTTCTCCGAGTGAGAATTGTGAAGCGTGGCGAGTGAACGTGAGAATAGGCTGCAATGCGTGTGTCTGAGACTTGGCAGCCCCGGGTTTCACTGATCTAGCGGTCAGTAAATTCGACCAAATTTCAAGAGGTGGACATCACTGGATTCATCTCGGCATACAGATAATTCAAGAGCAATTGACTCATGTTTACGAAGCACACCAACATAGTGCTCTGATCAGTACGAGTCCTCACTAAGACTAGACGAAGGGCACACATCACACCAGCCTTAAAATCACTACACTGGTTAACTGTCAACTCTAGAATAGACTTTAAAATACTAATACTAGTCTATAAATCTCTCCACAGTCACGCACCAGAAAACATTTCAGACATGCTTGTCAGGTACATGCCCAACAGACCACTCAGATCCTCAGGTACTGAACTCGTAACAGTCCCAAAAGCCAGGACCAAGAAACACGGAGAGGCAGCTTTTAGTTTCTATGCCCCCAACTTCTGGAACTCCCTGCCGGAGTGCCTAAGAAGGGTCGAAACAACGGAGGTCTTCAAGCAAGATCTCAAGACGTACCTTTTTGGCCTAGCCTACAATCACTAGCCAGGACCTTGAGACACAGAAAGGCAGCCTCAAACCTACCTGTGAATCCTCTGTATACATTGGTGTATATCCTGCTATGCACTCTATGTATATCAAGTTGTGTACAGAAGCTGGTTGCCCTGAAACAGGCTTGTTCTGTTCTGATATCTGTGTTGCTTCAAAGGCTCAGCGTGCTTCTAACCGTTTTCTGTCTCCCCTAGTGCCTCTCTCTCTTCCTCCTACCTTCTAACCAGGTCCAGTGGATGCCCCACTGACACCCGCACACCACTCTGAGTCCGATAGATACCCCCGTGTAAGCTGTGGATGTCGTAGTATTTAGTTAACACACACACACACGTACACACATCAGTCCACATCCGGCTTAGGCCTGGACCTGGGCCCAGTCCCCCTTCCCCTCACCCTAACCCGGGTCCGTATCCTTTTCCTATCCCCTCTCTACCCCAACCCCTGCCTCTATCTGGGCCCAGGCACATTCACGCACACACAGACATACACCAGTGTTTGCCATGTCTCTCCTATTATGTTTTTAGCCTCTCTTACTCTGAAAATGTAATTTAATGTAATTTATTGCTTTATAAATGTTCTTAGCCGGTAGACAAACATACTCCAGGAGCTTGCTCGATTTCCTTGTTGAGAGGGGTCAGGGAAGAATTTGTACAGCTCACTTTTTGCTTCCCTCTGGAATATGTAGGGATGGGATGTATCCCCACCTCCCTTGTTCTCTGTAAAGCGCATTGTGTTGCCTCTGGGTATGAAATGCGCTATACAAATACAGCTTTGATTGATTGATTGATTGATTGATTGATACCACTTCATATCACAGCGAGCATACTGTAGCTATACAGCTCTTTACAACACAGGACAGTAGGTCTATACCTAGCTGTACAGCACTTTATAACATACAACAGTAGTCATATACCTACTGTAGCTACTGTATACAAGTACTTTACAATACAGCACAATAGACCTATACCTAGCAGCACATTAGGCCTATATTTAGATATACAGGACTTTCCAACACAGCACAGTAGGCCTAGCTGGATAACACTTTACCAAACAGAAACCAAAAGAATCAAGTATTATTATTATTATTATATTTATCTGCCCCAGTCTGACTGAAGTCCTATAAAGCAACTGGTTATTCACCAGATCACAGATGAAGAGGAGGTTCACCCAGGAACTCATATTACCCAGAGCCATCACTGCTAGTCCTCTAATCAACCAGTATCAACACATCATTTATATGACAACTTGGTTAAACAAAGCTCAGAGAGCAATATGTACTCTATTCTGTCTTCAATTGGGGGTGTTTTTGTCAAAGAATTAATACAGAATAATTGTAGAAAATTCTTACTCTAAAGTTTATCCCCATTATGGACTTACTTGTTTTCTCTAAGTCAGTGTGTCAGATCCAGAAGTCACTAGCTACTCTGATGAGGTGGAATGGATCACTGACTGTTTAAGTGTCTGCGTCAGCAACGTCTACTATGACATCATAAAAGCAATGGGAGATGTAACGGTGCGAGGCGCCCTCTAGTGGTTTTGATAGGGGTGTGGAAGTGTTGGAGTCGGACTGATGAGTGCATTTTTGAAATAGGATATCTACATTAGGTAAACACGGGTGTAATTAATAAAAAGGCGAGGTTGCTGCGAGTGGTTGCTAAGCAAAGCGTTCACTAAGTGTAGTCACAAGCACCAACCCCCCTCTCCCCCCGCCGGGACGGCTCCCTCTCCCTCTCTCCTCCCCGATAGGTAGATTTGGGGAGCGTTCTTTGAGCGCGAAGGACGACCGAGAGGCGAGATTAGAGTTCGTTCAAGTAATAATAATAAAAAAGAGTCCCATAGCCATTGAATTGGTAGTAGCCTAGGCTATTTTGAGGTTGGTCATTTCTCCGAGTGAGAATTGTGAAGCGTGGCGAGTGAGCGTGAGAATAGGCTGCAATGCGAGTCTGAGACTTGGCAGCCCCGGGTTTCACTGATCTAGCGGTCAGTAAATTCGACCAAATTTCAAGAGGTGGACATCACTGGATTCATCTCGGCATACAGATAATTCAAGATTGACTCATGTTTACGAAGCGCACCAGCATAGTGCTCTGATCAGCTGCACTCTCCAGTGAAGTTCTCAAAACGCGACAGATGCCCGGATCAGTAGCCTAGATCTCATTGTATTACAGTATTTTAGCAGACGCTTTTATCCAAAGCAACTAACAATAATTGCATTTAACTAGGAAAGGCCAATGTTGGGCTACTAGCCTACTAGGCTACTTGCCAGAACTTACAAGTGCATCTCCTTTCTAAAACAAGTGACTAAGATCATAATCTAGTGCTGAAGGCAAAGTGCAAGAATTGCAATCTAAAATACAATAGAGGGAGGGTCGTTGTAGTTCTCTCTGTAAAATAACTCAAACGAGGTACGGTAGGCCTAGCTGGATAACACTTTACCAAACAGAAACCAAAAGAATCAAGTATTATTATTATTATTATATTTATCTGCCCCAGTCTGACTGAAGTCCTATTGTCACAACCCATGCCTCTAACCCTGCCTCTCTGCCTGCCCCTAACCCTATATCTCCGAGAACGAGTCCCCTGACACCTCCCAGAGGGCGCAGAGGGAACTGCGGGCTCGTCGGCGTGAGCAGCTGCCGGTCATTCCGGTGATTGCACCCCATCCTGGCCAGCCACCACCTGCAGCCCATCAGCCCAGGAGGTTAAGAAGCCACTCCACACAGCATGCGGCGCCAGATCGTTGACTAACCAACCTAGTGGGTACACGTCTCTAGCTCCCTGCCTCGTCTGTCTTTTGAACCTTGCCTTACCCTGTTCTCCCTGTCTTCCCAGTTCCTGCCTGACCCACGCCTGTACGATTACCCCGCTCCTGCCTGACCCACGCCTGTACGACAACCCTGCTCCTGCCTGACCCACGCCTGTACGACAACCCTGCTCCTGCCTGACCCACGCCTGTACGACAACCCCGCTCCTGCCTGACCATCGCCTGTACGACTACCACGCTCCTGCCTGACCATCGCCTGTACGACTACCACGTCCCCGCCTGACCCACGCCTGTCTACGGATCACGTTACTGCCTGCCTCTCCCCGGATCGCAATAAACGTGCCTACGGGCTTTCACCCCAATCGTGTCTGCTCTTGGGTCCTCCATCCTGATCCTTAACACCTATAAAGCAACTGGTTATTCACCAGATCACTGATGAAGAGGAGGTTCACCCAGGAACTCATATTACCCAGAGCCATCACTGCTAGTCCTCTAATCAACCAGTATCAACACATCATTTATATGACAACTTGGTTAAACAAAGCTCAGAGAGCAATATGTACTCTATTCTGTCTTCAATTGGGGGTGTTTTTGTCAAAGAATGAATACAGAATAATTGTAGAAAATTCTTACTCTAAAGTTTATCCCCATTATGGACTTACTTGTTTTCTCTAAGTCAGTGTGTCAGATCCAGAAGTCACTAGCTACTCTGATGAGATGGAATGGATCACTGACTGTTTAAGTGTCTGCGTCAGCAACGTCTACTATGACATCATAAAAGCAATGGGAGATGTAACGTGGCGAGGCGCCCTCTAGTGGTTTTGATAGGGGTGTGGAAGTGTTGGAGTCGGACTGATGAGTGCATTTTTGAAATAGGATATCTACATTAGGTAAACACGGGTGTAATTAATAAAAAGGCGAGGTTGCTGCGAGTGGTTGCTAAGCAAAGCGTTGACTAAGTGTAGTCACAAGCACCAACCCCCCTCTCCCCCCGCCGGGACGGCTCCCTCTCCCTCTCTCCTCCCCGATAGGTAGATTTGGGTAGCGTTCTTTGAGCGCGAAGGACGACCGAGAGGCGAGATTAGAGTTCGTTCAAGTAATAATAAAAAAAGGGTCCCATAGCCATTGAATTGGTAGTAGCCTAGGCTATTTTGAGGTTGGTCATTTCTCCGAGTGAGAATTGTGAAGCGTGGCGAGTGAACGTGAGAATAGGCTGCAATGCGTGTGTCTGAGACTTGGCAGCCCCGGGTTTCACTGATCTAGCGGTCAGTAAATTCGACCAAATTTCAAGAGGTGGACATCACTGGATTCATCTCGGCATACAGATAATTCAAGAGCAATTGACTCATGTTTACGAAGCACACCAACATAGTGCTCTGATCAGTACGAGTCCTCACTAAGACTAGACGAAGGGCACACATCACACCAGCCTTAAAATCACTACACTGGTTAACTGTCAACTCTAGAATAGACTTTAAAATACTAATACTAGTCTATAAATCTCTCCACAGTCACGCACCAGAAAACATTTCAGACATGCTTGTCAGGTACATGCCCAACAGACCACTCAGATCCTCAGGTACTGAACTCGTAACAGTCCCAAAAGCCAGGACCAAGAAACACGGAGAGGCAGCTTTTAGTTTCTATGCCCCCAACTTCTGGAACTCCCTGCCGGAGTGCCTAAGAAGGGTCGAAACAACGGAGGTCTTCAAGCAAGATCTCAAGACGTACCTTTTTGGCCTAGCCTACAATCACTAGCCAGGACCTTGAGACACAGAAAGGCAGCCTCAAACCTACCTGTGAATCCTCTGTATACATTGGTGTATATCCTGCTATGCACTCTATGTATATCAAGTTGTGTACAGAAGCTGGTTGCCCTGAAACAGGCTTGTTCTGTTCTGATATCTGTGTTGCTTCAAAGGCTCAGCGTGCTTCTAACCGTTTTCTGTCTCCCCTAGTGCCTCTCTCTCTTCCTCCTACCTTCTAACCAGGTCCAGTGGATGCCCCACTGACACCCGCACACCACTCTGAGTCCGATAGATACCCCCGTGTAAGCTGTGGATGTCGTAGTATTTAGTTAACACACACACACACGTACACACATCAGTCCACATCCGGCTTAGGCCTGGACCTGGGCCCAGTCCCCCTTCCCCTCACCCTAACCCGGGTCCGTATCCTTTTCCTATCCCCTCTCTACCCCAACCCCTGCCTCTATCTGGGCCCAGGCACATTCACGCACACACAGACATACACCAGTGTTTGCCATGTCTCTCCTATTATGTTTTTAGCCTCTCTTACTCTGAAAATGTAATTTAATGTAATTTATTGCTTTATAAATGTTCTTAGCCGGTAGACAAACATACTCCAGGAGCTTGCTCGATTTCCTTGTTGAGAGGGGTCAGGGAAGAATTTGTACAGCTCACTTTTTGCTTCCCTCTGGAATATGTAGGGATGGGATGTATCCCCACCTCCCTTGTTCTCTGTAAAGCGCATTGTGTTGCCTCTGGGTATGAAATGCGCTATACAAATACAGCTTTGATTGATTGATTGATTGATTGATTGATACCACTTAATATCACAGCGAGCATACTGTAGCTATACAGCTCTTTACAACACAGGACAGTAGGTCTATACCTAGCTGTACAGCACTTTATAACATACAACAGTAGTCATATACCTACTGTAGCTACTGTATACAAGTACTTTACAATACAGCACAATAGACCTATACCTAGCAGCACATTAGGCCTATATTTAGATATACAGGACTTTCCAACACAGCACAGTAGGCCTAGCTGGATAACACTTTACCAAACAGAAACCAAAAGAATCAAGTATTATTATTATTATTATATTTATCTGCCCCAGTCTGACTGAAGTCCTATAAAGCAACTGGTTATTCACCAGATCACAGATGAAGAGGAGGTTCACCCAGGAACTCATATTACCCAGAGCCATCACTGCTAGTCCTCTAATCAACCAGTATCAACACATCATTTATATGACAACTTGGTTAAACAAAGCTCAGAGAGCAATATGTACTCTATTCTGTCTTCAATTGGGGGTGTTTTTGTCAAAGAATTAATACAGAATAATTGTAGAAAATTCTTACTCTAAAGTTTATCCCCATTATGGACTTACTTGTTTTCTCTAAGTCAGTGTGTCAGATCCAGAAGTCACTAGCTACTCTGATGAGGTGGAATGGATCACTGACTGTTTAAGTGTCTGCGTCAGCAACGTCTACTATGACATCATAAAAGCAATGGGAGATGTAACGGTGCGAGGCGCCCTCTAGTGGTTTTGATAGGGGTGTGGAAGTGTTGGAGTCGGACTGATGAGTGCATTTTTGAAATAGGATATCTACATTAGGTAAACACGGGTGTAATTAATAAAAAGGCGAGGTTGCTGCGAGTGGTTGCTAAGCAAAGCGTTCACTAAGTGTAGTCACAAGCACCAACCCCCCTCTCCCCCCACCGGGACGGCTCCCTCTCCCTCTCTCCTCCCCGATAGGTAGATTTGGGGAGCGTTCTTTGAGCGCGAAGGACGACCGAGAGGCGAGATTAGAGTTCGTTCAAGTAATAATAATAAAAAAGAGTCCCATAGCCATTGAATTGGTAGTAGCCTAGGCTATTTTGAGGTTGGTCATTTCTCCGAGTGAGAATTGTGAAGCGTGGCGAGTGAGCGTGAGAATAGGCTGCAATGCGAGTCTGAGACTTGGCAGCCCCGGGTTTCACTGATCTAGCGGTCAGTAAATTCGACCAAATTTCAAGAGGTGGACATCACTGGATTCATCTCGGCATACAGATAATTCAAGATTGACTCATGTTTACGAAGCGCACCAGCATAGTGCTCTGATCAGCTGCACTCTCCAGTGAAGTTCTCAAAACGCGACAGATGCCCGGATCAGTAGCCTAGATCTCATTGTATTACAGTATTTTAGCAGACGCTTTTATCCAAAGCAACTAACAATAATTGCATTTAACTAGGAAAGGCCAATGTTGGGCTACTAGCCTACTAGGCTACTTGCCAGAACTTACAAGTGCATCTCCTTTCTAAAACAAGTGACTAAGATCATAATCTAGTGCTGAAGGCAAAGTGCAAGAATTGCAATCTAAAATACAATAGAGGGAGGGTCGTTGTAGTTCTCTCTGTAAAATAACTCAAACGAGGTACGGTAGGCCTAGCTGGATAACACTTTACCAAACAGAAACCAAAAGAATCAAGTATTATTATTATTATTATATTTATCTGCCCCAGTCTGACTGAAGTCCTATTGTCACAACCCATGCCTCTAACCCTGCCTCTCTGCCTGCCCCTAACCCTATATCTCCGAGAACGAGTCCCCTGACACCTCCCAGAGGGCGCAGAGGGAACTGCGGGCTCGTCGGCGTGAGCAGCTGCCGGTCATTCCGGTGATTGCACCCCATCCTGGCCAGCCACCACCTGCAGCCCATCAGCCCAGGAGGTTAAGAAGCCACTCCACACAGCATGCGGCGCCAGATCGTTGACTAACCAACCTAGTGGGTACACGTCTCTAGCTCCCTGCCTCGTCTGTCTTTTGAACCTTGCCTTACCCTGTTCTCCCTGTCTTCCCAGTTCCTGCCTGACCCACGCCTGTACGATTACCCCGCTCCTGCCTGACCCACGCCTGTACGACAACCCTGCTCCTGCCTGACCCACGCCTGTACGACAACCCTGCTCCTGCCTGACCCACGCCTGTACGACAACCCCGCTCCTGCCTGACCATCGCCTGTACGACTACCACGCTCCTGCCTGACCATCGCCTGTACGACTACCACGTCCCCGCCTGACCCACGCCTGTCTACGGATCACGTTACTGCCTGCCTCTCCCCGGATCGCAATAAACGTGCCTACGGGCTTTCACCCCAATCGTGTCTGCTCTTGGGTCCTCCATCCTGATCCTTAACACCTATAAAGCAACTGGTTATTCACCAGATCACTGATGAAGAGGAGGTTCACCCAGGAACTCATATTACCCAGAGCCATCACTGCTAGTCCTCTAATCAACCAGTATCAACACATCATTTATATGACAACTTGGTTAAACAAAGCTCAGAGAGCAATATGTACTCTATTCTGTCTTCAATTGGGGGTGTTTTTGTCAAAGAATGAATACAGAATAATTGTAGAAAATTCTTACTCTAAAGTTTATCCCCATTATGGACTTACTTGTTTTCTCTAAGTCAGTGTGTCAGATCCAGAAGTCACTAGCTACTCTGATGAGATGGAATGGATCACTGACTGTTTAAGTGTCTGCGTCAGCAACGTCTACTATGACATCATAAAAGCAATGGGAGATGTAACGTGGCGAGGCGCCCTCTAGTGGTTTTGATAGGGGTGTGGAAGTGTTGGAGTCGGACTGATGAGTGCATTTTTGAAATAGGATATCTACATTAGGTAAACACGGGTGTAATTAATAAAAAGGCGAGGTTGCTGCGAGTGGTTGCTAAGCAAAGCGTTGACTAAGTGTAGTCACAAGCACCAACCCCCCTCTCCCCCCGCCGGGACGGCTCCCTCTCCCTCTCTCCTCCCCGGTAGCGTTCTTTGAGCGCGAAGGACGACCGAGAGGCGAGATTAGAGTTCGTTCAAGTAATAATAAAAAAAGGGTCCCATAGCCATTGAATTGGTAGTAGCCTAGGCTATTTTGAGGTTGGTCATTTCTCCGAGTGAGAATTGTGAAGCGTGGCGAGTGAACGTGAGAATAGGCTGCAATGCGTGTGTCTGAGACTTGGCAGCCCCGGGTTTCACTGATCTAGCGGTCAGTAAATTCGACCAAATTTCAAGAGGTGGACATCACTGGATTCATCTCGGCATACAGATAATTCAAGAGCAATTGACTCATGTTTACGAAGCACACCAACATAGTGCTCTGATCAGTACGAGTCCTCACTAAGACTAGACGAAGGGCACACATCACACCAGCCTTAAAATCACTACACTGGTTACCTGTCAACTCTAGAATAGACTTTAAAATACTATTACTAGTCTATAAATCTCTCCACAGTCACGCACCAGAAAACATTTCAGACATGCTTGTCAGGTACATGCCCAACAGACCACTCAGATCCTCAGGTACTGAACTCGTAACAGTCCCAAAAGCCAGGACCAAGAAACATGGAGAGGCAGCTTTTAGTTTCTATGCCCCCAACTTCTGGAACTCCCTGCCGGAGTGCCTAAGAAGGGTCGAAACAACGGTCTTCAAGCAAGATCTCAAGACGTACCTTTTTGGCCTAGCCTACAATCACTAGCCAGGACCTTGAGACACAGAAAGGCAGCCTCAAACCTACCTGTGAATCCTCTGTATACATTGGTGTATATCCTGCTATGCACTCTATGTATATCAAGTTGTGTACAGAAGCTGGTTGCCCTGAAACAGGCTTGTTCTGTTCTGATATCTGTGTTGCTTCAAAGGCTCAGCGTGCTTCTAACCGTTTTCTGTCTCCCCTAGTGCCTCTCTCTCTTCCTCCTACCTTCTAACCAGGTCCAGTGGATGCCCCACTGTCACCCGCACACCACTCTGAGTCCGATAGATACCCCCGTGTTAGCTGTGGATGTCGTAGTATTTAGTTAACACACACACACACGTACACACATCAGTCCACATCCGGCTTAGGCCTGGACCTGGGCCCAGTCCCCCTTCCCCTCACCCTAACCCGGGTCCGTATCCTTTTCCTACCCCCTCTCTACCCCAACCCCTGCCTCTATCTGGGCCCAGGCACATTCACGCACACACAGACATACACCATTGTTTGCCATGTCTCTCCTATTATGTTTTTAGCCTCTCTTACTCTGAAAATGTAATTTAATGTAATTTATTGCTTTATAAATGTTCTTAGCCGGTAGACAAACATACTCCAGGAGCTTGCTCGATTTCCTTGTTGAGAGGGGTCAGGGAAGAATTTGTACAGCTCACTTTTTGCTTCCCTCTGGAATATGTAGGGATGGGATGTATCCCCACCTCCCTTGTTCTCTGTAAAGCGCATTGTGTTGCCTCTGGGTATGAAATGCGCTATACAAATACAGCTTTGATTGATTAATTGATTGATTGATACCACTTCATATCACAGCGAGCATACTGTAGCTATACAGCTCTTTACAACACAGGACAGTAGGTCTATACCTAGCTGTACAGCAATTTACAACATACAACAGTAGTCATATACCTACTTTAGCTACTGTATACAAGTACTTTACAATACAGCACAATAGACCTATACCTAGCAGCACATTAGGCCTATATTTAGATATACAGGACTTTCCAACACAGCACAGTAGGCCTAGCTGGATAACACTTTACCAAACAGAAACCAAAAGAATCAAGTATTATTATTATTATTATATTTATCTGCCCCAGTCTGACTGAAGTCCTATAAAGCAACTGGTTATTCACCAGATCACAGATGAAGAGGAGGTTCACCCAGGAACTCATATTACCCAGAGCCATCACTGCTAGTCCACTAATCAACCAGTATCAACACATCATTTATATGACAACTTGGTTAAACAAAGCTCAGAGAGCAATATGTACTCTATTCTGTCTTCAATTGGGGGTGTTTTTGTCAAAGAATTAATACAGAATAATTGTAGAAAATTCTTACTCTAAAGTTTATCCCCATTATGGACTTACTTGTTTTCTCTAAGTCAGTGTGTCAGATCCAGAAGTCACTAGCTACTCTGATGAGATGGAATGGATCACTGACTGTTTAAGGGTCTGCGTCAGCAACGTCTACTATGACATCATAAAAGCAATGGGAGATGTAACGTGGCGAGGCGCCCTCTAGTGGTTTTGATAGGGGTGTGGAAGTGTTGGAGTCGGATTGATGAGTGCATTTTTGAAATAGGATATCTACATTAGGTAAACACGGGTGTAATTAATAAAAAGGCGAGGTTGCTGCGAGTGGTTGCTAAGCAAAGCGTTCACTAAGTGTAGTCACAAGCACCAACCCCCCTCTCCCCCCGCCGGGACGGCTCCCTCTCCCTCTCTCCTCCCCGATAGGTAGATTTGGGGAGCGTTCTTTGAGCGCGAAGGACGACCGAGAGGCGAGATTAGAGTTCGTTCAAGTAATAATAATAAAAAAGAGTCCCATAGCCATTGAATTGGTAGTAGCCTAGGCTATTTTGAGGTTGGTCATTTCTCCGAGTGAGAATTGTGAAGCGTGGCGAGTGAGCGTGAGAATAGGCTGCAATGCGTGTGTCTGAGACTTGGCAGCCCCGGGTTTCACTGATCTAGCGGTCAGTAAATTTGACCAAATTTCAAGAGGTGGACATCACTGGATACATCTCGGCATACAGATAATTCAAGAGCAATTGACTCATGTTTACGAAGCACACCAACATAGTGCTCTGATCAGTACGAGTCCTCACTAAGACTAGACGAAGGGCACACATCACACCAGCCTTAAAATCACTACACTGGTTACCTGTCAACTCTAGAATAGACTTTAAAATACTATTACTAGTCTATAAATCTCTCCACAGTCACGCACCAGAAAACATTTCAGACATGCTTGTCAGGTACATGCCCAACAGACCACTCAGATCCTCAGGTACTGAACTCGTAACAGTCCCAAAAGCCAGGACCAAGAAACATGGAGAGGCAGCTTTTAGTTTCTATGCCCCCAACTTCTGGAACACCCTGCCGGAGTGCCTAAGAAGGGTCGAAACAACGGAGGTCTTCAAGCAAAATCTCAAGACGTACCTTTTTGGCCTAGCCTACAATCACTAGCCAGGACCTTGAGACACAGAAAGGCAGCCTCAAACCTACCTGTGAATCCTCTGTATACATTGGTGTATATCCTGCTATGCACTCTATGTATATCAAGTTGTGTACAGAAGCTGGTTGCCCTGAAACAGGCTTGTTCTGTTCTGATATCTGTGTTGCTTCAAAGGCTCAGCGTGCTTCTAACCGTTTTCTGTCTCCCCTAGTGCCTCTCTCTCTTCCTCCTACCTTCTAACCAGGTCCAGTGGATGCCCCACTGACACCCGCACACCACTCTGAGTCCGATAGATACCCCCGTGTCAGCTGTGGATGTCGTAGTATTTAGTTAACACACACACACACGTACACACATCAGTCCACATCCGGCTTAGGCCTGGACCTGGGCCCAGTCCCCCTTCCCCTCACCCTAACCCGGGTCCGTATCCTTTTCCTACCCCCTCTCTACCCCAACCCCTGCCTCTATCTGGGCCCAGGCACATTCACGCACACACAGACATACACCATTGTTTGCCATGTCTCTCCTATTATGTTTTTAGCCTCTCTTACTCTGAAAATGTAATTTAATGTAATTTATTGCTTTATAAATGTTCTTAGCCGGTAGACAAACATACTCCAGGAGCTTGCTCGATTTCCTTGTTGAGAGGGGTCAGGGAAGAATTTGTACAGCTCACTTTTTGCTTCCCTCTGGAATATGTAGGGATGGGATGTATCCCCACCTCCCTTGTTCTCTGTAAAGCGCATTGTGTTGCCTCTGGGTATGAAATGCGCTATACAAATACAGCTTTGATTGATTGATTGATACCACTTCATATCACAGCGAGCATACTGTAGCTATACAGCTCTTTACAACACAGGACAGTAGGTCTATACCTAGCTGTACAGCAATTTACAACATACAACAGTAGTCATATACCTACTTTAGCTACTGTATACAAGTACTTTACAATACAGCACAATAGACCTATACCTAGCAGCACATTAGGCCTATATTTAGATATACAGGACTTTCCAACACAGCACAGTAGGCCTAGCTGGATAACACTTTACCAAACAGAAACCAAAAGAATCAAGTATTATTATTATTATTATATTTATCTGCCCCAGTCTGACTGAAGTCCTATAAAGCAACTGGTTATTCACCAGATCACAGATGAAGAGGAGGTTCACCCAGGAACTCATATTACCCAGAGCCATCACTGCTAGTCCACTAATCAACCAGTATCAACACATCATTTATATGACAACTTGGTTAAACAAAGCTCAGAGAGCAATATGTACTCTATTCTGTCTTCAATTGGGGGTGTTTTTGTCAAAGAATTAATACAGAATAATTGTAGAAAATTCTTACTCTAAAGTTTATCCCCATTATGGACTTACTTGTTTTCTCTAAGTCAGTGTGTCAGATCCAGAAGTCACTAGCTACTCTGATGAGATGGAATGGATCACTGACTGTTTAAGGGTCTGCGTCAGCAACGTCTACTATGACATCATAAAAGCAATGGGAGATGTAACGTGGCGAGGCGCCCTCTAGTGGTTTTGATAGGGGTGTGGAAGTGTTGGAGTCGGACTGATGAGTGCATTTTTGAAATAGGATATCTACATTAGGTAAACACGGGTGTAATTAATAAAAAGGCGAGGTTGCTGCGAGTGGTTGCTAAGCAAAGCGTTCACTAAGTGTAGTCACAAGCACCAACCCCCCTCTCCCCCCGCCGGGACGGCTCCCTCTCCCTCTCTCCTCCCCGATAGGTAGATTTGGGGAGCGTTCTTTGAGCGCGAAGGACGACCGAGAGGCGAGATTAGAGTTCGTTCAAGTAATAATAATAAAAAAGAGTCCCATAGCCATTGAATTGGTAGTAGCCTAGGCTATTTTGAGGTTGGTCATTTCTCCGAGTGAGAATTGTGAAGCGTGGCGAGTGAGCGTGAGAATAGGCTGCAATGCGTGTGTCTGAGACTTGGCAGCCCCGGGTTTCACTGATCTAGCGGTCAGTAAATTTGACCAAATTTCAAGAGGTGGACATCACTGGATACATCTCGGCATACAGATAATTCAAGAGCAATTGACTCATGTTTACGAAGCACACCAACATAGTGCTCTGATCAGTACGAGTCCTCACTAAGACTAGACGAAGGGCACACATCACACCAGCCTTAAAATCACTACACTGGTTACCTGTCAACTCTAGAATAGACTTTAAAATACTATTACTAGTCTATAAATCTCTCCACAGTCACGCACCAGAAAACATTTCAGACATGCTTGTCAGGTACATGCCCAACAGACCACTCAGATCCTCAGGTACTGAACTCGTAACAGTCCCAAAAGCCAGGACCAAGAAACATGGAGAGGCAGCTTTTAGTTTCTATGCCCCCAACTTCTGGAACACCCTGCCGGAGTGCCTAAGAAGGGTCGAAACAACGGAGGTCTTCAAGCAAAATCTCAAGACGTACCTTTTTGGCCTAGCCTACAATCACTAGCCAGGACCTTGAGACACAGAAAGGCAGCCTCAAACCTACCTGTGAATCCTCTGTATACATTGGTGTATATCCTGCTATGCACTCTATGTATATCAAGTTGTGTACAGAAGCTGGTTGCCCTGAAACAGGCTTGTTCTGTTCTGATATCTGTGTTGCTTCAAAGGCTCAGCGTGCTTCTAACCGTTTTCTGTCTCCCCTAGTGCCTCTCTCTCTTCCTCCTACCTTCTAACCAGGTCCAGTGGATGCCCCACTGACACCCGCACACCACTCTGAGTCCGATAGATACCCCCGTGTCAGCTGTGGATGTCGTAGTATTTAGTTAACACACACACACACGTACACACATCAGTCCACATCCGGCTTAGGCCTGGACCTGGGCCCAGTCCCCCTTCCCCTCACCCTAACCCGGGTCCGTATCCTTTTCCTACCCCCTCTCTACCCCAACCCCTGCCTCTATCTGGGCCCAGGCACATTCACGCACACACAGACATACACCAGTGTTTGCCATGTCTCTCCTATTATGTTTTTAGCCTCTCTTACTCTGAAAATGTAATTTAATGTAATTTATTGCTTTATAAATGTTCTTAGCCGGTAGACAAACATACTCCAGGAGCTTGCTCGATTTCCTTGTTGAGAGGGGTCAGGGAAGAATTTGTACAGCTCACTTTTTGCTTCCCTCTGGAATATGTAGGGGTGGGATGAATCCCCACCTCCCTTGTTCTCTGTAAAGCGCATTGTGTTGCCTCTGGGTATGAAATGCGCTATACAAATACAGCTTTGATTGATTGATTGATTGATTGATACCACTTCATATCACAGCGAGCATACTGTAGCTATACAGCTCTTTACAACACAGGACAGTAGGTCTATACCTAGCTGTACAGCAATTTACAACATACAACAGTAGTCATATACCTACTGTAGCTACTGTATACAAGTACTTTACAATACAGCACAATAGACCTATACCTAGCAGCACATTAGGCCTATATTTAGATATACAGGACTTTCCAACACAGCACAGTAGGCCTAGCTGGATAACACTTTACCAAACAGAAACCAAAAGAATCAAGTATTATTATTATTATTATATTTATCTGCCCCAGTCTGACTGAAGTCCTATAAAGCAACTGGTTATTCACCAGATCACAGATGAAGAGGAGGTTCACCCAGGAACTCATATTACCCAGAGCCATCACTGCTAGTCCTCTAATCAACCAGTATCAACACATCATTTATATGACAACTTGGTTAAGCAAAGCTCAGAGAGCAATATGTACTCTATTCTGTCTTCAATTGGGGGTGTTTTTGTCAAAGAATTAATACAGAATAATTGTAGAAAATTCTTACTCTAAAGTTTATCCCCATTATGGACTTACTTGTTTTCTCTAAGTCAGTGTGTCAGATCCAGAAGTCACTAGCTACTCTGATGAGGTGGAATGGATCACTGACTGTTTAAGGGTCTGCGTCAGCAACGTCTACTATGACATCATAAAAGCAATGGGAGATGTAACGTGGCGAGGCGCCCTCTAGTGGTTTTGATAGGGGTGTGGAAGTGTTGGAGTCGGACTGATGAGTGCATTTTTGAAATAGGATATCTACATTAGGTAAACACGGGTGTAATTAATAAAAAGGCGAGGTTGCTGCGAGTGGTTGCTAAGCAAAGCGTTCACTAAGTGTAGTCACAAGCACCAACCCCCCTCTCCCCCCGCCGGGACGGCTCCCTCTCCCTCTCTCCTCCCCGATAGGTAGATTTGGGGAGCGTTCTTTGAGCGCGAAGGACGACCGAGAGGCGAGATTAGAGTTCGTTCAAGTAATAATAATAAAAAAGAGTCCCATAGCCATTGAATTGGTAGTAGCCTAGGCTATTTTGAGGTTGGTCATTTCTCCGAGTGAGAATTGTGAAGCGTGGCGAGTGAGCGTGAGAATAGGCTGCAATGCGTGTGTCTGAGACTTGGCAGCCCCGGGTTTCACTGATCTAGCGGTCAGTAAATTCGACCAAATGCGGTGATTGCACCCCATCCTGGCCAGCCACCACCTGCAGCCCATCAGCCCAGGAGGTGAAGAAGCCACTCCACACAGCATGCGGCGCCAGATCGTTGACTAACCAACCTAGTGGGTACACGTCTCTAGCTCCCTGCCTCGTCTGTCTTTTGAACCTTGCCTTACCCTGTTCTCCCTGTCTTCCCAGTTCCTGCCTGACCCACGCCTGTACGATTACCCCGCTCCTGCCTGACCCACGCCTGTACGACAACCCTGCTCCTGCCTGACCCACGCCTGTATGACAACCCTGCTCCTGCCTGACCCACGCCTGTACGACAACCCCGCTCCTGCCTGACCATCGCCTGTACGACTACCACGCTCCTGCCTGACCATCGCCTGTACGACTACCACGTCCCCGCCTGACCCACGCCTGTCTACGGATCACGTTACTGCCTGCCTCTCCCCGGATCGCAATAAACGTGCCTACGGGCTTTCACCCCAATCGTGTCTGCTCTTGGGTCCTCCATCCTGATCCTTAACAGAACGATCTGGCCAAGACATGGACCCAGCGGACGTCGACGCCATACGCACTGCCATCGCCAGCCAAGGTACGCTGATTGGGAGACACGACTCTGACCTCCAACATGCGGCCAGTGCCATGCAGGGCCTCTCCACCAGCGTGAACGCGCTCGCCACCCAGGCAGCCCAAACCGACCAGGGCCTGCAGGCTCTCACCCAGGAGTTCCGGAACCTGATCGCCCACCTTACCCCTCTCCAGGCCCCAGCACCACCCCAGGACCCAGCACCACCCCAGGACCAGCCCGCCGCTCCAGCTCCTGGCGAGGCCGCTTCCCCCGCTCTGCCCCGGAGAGAGCCCAAGCTCTCCAACCCCAGGCCATTCGACGGCGACCTGGCTGAGTGCGGGTCCTTCCTGATGCAGTGCAAATTCATTTTCGCTCACCAGCCTAGCCGGTATTCTGGGGACGCGGAGAGGATTGCCTTCGTCTCCAACCTGTTGACCGGCCAACCCCTCCGCTGGTTTGAAGCAGTCTGGGAGTCAGGGGCGGCCTGTTTCGGGTCCTTCGAGACTTTCTGTGTGGAGTTTAGAAAGGTTTTCGACCATCCAGCCCACGGCCGCGACTCCGCCTCACGCCTGCTCCATCTCCAGCAGGGCACCCGGAGTGTGGCAGAATTCTCTGTGGAGTTCCGCATCCTGGCTGCGGGGAGCGGGTGGAACGATGCCGACCTCCAGACCGCTTTCCGCTCAGGCCTCACAGAGACTATTAAGGATGAGCTGGCGCTCAGGGAAGATGCCACCTCCCTGGACAACCTCATCTCGCTCGCCGTGAAGGTGGACAACAGGCTCCGGGAGCGCAGGAGAGAAAGAGCCACCCGTCCCTCTGGCTCTGTCCGGCCCCCCAGTCACCGTCCCCCAGGCCAGCCGGCCCCCTTCTCGTCTCGCCCCGACTCCGCCCCCCTGCGCTCCTCTGCTCTGTCTGCCTCTCCATCCCCTGAGGACGAGCCCATGGTATTGGGCGGGGCTCATCTGACCGCTGAGGAGCGCCTCCGGAGGGTTACAGAGGGGCTCTGTTTCTATTGTGGCGGCCCTGGACACACCCGGAACACAGGCCCGAACCGCCCAAAAGCTCCAGCCCGTCGGTGAGAGGGGTGTCACTGATGGGCGGCGTACTCGCCCCCAGCCACCAGGGGCGCCTGCACTTGGAAGCCGTGGTCACATCTAACAACCGGCCATTCCCCGTACCTGCTCTGATTGACTCGGGCGCGGACGACTGCTTCATCGATGCCACGCTCGTCCGTCAGGCCGGCATCCCCACACAACTCCGGGACACGCCCCTTGCCGTTCACGACCTCAGCGGGAGACTGCTGGCCGAGGTCACCCAGGTCACAAAGCCCTTGGAGATCCGTCTGTCTGGCAACCACCACGAGACCCTCTCCCTGCTGGTGATCTCATCACCCCAGAGTCCCCTCGTCCTGGGGCAGACCTGGCTCCGGCGCCACAACCCCCACATCGACTGGGAGACCAACAGGGTGATTGGCTGGAGTCATCACTGCCACAGGACCTGTCTCACCTCTGCCACCCCGCCTACAGAGGGCGTCAGCGCCTCACTGGAGCCACCTGACCTGTCCACGGTTCCCTCCATCTACCATGACCTCGGAGAGGCGTTCAGCAAACAGAGGGCCCTCTCCCTGCCTCCTCACCGCCCCTACGACTGTGCCATTGAACTGCTTTCAGGAGCGCCCCTGCCCTCCGGCCGTCTGTTCAACTTGTCTCGTCCTGAGAGAGAGGCCATGGAGAAATACATCCACGAGTCCCTGAACGCCGGCCTCATCAAGCCCTCCAGCTCACCCGTAGGAGCGGGCTTCTTCTTCGTGGGCAAGAAAGACGGCACCCTACGCCCGTGCATCGACTACCGGCGATTGAACGACATTACAGTCAAGAACCGCTACCCCCTGCCGCTCATCGCCTCCGCCTTCGAACCGCTCCAGGGCGCCACAGTGTTCTCCAAGCTCGACCTCAGGAACGCTTACCACCTGGTGCGCATCAGGAAAGGAGACGAGTGGAAGACGGCCTTTAACACCCCCCTCGGGCACTTTGAGTACCGCGTCATGCCCTTCGGCCTAACCAACGCCCCGGCCGTGTTCCAAGCCCTAGTGAACGACGTCCTCAGAGACCTCCTCAACCACACCGTCTTCGTCTACCTGGATGACATCCTCGTCTTCTCGCGCACCATGGAGGAGCACACCGGGCACGTCAGGCAGGTCCTCCAGAGGCTCATGGAGAACAGGCTCTACCTCAAGGCGGAGAAATGCGAGTTTCACGTGCCCACGATCCAGTTCCTGGGTTTCGTCATTGAGGCCGGGAGGGTGAGGGCTTCCCCAGAGAAGATCAGGGCGGTGGTTGAGTGGCCGGTCCCCACCACCCGCAAGGAGCTCCAACGGTTCCTGGGGTTCGCTAACTTTTACCGGAGGTTTATCCGGAACTACAGCCGGGTGGCGAGCCCCATGACAGCGCTGACATCCACGGCCATCCCCTTCGCCTGGACCCCTGCGGCGGACGTGGCCTTCAAGGCCCTCAAGGCCCTGTTCACCTCCGCACCTGTCCTCATCCAACCGGACCCCTCACTCCAATTCGTCCTGGAGGTTGACGCCTCCGACACGGGGGTTGGGGCGGTCCTGTCCCAGAGGGCCGTGACGGACGGCAAGCTCCACCCCTGCGCCTTCTTCTCCCGCCGCTTGGAGCCGGCCGAGAGGAACTACGACGTAGGAAACAGGGAGCTTCTCGCGGTCCAACTCGCACTGCAGGAGTGGAGGCACTGGCTGGAGGGGACGGAGCAGCCGATCATCGTGTGGACTGACCACAAGAACCTGATCTACATCCGGGACGCAAAGAGGCTGAATCCCCGGCAGGCCAGGTGGGCTCTGTTTTTCGGCCGCTTCAATTTCACCCTGACCTACCGACCAGGGTCCCGCAATGTGAAGCCAGATGCTCTCTCACGCCAGTTCTCGCCCCCGGAGCGGAGTGCAGAGCTGGACACTATTCTGCCCTCCTCCTGTGTGGTGGGTGCTCTCACTTGGGAGGTAGAGGGGATCGTGAGGGAGGCCCAGAGGACTCAGCCAGACCTAGGCGGTGGTCCGGCAAACCGCCTCTTTGTGCCTGACCGGGTCCGTACCCAGGTCCTCCAGTGGGCCCACACGTCCCAGTTCGCCTGTCACCCAGGAGCCAGCCGCACGCTAACCCTGCTTAGGCGCCGGTTCTGGTGGCCCACCATGGCCGTCGACACCACCAAGTACGTCCAGGCCTGTACGGTGTGTGCCCGGAGTAAGTCCTCCCACCAGCCCCCTTCAGGACTTCTGCGTCCCCTGCCTGTTCCCGGCCGACCCTGGAGCCACATTGGGTTGGACTTCGTCACCGGTCTCCCCCCATCCCAGGGAAACACGGTGATCCTGACCATCATTGACCGTTTCTCGAAGGCTGCCCACTTCGTGCCGCTGCCTAAGCTCCCCTCTGCCTCTGAGACTGCGGACCTGCTGGTGACTCACGTGGTCCGTCTCCATGGCATCCCCCTCGACATTGTGTCAGACAGGGGGCCGCAGTTCACCTCTCGGGTCTGGAGGGAGTTCTGTCGGGCTATGGGGGCCACTGTCAGCCTGTCCTCGGGCTTCCACCCCCAGACCAACGGGCAGGCGGAACGGGCCAACCAGTACCTGGGCACTGCCCTGCGGTGCATCACGGGCCGGAGCCCGGCCTCTTGGAGCGAGCGCATCTCTTGGGTCGAGTACGCCCACAACACCCTGCCCAACGCCTCCTCAGGTCAGTCCCCGTTTGAGTGCTCCCTGGGTTACCAACCGCCCCTTTTTCCTGAGCAGGAGGAGGAGCTGGCTGTCCCGTCAGTCCAGGCCCACATTGACCGCTGCCGCAGGATCTGGAGGACCGCCCGCTCGGCCCTGCTCCGCTCCACCCGCAGAAGCCAGCGGTATGCCGACCAGCGTCGGACCCCGGCCCCCAACTATGTGCCTGGCCAGGAGGTCTGGCTCTCCTCCAGGGACATTCCGCTGCAGGCAGGTTGCAGGAAGCTGGTCCCCCGCTTCCTCGGCCCCTACGTCATTGAGAGCGTGGTCAACCCTGTGGCGGTCAAGCTCAGGTTGCCCCCCGCCATGAGGATCCACCCGGTCTTCCACGTCTCCAGGATCAAACCTGTAAAGGTCAGTCCCCTTTGCCCCCCAGGCGATGCTCCTCCCCCCGTCCGCCTCATCGACGACCATCCGGCCTGGACTGTCCGGCGGTTGCTGAGGGTCCGTCGCCGGGGCCGGGGTCTGCAATACCTTGTCGATTGGGAGGGTTATGGGCCTGAGGAGCAAAGCTGGGTGCCCCGCAGGCACATCCTGGACCCCTCTCTTGTCCGGGATTTCCACCGGGCCCACCCTGGCCTGCCTGGTCGGTCGCCGGGAGTCGCCCGTAGAGGGGGGGGTCCTGTCACAACCCATGCCTCTAACCCTGCCTCTCTGCCTGCCCCTAACCCTATCTCCGAGAACGAGTCCCCTGGCACCTCCCAGAGGGCGCAGAGGGAACTGCGGGCTCGTCGGCGTGAGCAGCTGCCGGTCATTCCGGTGATTGCACCCCATCCTGGCCAGCCACCACCTGCAGCCCATCAGCCCAGGAGGTTAAGAAGCCACTCCACACAGCATGCGGCGCCAGATCGTTGACTAACCAACCTAGTGGGTACACGTCTCTAGCTCCCTGCCTCGTCTGTCTTTTGAACCTTGCCTTACCCTGTTCTCCCTGTCTTCCCAGTTCCTGCCTGACCCACGCCTGTACGATTACCCCGCTCCTGCCTGACCCACGCCTGTACGACAACCCTGCTCCTGCCTGACCCACGCCTGTACGACAACCCTGCTCCTGCCTGACCCACGCCTGTACGACAACCCCGCTCCTGCCTGACCATCGCCTGTACGACTACCACGCTCCTGCCTGACCATCGCCTGTACGACTACCACGTCCCCGCCTGACCCACGCCTGTCTACGGATCACGTTACTGCCTGCCTCTCCCCGGATCGCAATAAACGTGCCTACGGGCTTTCACCCCAATCGTGTCTGCTCTTGGGTCCTCCATCCTGATCCTTAACACCTATAAAGCAACTGGTTATTCACCAGATCACTGATGAAGAGGAGGTTCACCCAGGAACTCATATTACCCAGAGCCATCACTGCTAGTCCTCTAATCAACCAGTATCAACACATCATTTATATGACAACTTGGTTAAACAAAGCTCAGAGAGCAATATGTACTCTATTCTGTCTTCAATTGGGGGTGTTTTTGTCAAAGAATTAATACAGAATAATTGTAGAAAATTCTTACTCTAAAGTTTATCCCCATTATGGACTTACTTGTTTTCTCTAAGTCAGTGTGTCAGATCCAGAAGTCACTAGCTACTCTGATGAGGTGGAATGGATCACTGACTGTTTAAGTGTCTGCGTCAGCAACGTCTACTATGACATCATAAAAGCAATGGGAGATGTAACGTGGCGAGGCGCCCTCTAGTGGTTTTGATAGGGGTGTGGAAGTGTTGGAGTCGGACTGATGAGTGCATTTTTGAAATAGGATATCTACATTAGGTAAACACGGGTGTAATTAATAAAAAGGCGAGGTTGCTGCGAGTGGTTGCTAAGCAAAGCGTTGACTAAGTGTAGTCACAAGCACCAACCCCCCTCTCCCCCCGCCGGGACGGCTCCCTCTCCCTCTCTCCTCCCCGATAGGTAGATTTGGGTAGCGTTCTTTGAGCGCGAAGGACGACCGAGAGGCGAGATTAGAGTTCGTTCAAGTAATAATAAAAAAAGGGTCCCATAGCCATTGAATTGGTAGTAGCCTAGGCTATTTTGAGGTTGGTCATTTCTCCGAGTGAGAATTGTGAAGCGTGGCGAGTGAACGTGAGAATAGGCTGCAATGCGTGTGTCTGAGACTTGGCAGCCCCGGGTTTCACTGATCTAGCGGTCAGTAAATTCGACCAAATTTCAAGAGGTGGACATCACTGGATTCATCTCGGCATACAGATAATTCAAGAGCAATTGACTCATGTTTACGAAGCACACCAACATAGTGCTCTGATCAGTACGAGTCCTCACTAAGACTAGACGAAGGGCACACATCACACCAGCCTTAAAATCACTACACTGGTTAACTGTCAACTCTAGAATAGACTTTAAAATACTAATACTAGTCTATAAATCTCTCCACAGTCACGCACCAGAAAACATTTCAGACATGCTTGTCAGGTACATGCCCAACAGACCACTCAGATCCTCAGGTACTGAACTCGTAACAGTCCCAAAAGCCAGGACCAAGAAACACGGAGAGGCAGCTTTTAGTTTCTATGCCCCCAACTTCTGGAACTCCCTGCCGGAGTGCCTAAGAAGGGTCGAAACAACGGAGGTCTTCAAGCAAGATCTCAAGACGTACCTTTTTGGCCTAGCCTACAATCACTAGCCAGGACCTTGAGACACAGAAAGGCAGCCTCAAACCTACCTGTGAATCCTCTGTATACATTGGTGTATATCCTGCTATGCACTCTATGTATATCAAGTTGTGTACAGAAGCTGGTTGCCCTGAAACAGGCTTGTTCTGTTCTGATATCTGTGTTGCTTCAAAGGCTCAGCGTGCTTCTAACCGTTTTCTGTCTCCCCTAGTGCCTCTCTCTCTTCCTCCTACCTTCTAACCAGGTCCAGTGGATGCCCCACTGACACCCGCACACCACTCTGAGTCCGATAGATACCCCCGTGTCAGCTGTGGATGTCGTAGTATTTAGTTAACACACACACACACGTACACACATCAGTCCACATCCGGCTTAGGCCTGGACCTGGGCCCAGTCCCCCTTCCCCTCACCCTAACCCGGGTCCGTATCCTTTTCCTACCCCCTCTCTACCCCAACCCCTGCCTCTATCTGGGCCCAGGCACATTCACGCACACACAGACATACAGCAGTGTTTGCCATGTCTCTCCTATTATGTTTTTAGCCTCTCTTACTCTGAAAATGTAATTTAATGTAATTTATTGCTTTATAAATGTTCTTAGCCGGTAGACAAACATACTCCAGGAGCTTGCTCGATTTCCTTGTTGAGAGGGGTCAGGGAAGAATTTGTACAGCTCACTTTTTGCTTCCCTCTGGAATATGTAGGGATGGGATGTATCCCCACCTCCCTTGTTCTCTGTAAAGCGCATTGTGTTGCCTCTGGGTATGAAATGCGCTATACAAATACAGCTTTGATTGATTGATTGATTGATTGATTGATACCACTTCATATCACAGCGAGCATACTGTAGCTATACAGCTCTTTACAACACAGGACAGTAGGTCTATACCTAGCTGTACAGCACTTTACAACATACAACAGTAGTCATATACCTACTGTAGCTACTGTATACAAGTACTTTACAATACAGCACAATAGACCTATACCTAGCAGCACATTAGGCCTATATTTAGATATACAGGACTTTCCAACACAGCACAGTAGGCCTAGCTGGATAACACTTTACCAAACAGAAACCAAAAGAATCAAGTATTATTATTATTATTATATTTATCTGCCCCAGTCTGACTGAAGTCCTATAAAGCAACTGGTTATTCACCAGATCACTGATGAAGAGGAGGTTCACCCAGGAACTCATATTACCCAGAGCCATCACTGCTAGTCCTCTAATCAACCAGTATCAACACATCATTTATATGACAACTTGGTTAAACAAAGCTCAGAGAGCAATATGTACTCTATTCTGTCTTCAATTGGGGGTGTTTTTGTCAAAGAATGAATACAGAATAATTGTAGAAAATTCTTACTCTAAAGTTTATCCCCATTATGGACTTACTTGTTTTCTCTAAGTCAGTGTGTCAGATCCAGAAGTCACTAGCTACTCTGATGAGATGGAATGGATCACTGACTGTTTAAGTGTCTGCGTCAGCAACGTCTACTATGACATCATAAAAGCAATGGGAGATGTAACGTGGCGAGGCGCCCTCTAGTGGTTTTGATAGGGGTGTGGAAGTGTTGGAGTCGGACTGATGAGTGCATTTTTGAAATAGGATATCTACATTAGGTAAACACGGGTGTAATTAATAAAAAGGCGAGGTTGCTGCGAGTGGTTGCTAAGCAAAGCGTTGACTAAGTGTAGTCACAAGCACCAACCCCCCTCTCCCCCCGCCGGGACGGCTCCCTCTCCCTCTCTCCTCCCCGATAGGTAGATTTGGGTAGCGTTCTTTGAGCGCGAAGGACGACCGAGAGGCGAGATTAGAGTTCGTTCAAGTAATAATAAAAAAAGGGTCCCATAGCCATTGAATTGGTAGTAGCCTAGGCTATTTTGAGGTTGGTCATTTCTCCGAGTGAGAATTGTGAAGCGTGGCGAGTGAACGTGAGAATAGGCTGCAATGCGTGTGTCTGAGACTTGGCAGCCCCGGGTTTCACTGATCTAGCGGTCAGTAAATTCGACCAAATTTCAAGAGGTGGACATCACTGGATTCATCTCGGCATACAGATAATTCAAGAGCAATTGACTCATGTTTACGAAGCACACCAACATAGTGCTCTGATCAGTACGAGTCCTCACTAAGACTAGACGAAGGGCACACATCACACCAGCCTTAAAATCACTACACTGGTTAACTGTCAACTCTAGAATAGACTTTAAAATACTAATACTAGTCTATAAATCTCTCCACAGTCACGCACCAGAAAACATTTCAGACATGCTTGTCAGGTACATGCCCAACAGACCACTCAGATCCTCAGGTACTGAACTCGTAACAGTCCCAAAAGCCAGGACCAAGAAACACGGAGAGGCAGCTTTTAGTTTCTATGCCCCCAACTTCTGGAACTCCCTGCCGGAGTGCCTAAGAAGGGTCGAAACAACGGAGGTCTTCAAGCAAGATCTCAAGACGTACCTTTTTGGCCTAGCCTACAATCACTAGCCAGGACCTTGAGACACAGAAAGGCAGCCTCAAACCTACCTGTGAATCCTCTGTATACATTGGTGTATATCCTGCTATGCACTCTATGTATATCAAGTTGTGTACAGAAGCTGGTTGCCCTGAAACAGGCTTGTTCTGTTCTGATATCTGTGTTGCTTCAAAGGCTCAGCGTGCTTCTAACCGTTTTCTGTCTCCCCTAGTGCCTTTCTCTCTTCCTCCTACCTTCTAACCAGGTCCAGTGGATGCCCCACTGACACCCGCACACCACTCTGAGTCCGATAGATACCCCCGTGTAAGCTGTGGATGTCGTAGTATTTAGTTAACACACACACACACGTACACACATCAGTCCACATCCGGCTTAGGCCTGGACCTGGGCCCAGTCCCCCTTCCCCTCACCCTAACCCGGGTCCGTATCCTTTTCCTACCCCCTCTCTACCCCAACCCCTGCCTCTATCTGGGCCCAGGCACATTCACGCACACACAGACATACACCAGTGTTTGCCATGTCTCTCCTATTATGTTTTTAGCCTCTCTTACTCTGAAAATGTAATTTAATGTAATTTATTGCTTTATAAATGTTCTTAGCCGGTAGACAAACATACTCCAGGAGCTTGCTCGATTTCCTTGTTGAGAGGGGTCAGGGAAGAATTTGTACAGCTCACTTTTTGCTTCCCTCTGGAATATGTAGGGATGGGATGTATCCCCACCTCCCTTGTTCTCTGTAAAGCGCATTGTGTTGCCTCTGGGTATGAAATGCGCTATACAAATACAGCTTTGATTGATTGATTGATTGATTGATACCACTTCATATCACAGCGAGCATACTGTAGCTATACAGCTCTTTACAACACAGGACAGTAGGTCTATACCTAGCTGTACAGCACTTTATAACATACAACAGTAGTCATATACCTACTGTAGCTACTGTATACAAGTACTTTACAATACAGCACAATAGACCTATACCTAGCAGCACATTAGGCCTATATTTAGATATACAGGACTTTCCAACACAGCACAGTAGGCCTAGCTGGATAACACTTTACCAAACAGAAACCAAAAGAATCAAGTATTATTATTATTATTATATTTATCTGCCCCAGTCTGACTGAAGTCCTATAAAGCAACTGGTTATTCACCAGATCACAGATGAAGAGGAGGTTCACCCAGGAACTCATATTACCCAGAGCCATCACTGCTAGTCCACTAATCAACCAGTATCAACACATCATTTATATGACAACTTGGTTAAACAAAGCTCAGAGAGCAATATGTACTCTATTCTGTCTTCAATTGGGGGTGTTTTTGTCAAAGAATTAATACAGAATAATTGTAGAAAATTCTTACTCTAAAGTTTATCCCCATTATGGACTTACTTGTTTTCTCTAAGTCAGTGTGTCAGATCCAGAAGTCACTAGCTACTCTGATGAGGTGGAATGGATCACTGACTGTTTAAGGGTCTGCGTCAGCAACGTCTACTATGACATCATAAAAGCAATGGGAGATGTAACGTGGCGAGGCGCCCTCTAGTGGTTTTGATAGGGGTGTGGAAGTGTTGGAGTCGGACTGATGAGTGCATTTTTGAAATAGGATATCTACATTAGGTAAACACGGGTGTAATTAATAAAAAGGCGAGGTTGCTGCGAGTGGTTGCTAAGCAAAGCGTTCACTAAGTGTAGTCACAAGCACCAACCCCCCTCTCCCCCCGCCGGGACGGCTCCCTCTCCCTCTCTCCTCCCCGATAGGTAGATTTGGGGAGCGTTCTTTGAGCGCGAAGGACGACCGAGAGGCGAGATTAGAGTTCGTTCAAGTAATAATAATAAAAAAGAGTCCCATAGCCATTGAATTGGTAGTAGCCTAGGCTATTTTGAGGTTGGTCATTTCTCCGAGTGAGAATTGTGAAGCGTGGCGAGTGAGCGTGAGAATAGGCTGCAATGCGTGTGTCTGAGACTTGGCAGCCCCGGGTTTCACTGATCTAGCGGTCAGTAAATTTGACCAAATTTCAAGAGGTGGACATCACTGGATACATCTCGGCATACAGATAATTCAAGAGCAATTGACTCATGTTTACGAAGCACACCAACATAGTGCTCTGATCAGTACGAGTCCTCACTAAGACTAGACGAAGGGCACACATCACACCAGCCTTAAAATCACTACACTGGTTACCTGTCAACTCTAGAATAGACTTTAAAATACTATTACTAGTCTATAAATCTCTCCACAGTCACGCACCAGAAAACATTTCAGACATGCTTGTCAGGTACATGCCCAACAGACCACTCAGATCCTCAGGTACTGAACTCGTAACAGTCCCAAAAGCCAGGACCAAGAAACATGGAGAGGCAGCTTTTAGTTTCTATGCCCCCAACTTCTGGAACACCCTGCCGGAGTGCCTAAGAAGGGTCGAAACAACGGAGGTCTTCAAGCAAAATCTCAAGACGTACCTTTTTGGCCTAGCCTACAATCACTAGCCAGGACCTTGAGACACAGAAAGGCAGCCTCAAACCTACCTGTGAATCCTCTGTATACATTGGTGTATATCCTGCTATGCACTCTATGTATATCAAGTTGTGTACAGAAGCTGGTTGCCCTGAAACAGGCTTGTTCTGTTCTGATATCTGTGTTGCTTCAAAGGCTCAGCGTGCTTCTAACCGTTTTCTGTCTCCCCTAGTGCCTCTCTCTCTTCCTCCTACCTTCTAACCAGGTCCAGTGGATGCCCCACTGTCACCCGCACACCACTCTGAGTCCGATAGATACCCCCGTGTCAGCTGTGGATGTCGTAGTATTTAGTTAACACACACACACACGTACACACATCAGTCCACATCCGGCTTAGGCCTGGACCTGGGCCCAGTCCCCCTTCCCCTCACCCTAACCCGGGTCCGTATCCTTTTCCTACCCCCTCTCTACCCCAACCCCTGCCTCTATCTGGGCCCAGGCACATTCACGCACACACAGACATACACCAGTGTTTGCCATGTCTCTCCTATTATGTTTTTAGCCTCTCTTACTCTGAAAATGTAATTTAATGTAATTTATTGCTTTATAAATGTTCTTAGCCGGTAGACAAACATACTCCAGGAGCTTGCTCGATTTCCTTGTTGAGAGGGGTCAGGGAAGAATTTGTACAGCTCACTTTTTGCTTCCCTCTGGAATATGTAGGGGTGGGATGAATCCCCACCTCCCTTGTTCTCTGTAAAGCGCATTGTGTTGCCTCTGGGTATGAAATGCGCTATACAAATACAGCTTTGATTGATTGATTGATTGATTGATACCACTTCATATCACAGCGAGCATACTGTAGCTATACAGCTCTTTACAACACAGGACAGTAGGTCTATACCTAGCTGTACAGCAATTTACAACATACAACAGTAGTCATATACCTACTGTAGCTACTGTATACAAGTACTTTACAATACAGCACAATAGACCTATACCTAGCAGCACATTAGGCCTATATTTAGATATACAGGACTTTCCAACACAGCACAGTAGGCCTAGCTGGATAACACTTTACCAAACAGAAACCAAAAGAATCAAGTATTATTATTATTATTATATTTATCTGCCCCAGTCTGACTGAAGTCCTATAAAGCAACTGGTTATTCACCAGATCACTGATGAAGAGGAGGTTCACCCAGGAACTCATATTACCCAGAGCCATCACTGCTAGTCCTCTAATCAACCAGTATCAACACATCATTTATATGACAACTTGGTTAAGCAAAGCTCAGAGAGCAATATGTACTCTATTCTGTCTTCAATTGGGGGTGTTTTTGTCAAAGAATTAATACAGAATAATTGTAGAAAATTCTTACTCTAAAGTTTATCCCCATTATGGACTTACTTGTTTTCTCTAAGTCAGTGTGTCAGATCCAGAAGTCACTAGCTACTCTGATGAGATGGAATGGATCACTGACTGTTTAAGTGTCTGCGTCAGCAACGTCTACTATGACATCATAAAAGCAATGGGAGATGTAACGTGGCGAGGCGCCCTCTAGTGGTTTTGATAGGGGTGTGGAAGTGTTGGAGTCGGACTGATGAGTGCATTTTTGAAATAGGATATCTACATTAGGTAAACACGGGTGTAATTAATAAAAAGGCGAGGTTGCTGCGAGTGGTTGCTAAGCAAAGCGTTCACTAAGTGTAGTCACAAGCACCAACCCCCCTCTCCCCCCGCCGGGACGGCTCCCTCTCCCTCTCTCCTCCCCGATAGGTAGATTTGGGGAGCGTTCTTTGAGCGCGAAGGACGACCGAGAGGCGAGATTAGCGTTCGTTCAAGTAATAATGAAAAAAAAAGAGTCCCATAGCCATTGAATTGGTAGTAGCCTAGGCTATTTTGAGGTTGGTCATTTCTCCGAGTGAGAATTGTGAAGCGTGGCGAGTGAGCGTGAGAATAGGCTGCAATGCGTGTGTCTGAGACTTGGCAGCCCCGGGTTTCACTGATCTACCGGTCAGTAAATCCGACCAATTTTCAAGAGGTGGACATCACTGGATTCATCTCGGCATACAGATAATTCAAGATTGACTCATGTTTACGAAGCGCACCAGCATAGTGCTCTGATCAGCTGCACTCTCCAGTGAAGTTCTCAAAACGCGACAGATGCCCGGATCAGTAGCCTAGATCTCATTGTATTACAGTATTTTAGCAGACGCTTTTATCCAAAGCAACTAACAATAATTGCATTTAACTAGGAAAGGCCAATGTTGGGCTACTAGCCTACTAGGCTACTTGCCAGAACTTACAAGTGCATCTCCTTTCTAAAACAAGTGACTAAGATCATAATCTAGTGCTGAAGGCAAAGTGCAAGAATTGCAATCTAAAATACAATAGAGGGAGGATCGTTGTAGTTCTCTCTGTAAAATAACTCAAACGAGGGACGGTAGGCCTAGCTGGATAACACTTTACCAAACAGAAACCAAAAGAATCAAGTATTATTATTATTATTATATTTATCTGCCCCAGTCTGACTGAAGTCCTATTGTCACAACCCATGCCTCTAACCCTGCCTCTCTGCCTGCCCCTAACCCTATCTCCGAGAACGAGTCCCCTGGCACCTCCCAGAGGGCGCAGAGGGAACTGCGGGCTCGTCGGCGTGAGCAGCTGCCGGTCATTCCGGTGATTGCACCCCATCCTGGCCAGCCACCACCTGCAGCCCATCAGCCCAGGAGGTGAAGAAGCCACTCCACACAGCATGCGGCGCCAGATCGTTGACTAACCAACCTAGTGGGTACACGTCTCTAGCTCCCTGCCTCGTCTGTCTTTTGAACCTTGCCTTACCCTGTTCTCCCTGTCTTCCCAGTTCCTGCCTGACCCACGCCTGTACGATTACCCCGCTCCTGCCTGACCCACGCCTGTACGACAACCCTGCTCCTGCCTGACCCACGCCTGTATGACAACCCTGCTCCTGCCTGACCCACGCCTGTACGACAACCCCGCTCCTGCCTGACCATCGCCTGTACGACTACCACGCTCCTGCCTGACCATCGCCTGTACGACTACCACGTCCCCGCCTGACCCACGCCTGTCTACGGATCACGTTACTGCCTGCCTCTCCCCGGATCGCAATAAACGTGCCTACGGGCTTTCACCCCAATCGTGTCTGCTCTTGGGTCCTCCATCCTGATCCTTAACAGAACGATCTGGCCAAGACATGGACCCAGCGGACGTCGACGCCATACGCACTGCCATCGCCAGCCAAGGTACGCTGATTGGGAGACACGACTCTGACCTCCAACATGCGGCCAGTGCCATGCAGGGCCTCTCCACCAGCGTGAACGCGCTCGCCACCCAGGCAGCCCAAACCGACCAGGGCCTGCAGGCTCTCACCCAGGAGTTCCGGAACCTGATCGCCCACCTTACCCCTCTCCAGGCCCCAGCACCACCCCAGGACCCAGCACCACCCCAGGACCAGCCCGCCGCTCCAGCTCCTGGCGAGGCCGCTTCCCCCGCTCTGCCCCGGAGAGAGCCCAAGCTCTCCAACCCCAGGCCATTCGACGGCGACCTGGCTGAGTGCGGGTCCTTCCTGATGCAGTGCAAATTCATTTTCGCTCACCAGCCTAGCCGGTATTCTGGGGACGCGGAGAGGATTGCCTTCGTCTCCAACCTGTTGACCGGCCAACCCCTCCGCTGGTTTGAAGCAGTCTGGGAGTCAGGGGCGGCCTGTTTCGGGTCCTTCGAGACTTTCTGTGTGGAGTTTAGAAAGGTTTTCGACCATCCAGCCCACGGCCGCGACTCCGCCTCACGCCTGCTCCATCTCCAGCAGGGCACCCGGAGTGTGGCAGAATTCTCTGTGGAGTTCCGCATCCTGGCTGCGGGGAGCGGGTGGAACGATGCCGACCTCCAGACCGCTTTCCGCTCAGGCCTCACAGAGACTATTAAGGATGAGCTGGCGCTCAGGGAAGATGCCACCTCCCTGGACAACCTCATCTCGCTCGCCGTGAAGGTGGACAACAGGCTCCGGGAGCGCAGGAGAGAAAGAGCCACCCGTCCCTCTGGCTCTGTCCGGCCCCCCAGTCACCGTCCCCCAGGCCAGCCGGCCCCCTTCTCGTCTCGCCCCGACTCCGCCCCCCTGCGCTCCTCTGCTCTGTCTGCCTCTCCATCCCCTGAGGACGAGCCCATGGTATTGGGCGGGGCTCATCTGACCGCTGAGGAGCGCCTCCGGAGGGTTACAGAGGGGCTCTGTTTCTATTGTGGCGGCCCTGGACACACCCGGAACACAGGCCCGAACCGCCCAAAAGCTCCAGCCCGTCGGTGAGAGGGGTGTCACTGATGGGCGGCGTACTCGCCCCCAGCCACCAGGGGCGCCTGCACTTGGAAGCCGTGGTCACATCTAACAACCGGCCATTCCCCGTACCTGCTCTGATTGACTCGGGCGCGGACGACTGCTTCATCGATGCCACGCTCGTCCGTCAGGCCGGCATCCCCACACAACTCCGGGACACGCCCCTTGCCGTTCACGACCTCAGCGGGAGACTGCTGGCCGAGGTCACCCAGGTCACAAAGCCCTTGGAGATCCGTCTGTCTGGCAACCACCACGAGACCCTCTCCCTGCTGGTGATCTCATCACCCCAGAGTCCCCTCGTCCTGGGGCAGACCTGGCTCCGGCGCCACAACCCCCACATCGACTGGGAGACCAACAGGGTGATTGGCTGGAGTCATCACTGCCACAGGACCTGTCTCACCTCTGCCACCCCGCCTACAGAGGGCGTCAGCGCCTCACTGGAGCCACCTGACCTGTCCACGGTTCCCTCCATCTACCATGACCTCGGAGAGGCGTTCAGCAAACAGAGGGCCCTCTCCCTGCCTCCTCACCGCCCCTACGACTGTGCCATTGAACTGCTTTCAGGAGCGCCCCTGCCCTCCGGCCGTCTGTTCAACTTGTCTCGTCCTGAGAGAGAGGCCATGGAGAAATACATCCACGAGTCCCTGAACGCCGGCCTCATCAAGCCCTCCAGCTCACCCGTAGGAGCGGGCTTCTTCTTCGTGGGCAAGAAAGACGGCACCCTACGCCCGTGCATCGACTACCGGCGATTGAACGACATTACAGTCAAGAACCGCTACCCCCTGCCGCTCATCGCCTCCGCCTTCGAACCGCTCCAGGGCGCCACAGTGTTCTCCAAGCTCGACCTCAGGAACGCTTACCACCTGGTGCGCATCAGGAAAGGAGACGAGTGGAAGACGGCCTTTAACACCCCCCTCGGGCACTTTGAGTACCGCGTCATGCCCTTCGGCCTAACCAACGCCCCGGCCGTGTTCCAAGCCCTAGTGAACGACGTCCTCAGAGACCTCCTCAACCACACCGTCTTCGTCTACCTGGATGACATCCTCGTCTTCTCGCGCACCATGGAGGAGCACACCGGGCACGTCAGGCAGGTCCTCCAGAGGCTCATGGAGAACAGGCTCTACCTCAAGGCGGAGAAATGCGAGTTTCACGTGCCCACGATCCAGTTCCTGGGTTTCGTCATTGAGGCCGGGAGGGTGAGGGCTTCCCCAGAGAAGATCAGGGCGGTGGTTGAGTGGCCGGTCCCCACCACCCGCAAGGAGCTCCAACGGTTCCTGGGGTTCGCTAACTTTTACCGGAGGTTTATCCGGAACTACAGCCGGGTGGCGAGCCCCATGACAGCGCTGACATCCACGGCCATCCCCTTCGCCTGGACCCCTGCGGCGGACGTGGCCTTCAAGGCCCTCAAGGCCCTGTTCACCTCCGCACCTGTCCTCATCCAACCGGACCCCTCACTCCAATTCGTCCTGGAGGTTGACGCCTCCGACACGGGGGTTGGGGCGGTCCTGTCCCAGAGGGCCGTGACGGACGGCAAGCTCCACCCCTGCGCCTTCTTCTCCCGCCGCTTGGAGCCGGCCGAGAGGAACTACGACGTAGGAAACAGGGAGCTTCTCGCGGTCCAACTCGCACTGCAGGAGTGGAGGCACTGGCTGGAGGGGACGGAGCAGCCGATCATCGTGTGGACTGACCACAAGAACCTGATCTACATCCGGGACGCAAAGAGGCTGAATCCCCGGCAGGCCAGGTGGGCTCTGTTTTTCGGCCGCTTCAATTTCACCCTGACCTACCGACCAGGGTCCCGCAATGTGAAGCCAGATGCTCTCTCACGCCAGTTCTCGCCCCCGGAGCGGAGTGCAGAGCTGGACACTATTCTGCCCTCCTCCTGTGTGGTGGGTGCTCTCACTTGGGAGGTAGAGGGGATCGTGAGGGAGGCCCAGAGGACTCAGCCAGACCTAGGCGGTGGTCCGGCAAACCGCCTCTTTGTGCCTGACCGGGTCCGTACCCAGGTCCTCCAGTGGGCCCACACGTCCCAGTTCGCCTGTCACCCAGGAGCCAGCCGCACGCTAACCCTGCTTAGGCGCCGGTTCTGGTGGCCCACCATGGCCGTCGACACCACCAAGTACGTCCAGGCCTGTACGGTGTGTGCCCGGAGTAAGTCCTCCCACCAGCCCCCTTCAGGACTTCTGCGTCCCCTGCCTGTTCCCGGCCGACCCTGGAGCCACATTGGGTTGGACTTCGTCACCGGTCTCCCCCCATCCCAGGGAAACACGGTGATCCTGACCATCATTGACCGTTTCTCGAAGGCTGCCCACTTCGTGCCGCTGCCTAAGCTCCCCTCTGCCTCTGAGACTGCGGACCTGCTGGTGACTCACGTGGTCCGTCTCCATGGCATCCCCCTCGACATTGTGTCAGACAGGGGGCCGCAGTTCACCTCTCGGGTCTGGAGGGAGTTCTGTCGGGCTATGGGGGCCACTGTCAGCCTGTCCTCGGGCTTCCACCCCCAGACCAACGGGCAGGCGGAACGGGCCAACCAGTACCTGGGCACTGCCCTGCGGTGCATCACGGGCCGGAGCCCGGCCTCTTGGAGCGAGCGCATCTCTTGGGTCGAGTACGCCCACAACACCCTGCCCAACGCCTCCTCAGGTCAGTCCCCGTTTGAGTGCTCCCTGGGTTACCAACCGCCCCTTTTTCCTGAGCAGGAGGAGGAGCTGGCTGTCCCGTCAGTCCAGGCCCACATTGACCGCTGCCGCAGGATCTGGAGGACCGCCCGCTCGGCCCTGCTCCGCTCCACCCGCAGAAGCCAGCGGTATGCCGACCAGCGTCGGACCCCGGCCCCCAACTATGTGCCTGGCCAGGAGGTCTGGCTCTCCTCCAGGGACATTCCGCTGCAGGCAGGTTGCAGGAAGCTGGTCCCCCGCTTCCTCGGCCCCTACGTCATTGAGAGCGTGGTCAACCCTGTGGCGGTCAAGCTCAGGTTGCCCCCCGCCATGAGGATCCACCCGGTCTTCCACGTCTCCAGGATCAAACCTGTAAAGGTCAGTCCCCTTTGCCCCCCAGGCGATGCTCCTCCCCCCGTCCGCCTCATCGACGACCATCCGGCCTGGACTGTCCGGCGGTTGCTGAGGGTCCGTCGCCGGGGCCGGGGTCTGCAATACCTTGTCGATTGGGAGGGTTATGGGCCTGAGGAGCAAAGCTGGGTGCCCCGCAGGCACATCCTGGACCCCTCTCTTGTCCGGGATTTCCACCGGGCCCACCCTGGCCTGCCTGGTCGGTCGCCGGGAGTCGCCCGTAGAGGGGGGGGTCCTGTCACAACCCATGCCTCTAACCCTGCCTCTCTGCCTGCCCCTAACCCTATCTCCGAGAACGAGTCCCCTGGCACCTCCCAGAGGGCGCAGAGGGAACTGCGGGCTCGTCGGCGTGAGCAGCTGCCGGTCATTCCGGTGATTGCACCCCATCCTGGCCAGCCACCACCTGCAGCCCATCAGCCCAGGAGGTTAAGAAGCCACTCCACACAGCATGCGGCGCCAGATCGTTGACTAACCAACCTAGTGGGTACACGTCTCTAGCTCCCTGCCTCGTCTGTCTTTTGAACCTTGCCTTACCCTGTTCTCCCTGTCTTCCCAGTTCCTGCCTGACCCACGCCTGTACGATTACCCCGCTCCTGCCTGACCCACGCCTGTACGACAACCCTGCTCCTGCCTGACCCACGCCTGTACGACAACCCTGCTCCTGCCTGACCCACGCCTGTACGACAACCCCGCTCCTGCCTGACCATCGCCTGTACGACTACCACGCTCCTGCCTGACCATCGCCTGTACGACTACCACGTCCCCGCCTGACCCACGCCTGTCTACGGATCACGTTACTGCCTGCCTCTCCCCGGATCGCAATAAACGTGCCTACGGGCTTTCACCCCAATCGTATCTGCTCTTGGGTCCTCCATCCTGATCCTTAACACCTATAAAGCAACTGGTTATTCACCAGATCACTGATGAAGAGGAGGTTCACCCAGGAACTCATATTACCCAGAGCCATCACTGCTAGTCCTCTAATCAACCAGTATCAACACATCATTTATATGACAACTTGGTTAAACAAAGCTCAGAGAGCAATATGTACTCTATTCTGTCTTCAATTGGGGGTGTTTTTGTCAAAGAATTAATACAGAATAATTGTAGAAAATTCTTACTCTAAAGTTTATCCCCATTATGGACTTACTTGTTTTCTCTAAGTCAGTGTGTCAGATCCAGAAGTCACTAGCTACTCTGATGAGGTGGAATGGATCACTGACTGTTTAAGTGTCTGCGTCAGCAACGTCTACTATGACATCATAAAAGCAATGGGAGATGTAACGTGGCGAGGCGCCCTCTAGTGGTTTTGATAGGGGTGTGGAAGTGTTGGAGTCGGACTGATGAGTGCATTTTTGAAATAGGATATCTACATTAGGTAAACACGGGTGTAATTAATAAAAAGGCGAGGTTGCTGCGAGTGGTTGCTAAGCAAAGCGTTGACTAAGTGTAGTCACAAGCACCAACCCCCCTCTCCCCCCGCCGGGACGGCTCCCTCTCCCTCTCTCCTCCCCGATAGGTAGATTTGGGTAGCGTTCTTTGAGCGCGAAGGACGACCGAGAGGCGAGATTAGAGTTCGTTCAAGTAATAATAAAAAAAAGGGTCCCATAGCCATTGAATTGGTAGTAGCCTAGGCTATTTTGAGGTTGGTCATTTCTCCGAGTGAGAATTGTGAAGCGTGGCGAGTGAACGTGAGAATAGGCTGCAATGCGTGTGTCTGAGACTTGGCAGCCCCGGGTTTCACTGATCTAGCGGTCAGTAAATTCGACCAAATTTCAAGAGGTGGATTCATCTCGGCATACAGATAATTCAAGAGCAATTGACTCATGTTTACGAAGCACACCAACATAGTGCTCTGATCAGTACGAGTCCTCACTAAGACTAGACGAAGGGCACACATCACACCAGCCTTAAAATCACTACACTGGTTAACTGTCAACTCTAGAATAGACTTTAAAATACTAATACTAGTCTATAAATCTCTCCACAGTCACGCACCAGAAAACATTTCAGACATGCTTGTCAGGTACATGCCCAACAGACCACTCAGATCCTCAGGTACTGAACTCGTAACAGTCCCAAAAGCCAGGACCAAGAAACACGGAGAGGCAGCTTTTAGTTTCTATGCCCCCAACTTCTGGAACTCCCTGCCGGAGTGCCTAAGAAGGGTCGAAACAACGGAGGTCTTCAAGCAAGATCTCAAGACGTACCTTTTTGGCCTAGCCTACAATCACTAGCCAGGACCTTGAGACACAGAAAGGCAGCCTCAAACCTACCTGTGAATCCTCTGTATACATTGGTGTATATCCTGCTATGCACTCTATGTATATCAAGTTGTGTACAGAAGCTGGTTGCCCTGAAACAGGCTTGTTCTGTTCTGATATCTGTGTTGCTTCAAAGGCTCAGCGTGCTTCTAACCGTTTTCTGTCTCCCCTAGTGCCTTTCTCTCTTCCTCCTACCTTCTAACCAGGTCCAGTGGATGCCCCACTGACACCCGCACACCACTCTGAGTCCGATAGATACCCCCGTGTAAGCTGTGGATGTCGTAGTATTTAGTTAACACACACACACACGTACACACATCAGTCCACATCCGGCTTAGGCCTGGACCTGGGCCCAGTCCCCCTTCCCCTCACCCTAACCCGGGTCCGTATCCTTTTCCTACCCCCTCTCTACCCCAACCCCTGCCTCTATCTGGGCCCAGGCACATTCACGCACACACAGACATACACCAGTGTTTGCCATGTCTCTCCTATTATGTTTTTAGCCTCTCTTACTCTGAAAATGTAATTTAATGTAATTTATTGCTTTATAAATGTTCTTAGCCGGTAGACAAACATACTCCAGGAGCTTGCTCGATTTCCTTGTTGAGAGGGGTCAGGGAAGAATTTGTACAGCTCACTTTTTGCTTCCCTCTGGAATATGTAGGGATGGGATGTATCCCCACCTCCCTTGTTCTCTGTAAAGCGCATTGTGTTGCCTCTGGGTATGAAATGCGCTATACAAATACAGCTTTGATTGATTGATTGATTGATTGATTGATACCACTTCACATCACAGCGAGCATACTGTAGCTATACAGCTCTTTACAACACAGGACAGTAGGTCTATACCTAGCTGTACAGCACTTTACAACATACAACAGTAGTCATATACCTACTGTAGCTACTGTATACAAGTACTTTACAATACAGCACAATAGACCTATACCTAGCAGCACATTAGGCCTATATTTAGATATACAGGACTTTCCAACACAGCACAGTAGGCCTAGCTGGATAACACTTTACCAAACAGAAACCAAAAGAATCAAGTATTATTATTATTATTATATTCATCTGCCCCAGTCTGACTGAAGTCCTATAAAGCAAGTGGTTATTCACCAGATCACTGATGAAGAGGAGGTTCACCCAGGAACTCATATTACCCAGAGCCATCACTGCTAGTCCTCTAATCAACCAGTATCAACACATCATTTATATGACAACTTGGTTAAACAAAGCTCAGAGAGCAATATGTACTCTATTCTGTCTTCAATTGGGGGTGTTTTTGTCAAAGAATGAATACAGAATAATTGTAGAAAATTCTTACTCTAAAGTTTATCCCCATTATGGACTTACTTGTTTTCTCTAAGTCAGTGTGTCAGATCCAGAAGTCACTAGCTACTCTGATGAGATGGAATGGATCACTGACTGTTTAAGTGTCTGCGTCAGCAACGTCTACTATGACATCATAAAAGCAATGGGAGATGTAACGTGGCGAGGCGCCCTCTAGTGGTTTTGATAGGGGTGTGGAAGTGTTGGAGTCGGACTGATGAGTGCATTTTTGAAATAGGATATCTACATTAGGTAAACACGGGTGTAATTAATAAAAAGGCGAGGTTGCTGCGAGTGGTTGCTAAGCAAAGCGTTCACTAAGTGTAGTCACAAGCACCAACCCCCCTCTCCCCCCGCCGGGACGGCTCCCTCTCCCTCTCTCCTCCCCGATAGGTAGATTTGGGGAGCGTTCTTTGAGCGCGAAGGACGACCGAGAGGCGAGATTAGCGTTCGTTCAAGTAATAATAAAAAAAAAGAGTCCCATAGCCATTGAATTGGTAGTAGCCTAGGCTATTTTGAGGTTGGTCATTTCTCCGAGTGAGAATTGTGAAGCGTGGCGAGTGAGCGTGAGAATAGGCTTCAATGCGAGTCTGAGACTTGGCAGCCCCGGGTTTCACTGATCTACCGGTCAGTAAATCCGACCAAATTTCAAGAGGTGGACATCACTGGATTCATCTCGGCATACAGATAATTCAAGATTGACTCATGTTTACGAAGCGCACCAGCATAGTGCTCTGATCAGCTGCACTCTCCAGTGAAGTTCTCAAAACGCGACAGATGCCCGGATCAGTAGCCTAGATCTCATTGTATTACAGTATTTTAGCAGACGCTTTTATCCAAAGCAACTAACAATAATTGCATTTAACTAGGAAAGGCCAATGTAGGCTACTAGCCTACTAGGCTACTTGCCAGAACTTACAAGTGCATCTCCTTTCTAAAACAAGTGACTAAGATCATAATCTAGTGCTGAAGGCAAAGTGCAAGAATTGCAATCTAAAATACAATAGAGGGAGGATCGTTGTAGTTCTCTCTGTAAAATAACTAAAACGGTAGGCCTAGCTGGATAACACTTTACCAAACAGAAACCAAAAGAAGCAAGTATTATTATTATTGTAGCATCAGGGGGGAAGTGAACTACACTCCCAGCGTTCCCTGGGGGGGGTTATGGGCGTCCAGCCAGTTCAGTGTGTTATGGTCGTTGACTAGTTGCTATGGACGCTGTGATTTTGGGTTGCTATGCGCGTGAGTGTGTGTGCCGCTCGGCTGTAAATGAGCTGCTTTACGTTAAGTCTTTGGGAAATAAATACGCCCGTGTTTGTGGCTAAAGAGGACAACCAGTTCTTCCATTCTCGCTACATTGGTGTCAGAAGTGAGGATAAGGAAATGTCGAAATTTCAAAGAGAGGTGGAAGACATTGAACAGTTTCTTGCGAGCCTACAAGTCTGCGACCGCAAGACGCGGCCAAGAGAGCAACTGTTTACCTCAACTTTAGCTAACGTGAGGCTAGCTAGCAGTGAGCTAGCAGCACCTCCGCCGCAGGGGAGCCATAGAGAAGGAAACGGCGAGATACCTGATGGGGCCAGCGCTCCACGGCCAACGGTGAGACGGCGAGATACTGTCCCTTCTGCAACGTTGCAGAGAGAAGATGCTGCTGCTGTACTGCCGTCGGCGGGAGTGATGGAGGATGCTAACGTCACCTCCCCAGTTCCCCTCCCAGCGCCGGCGGGCGGAACCCGGAGAAGTGCCATTAAACTGCCGCGATTTGGTGGTGAGGAACCCATAGAGAACTATCTCATCCAGGTCCAGCTAGCTGCTCAACTTAATGCATGGACGGCTGAAGAGACTGCAGTTCATGTTGCCCTTTCCCTGGAGGGGAGAGCACTACAAATCCTCACAGACCTGCAGCCAGAAGAGCGTTTAAATTGGCCAGCTATTGAGAGGGCGCTACAGTACCGCTTTGGCCAGCGCTATTATTCTGATGATGTCAGAGACCAACTTGTCCGACGCCAAAGGGGGTTAACAGAGAGCCTGGGTTCATATGCAGCAGACCTTCACTTCTATGCACGGCGTGGGTATCCGACTTTCGATGTAACAACACAAGAGGAACTCGCCCTCCAAGCCTTTGTCCGTGGTCTACGACCAGAACGACTCCGAGAACACATTCGTCTCCACGCGCCGAGAACCTTGACAGCAGCCCTAACTGAAGCAGAGCGGGTCGAGCATGTGCTGTGTGCCAGGGAGCGTTCTGCAGAAGAGGGACACCGGGTTCGGCGCGTGGACCAGAATGACAGGGGGGAAGAGGAAGTGACCCGACAGGCAAACGCCACCATCTCCCCACGGCCGATGCGACGGGGGGCAAGGTCAAACCGACCAACCAATGAGTGCTGCTACCGATGCGGGGAGCCAGGCCACATCGCACGCTATTGTCCAGCTCCAGCCCCACGAAGCCCAGGCCCCCAACCGTTGTTAAACTAGAACCGGGCAGTGCTGTGAGGGAACCGCTGCCCACTGACTTTTCCACTAACCCTCAAATGCGTCTTGGTCGGCTGGGTCAGGCACACGGACTGTACATTGACTGTAACTTGAATGGTACCCCCTGTAGAGCCCTGGTAGACACGGGGTCCACCATCTCCCTAGTTCGCCCCGGAACTTTACCTGGCACCACGGGCCGTAGGCTACAGGGTTGGGAACCCACGAAGGTTCGCATCACTACAGTAACCGGTGAGGAGGCTAGAATGCACGGGAAAGGGTTTCTCAGTGTATCTGTGGCGGGCTGCCGCATCGACCACCAGTTCTGGCTAGCCGACATCCAGGACCCCTGCATCATCGGACTGGACCTGCTGACAAAATGGGAGGCTAGAGTGGATGTGCCTAAGTCCACACTCTACATGAGCATAGGGGCTGTGACGCTTCATGCCGCTGGTGGGAAAACAGCCGCCAGAGGGTCCCCCACGTCGCTGCCAGCCGCCGGAGGGTCCTGCACGTCGCCGCCGGCCGCCAGAGGGTCCCGCACGTCGCTGCCGGCTGCCAGAGGGTCCCCCACGTCGCTGCCAGCCGCCGGAGGGTCCCGCACGTCGCCGCCAGCCGCCAGAGGGTCCCGCACGTCGCCGCCGGCCGCCAGAGGGTCCCGCACGTCGCTGCCGGCTGCCAGAGGGTCCCCCATGTTGCCGCCAGCCGCCGGAGGGTCCTGCACATCACCACCAGCCGCCAGAGGGTCCTACACGTCGCCGCCAGCCACCGGAGGGTCCCCCACGTCGCCACCAGCCGCCAGAGGGTCCTGCACATCACCGCCAGCCGTCCGGGGGTCCTACACGTCGCCGCCGACCGCCAGAAGGTCCTGGATGTCGCCGCTAGCCATCGGAGGGTCCCCCACGTCGCCTCCAGCCATCCGGGGGTCCCCCACATCGCCGCCAGCCATCAGAGGGTCCTCCATGTTGCTGTCAGCGGAGACGAAGCGGGCTGTGGACGACCTGTTTGAGAGGAGCTGCGCGGGTCTGGAGGCGGACCAGAGGGGCCAGCTCCATGAACTTCTGGTAGCGTTTTCAGACATATTCGCTGCCAAAGATGAGGACTGCACGCACAACAATCTAGTTCAGCATGACATCGACACTGGTAATGCCCTCCCCATTCGCCTTCGCCCCCGTCGTCTGCCACTCGCCAAGCGGTTGTCAGCAGAGCAGAAGGTCAGAGAGATGGCAGAGGCGGGTGTCATCGAACCTTCCAGTAGCCCCTGGTCAGCCCCAGCTGTCTTGGTCAATAAGAAAGATGACACATGGCGTTTTTGTGTGGACTACCGTCGCCTTAATGACATCACCCGCAAAGACTCCTACCCCCTGCCCCGCATCGACGATGCTCTAGACCACGTCACCGGGTCCCAATGGTTCAGTTCCCTCGATCTCCGCAGCGGCTAATGGCAGGTGGAGCTGACGCCGGAGGCCCGCCCTAAGACTGCCTTCTCCATACCCTCGGGCGGGCTTTGGCAGTTCAAAGTGATGCCATTCGGCTTGTGCAACGCCCCGGCTACCTTTGAGCGCCTCATGGAGAGAGTGCTAGCTGACATCCCTCGGAGCCGTTGTGTAGTTTATCTCGACGACCTCCTCATCCACGCTAAAGACTTTGGGGGCGCCCTAGCCAACCTGAGGGACGTCTTCTGCAACATCCGCCGTGCAGGCCTGCGCCTCCACCCCAAAAAGTGCCACCTGTTCCGGCGAGAGACAGTCTTCCTCGGGAATGTCATCAGCGGTGAGGGTGTGGCCACCGACCCAGCAAAAGTAGCTGCAGTGAGAGACTGGCCCATCCCACAGAACATCGCAGAGCTGAAAAGCTTCCTGGGTCTGGCCTCTTATTACCGGCGGTTCGTTAAAGACTTCTCCACTGTCGCCGGGCCGCTGCACAGCCTCACTCACAAAGGGTGTGTGTTTCAGTGGGAAGAGAACTGCACTGCTGCTTTCACTGCGCTCCGAACAGCACTCATCGAGGCCCCTTTGCTGGCCTGCCCAGACCCTCGAAGACCGTTCATTGTGGACACTGACGCCAGCAACTTGGGTCTCGGGGCTGTGCTGTCCCAGGAGGGGGAGCATGGAGAGCAGGTTGTTTCTTATTTCAGTTGCACGCTTAACCGAGCAGAGAGGAACTACTGTGTAACACGCAGAGAACTGTTGGCCATCGTCCGGGCAATTCGCCACTTCCGGGCCTATCTCTACGGGGTGAAGTTCCTCCTGCGCACTGACCACGCCTCCCTCTCCTGGCTCCTCAACTTTAAGGAGCCGGAGGGTCAGCTGGCCCGGTGGCTTGAGGTCCTGCAGGACTACGACTTCGAGGTCCACCATCGGGCTGGGCGTCACCCCGCCAACGCAGATGCCCTGTCCCGACGCCCCTGTGCTAAGGAGGCGTGCCGCCACTGCCAGCGCGCCGATGACCGAGTGACAGGGACTCCGCTGGTGGCGGCCCTACGGACCACCTCGGCAGATGGGGGCAGCACCGCCCCCACCGACAGTGGCCACAGTCCCGAAGTTCTACCAGGCGACGACAGCCTGGAAACCCTCGACCCCCAACAGCTCCGCCAGGACCAGAGTCAAGACTCCGTCCTCTCCCGTGTCCAGGTCTGGGTGGTATTGGGCCAGCGACCAGCATGGGAGGAGGTATCAGCCCTTGACCCCGAGACCAAGGCCCTCTACTCGCAGTACTGGAACCTCACCATCCGAGATGGTCTTCTGCATCGACGATGGCAGTCCCCAGGGGGCCACCGCGAAGTTTTCCAGCTCCTGGTACCTCGGCAGTGGCGCCCCCGCGTCCTCCAGCTCGTCCATGGATCAGTGGGGGCCGGCCACTTTGGTTTTACAAAAACCCTACACCGACTCCGGTCCCGATTCTACTGGCCAGGGTGTCACCGGGATGTAGAGCTCCTCGTTCATCGCTGTGACTCCTGCACTGCCAAGAAGGGCCCCACACAGCGCTCTCATGCCCCACTGCAGCAGTACCAGGTGGGGTTCCCCATGGAGCGGGTGGGGGTCGACATCCTGGGCCCTTTCCCCACCTCAGACCAGGGTAACCGCTACGTGCTCGTGGCCATGGACTATTTTACTAAGTGGCCAGAAGCGTACGCGGTCCCCGACCAGACCACCACCACCACCGCTGAGTACTTGGTCAACGAGATGTTCTGTCGGTTCGGTGCACCTGAGGAGTTGCACAGTGATCAGGGGCGGAACTTTGAGGCGGCTGTGTTCAGTGAGGTCTGTCAGCGGCTGGGAGTCAAGAAAACCAGGACCACGCCCCTACATCCCCAGAGCGACGGGCTTGTAGAACGCTTTAATCGTACTCTGGCCACACAGCTCGCAATCCTGACCAGCCGCCGGCAACGAGACTGGGACCTCCACCTGCCCCTGATCTTGTGGTCTTACAGAACAGCGGTTCAAGAGTCCACCAAGTGCACCCCTGCCATGCTCATGTTTGGGCATGAACTCTGTACCCCAGTCGACCTAGTGTTCGGGCCGCCCCCTGAGCCCGAGGCACAGGGGAAACCCGGCATGAGCTACCTCTACAACCTGCGTGAAAGGCTGCGTGAGGTACACGAACTGACCAGGCAGGCCTTAACGGATGCCGGGTCCCGACAGAAGCGGGCCTACGACTCCCGCTGCCGAGGAAGGGACTTTGCACCTGGGGCCCAAGTGTGGGTCTATTGCCCAGAGAGGAAGAAGGGTCTCTCTCCTAAGCTAATGAGCCAGTGGGTTGGCCCTTGCACTGTGCTGGAGAGACTGTCAGACGTGGTGTACAGGGTGAGGTTGGTCAAGCGGAACCGGGTGGTGGCGCTCCACCGTGACCGACTCGCTCCTTACCAGCCCCTGGCCCCAACTGAGGAAGCGTCGGATGTGGAGAACCAACCCCACATAACGACTCCTACCGCTGTTGCTGCAGAGGGGTCCCCTAGGCGGGCCCAGCGGCAGCGCCAACTCCCACATTACCTCAGGGACTATGTTCTAGATGCCTGGGTTGCTGAGGACAGCTAACCTCTTAGGTGGGGGCAGTGTAGCATCAGGGGGGAAGTGAACTACACTCCCAGCGTTCCCTGGGTAGAGAGGGGGGGTTATGGGCGTCCAGCCAGTTCAGTGTGTTATGGTCGTTGACTAGTTGCTATGGACGCTGTGATTTTGGGTTGCTATGCGCGTGAGTGTGTGTGCTACTCGGCTGTAAATGAGCTGCTTTACGTTAAGTCTTTGGGAAATAAATACGCCCGTGTTTGTGGCTAAAGAGGACAACCAGTTCTTCCATTCTCGCTACATTATTATTATATTTATCTGCCCCAGTCTGACTGAAGTCCTATAAAGCAACTGGTTATTCACCAGATCACTGATGAAGAGGAGGTTCACCCAGGAACTCATATTACCCAGAGCCATCACTGCTAGTCCTCTAATCAACCAGTATCAACACATCATTTATATGACAACTTGGTTAAACAAAGCTCAGAGAGCAATATGTACTCTATTCTGTCTTCAATTGGGGGTGTTTTTGTCAAAGAATTAATACAGAATAATTGTAGAAAATTATTACTCTAAAGTTTATCCCCATTATGGACTTACTTGTTTTCTCTAAGTCAGTGTGTCAGATCCAGAAGTCACTAGCTACTCTGATGAGGTGGAATGGATCACTGACTGTTTAAGTGTCTGCGTCAGCAACGTCTACTATGACATCATAAAAGCAATGGGAGATGTAACGTGGCGAGGCGCCCTCTAGTGGTTTTGATAGGGGTGTGGAAGTGTTGGAGTCGGACTGATGAGTGCATTTTTGAAATAGGATATCTACATTAGGTAAACACGGGTGTAATTAATAAAAAGGCGAGGTTGCTGCGAGTGGTTGCTAAGCAAAGCGTTGACTAAGTGTAGTCACAAGCACCAACCCCCTTCTCCCCCCGCCGGGACGGCTCCCTCTCCCTCTCTCCTCCCCGATAGGTAGATTTGGGGAGCGTTCTTTGAGCGCGAAGGACGACCGAGAGGCGAGATTAGCGTTCGTTCAAGTAATAATTAAAAAAAAGAGTCCCATAGTGTGGTGGCTGGACTCGGTTGACCTATGACATTTGGACACTCACAAAGTACTATTATGACACTTCAGATTGAATTCACCAGTAGCCTACCACAGGGTTCTCCTCCCAAGGACCAACACAATCACACAACCTTGTCAAATGAGGACACGAAATATAACAGAGTAGAGTAAAAGAAACATACTTTATTACCTTACAATTGCAGCAAAGGGACGGTTACACAGAGACACAAGGGGTATCTGTGCAAGCGCGCCGACTAGTGTCGGGACATTCTGTATATACTATTCCACACAATACATTGCGAATGACTACATGTGTGAGTACCTGATTGGTTGAAACCTTTATCTAATGCTAGTCCTATGAGCTAACTACTTTCGTTTTCCATTCAGCCGATGTGAATAAGGTGTTCTGTTAAGTTACAATTTCAACAGGCTTTTCATTGTGAGGTGTCCTTGGCAGTCAACTTATCTGCTACTGGAACATAGATAATAACAACTTTTCATGCGTACTGTATTCTGGAAAAGTACAGACTGCTGACATTCAGTATTGAAGCAACTAGGCCTAAAAAGGCAGGCCTTGTGTTTAAACAACTATAATAGCACTTTAAAAAATACCTTCCACATTTCCCCCCTTTGATCCATAATATGGATCACTCTACTGTTAACATTACTGGTGAATGATGCTAAGCTAAGCTATCAGAATGGGGAATAACAGAGTACTTGAAGACACATCTAAATAGCCCAGTGACTTTAAAACAGAGTATAAAACATAATAGAACATAGTTACTGTACTGTAACTAGTACAATCATAAAACAACAGTTTAAAATGTCAGGAATGGCATGAGTCTTTAATAGTGAAATTTACAACAGTATTATTGCTTTTTGGGTTGACCCTATTGGTCAGTTGCTCAGCTTCTTGGTGGTTTGGTCTTCAGGACTCCAAGAGTCCTCTCCGGTGCTCAACCTTTAGGTGACTGCCAGCTGGTCTGTCACTGTAGGGAGGTGGTTGTAGCTCGACTAGCAGGGGCCACGGCTCTCGTGTCTACCTGAGTTAGGAGGTCCCCGTGTGGGGTGTATGTCAGTTATCAGTGTCTGGAAATGTGTGTATGTGCTCAGTAGCTCGACTAGCAGGGGCCACGGCTCTCGTGTCTACCCGAGTTAGGAGGTTCCAGTGTGTGGTGTATGTTGGTTATCAGTGTCTGGAGGTGTATGTGTATGTTCAGATCTTGCCTGTTACTGGAGGATCACTCCAGGGTTAGCCTCATGGTATTTCTGGAGGTCCCAAGCCTTCTGCTGGGCCGGGGACAGGGAGGCTTCTTCATCCTGCAGCAGGACCATCTCGGTGGCGTCTGCTCCCAGGGTGGCTCAGGTTGCTTTGGTGATGAGACACTTGCAGATAGGGATGCCACAGAACACTAGTATTCCAATTATAACCAGGACACTCACGATCATGGAGACTGCTTTCCCCGCCCAGCCAGAGAAGAACTCGGTCAGCCAATGTAGGTCTCCTCCGGTGGGGGCGGTCTGGCTAAATACTTGTTCAATCATGGTGGCGCTATGTTTGAGATAGTTAGTGACATTGTCTTTGGCGTCTGGGATAAAGAAACAACAACTTATGCCTAACATTTTGCATACTCCACCTTCCCTGGCGGTGATTACGTCCATTCATATTGGGCTAGGTGGGCGGGTGGCCTTCGCTCTCTCTGGGGTCTCCTAGGTGGTGGGGTCGGGTCCTCCTCTTCTGGGACCTCGGGGTCCGCGGGCTCTGGGACTGGTTGTTCTTCCTTGACAGGGGAAAAACTGGGAACAGAAGGAATGTCAGTTTGTGGGGTGTCGGGTCCCCCCTTTGTTGGTGACTGGCTCACACGATGGGAAGTCTCTGGTGGTTTCCTCTGGGATGTCTTCCCCTCCAGGTTCCTGCTGGTCCTAGGGTGTATCTGTGTCTTTCTCCACAGACCCACCCATACGCCAGCATGCTCTTAGGAGTGGTTATAGCTCCCCAAGGACAGGTTACATTGTGTGTGACATTCCGATAGGTTACCGTGCAGTTGGGGTTGTGGGCGTCGACATGGATGTTGGCTCGTTCTGGTGCTGACAGGTTACTGGAGGTGGGCTGGTTGTATTGTTCCTGATCATTTGGTCAATTGAGAGAACACTTAGAATGTCAAATGGTGTGGTGCAATTGATCTTCTCGAGGGCAGTGGTGGGTCGGGGTTTGACAATTTTTTTTCTGCTGTTTTGTGTGATGCCTGGGCAGTACCAGGATGGGGTAAGGATCTGACTAATCCCCCCCTTTGCTCACGTGACCACGTCCGTGAGCAACATGACAGTAATATGTGTAATGTTACAAATATGTATAATTGCCTTTGCTGCAATTGTAAGGCAATGTCTCTAACGCACACAACACAACAGTCACTTCAATCACAACTTCTTGAATAGTAGTAGTAATAGTAATAGTAGTAGAACAGTAGTAGTAGAATAGTAGTAGTAAAATGGTACCTTTAATCAGAATGGGGAACGTACTTTATGTGGAACAGCAACACTGTTTAATATCGGAGTCGTTATGGTTCTATTTCGCACCGCTCGGATAAAACACTTCACACAGTCAATGAATTTGAAAACCCAACCAAAAGAATAATTCTTCAACAACTAAAATGTTAAACACGGGCGCAGCACTTCTCTGTGAGCCTAACCGATGTTTAGGTATGGGAATTCTTGGTCTATGGACGGACTATGTAGTTATAATGTAGCTAGCATTAAAACCTCACCGTGGCAACCAATGTACATATGTGGACCTTTTTAATCTCTTATATCCTATGCCGTACGTCAAGCGTAGCCCTAGGTATATACTCTCATTAAAAATGAATTTTTAACTCTGTGAACAATTGGTGTACGTTTGGAACTTACTTAAAATGTCAGAAAAGCAACCTCCAGTTGGTGTGTTGGTTGTCCTTTTTAGGGAGGGATTCCAGGCCTCCTGCCCCTCTGAGCGGCCTGCGTCCGCCTTCCAACCTCGTCCGTCGACGGCTTGGCTATGAAGTGGATGCGTGAAGGGTGATCAGTCCAACGGAGGCTCACTCAGACGGGCAGATCAGCTGGAATCCCACTTCTCGACACCAGTGAAATGTGGTGGCTGGACTCGGTTGACCTATGACATTTGGACGCTCACAAAGTACTATTATGACACTTCAGATTGAATTCACCAGTAGCCTACCACAGGGTTCTCCTCCCAAGGACCAACACAATCACACAACCTTGTCAAATGAGGACACAAAATATAACAGAGTAGAGTAAAAGAAACATACTTTATTACCTTACAATTGCAGCAAAGGGACGGTTACACAGAGACACAAGGGGTATCTGTGCAAGCGCGCCGACTAGTGTCGGGACATTCTGTATATACTATTCCACACAATACATTGGCGCATGACTACATGTGTGAGTACCTGATTGGTTGAAACCTTTTTCTAATGCTAGTCCTACAGATGTGGGAACATAAGAATGTAACTTGCTGCAGCATTTCACGTCGCGGTATTTGGCAGGGAAATCCCGTTGGAAATCTCGTGGGATTTCAGACGGGTGTTATTTCGTTTTAGTGATGCACTACCGCCAGGTGGCGTCTTTGAGTAGATTTAGCAGGCTGGGCTCTGTTTTTCTCCTATAGTCTACGAATGAAGCATCATTAAATTTCACATTCTTTAATTTAAATGCTCTGTTGTAAAGCACTTTGAGCTGAAGGTATCTGTATGAAAGGGGCTATACAAATAACGTTTAATTGTTATTATTACCTTGTTCTCAAACACATGTTTTATCCACCTCGATGTAATTTAATTATTACGAACACCTATAATATATCTAGGCCTACAGTAGCCTATCTATCTCGGCAACTGACGTCGGGTCAAGACGTGGAGGCTGTTTGGTCAAATGCGCAAAATAACAGTATTGTAAATATATTTGTTAGTAAAGATATGGTGAACGTGAGGGTTTTGCGTTTTGTTTCTGGAACGCATTCAACTGTTAGGCTACTCGTAAACCCCGGAAGTAAATTTGAAGACAGGGCATAATGTAGCCAAGTCTGAGCGCAGTAGGCTATATGGCTTCAGCACGATACAAAGAAAAAATAAGCTTGATCGACTTGTGGATCCATACAAAATTGAAATAGTCGCCATGAGTAAAGATCACTCATTGCCAATCATATCCGGACATTAACTATCTTGTGCATAGCGGCAGGTTTGACAGTGAGACATCAACCGATAATTGTAATAATGCGATTATTGAAATGGTCTTGTGAACGCCTTTATCTGATTTCCAAAATCGGGGTAAGGTCCATAGGACGATTGTGGGTTTTCATTTGCACATAACTATATTTTAATAAAACATTGAAGTCCGCCTGTCAATGACTTTCCCTAAAATTGTGTTCTGTTGCACCCCCTATTGTTAAATTATAAATGAAAAAAACATAGGCTACACAATATGTTGTTATTTGAATGATCTTGAATATATATATTCAAGATCATTCAAATAACAAAATATTGTGTATGTTTTAATTTATTTATACCGGCCGCCAGCTGTTCAATGAACGGCTATAGGGAATGCGCAGTTTCGCGCTGGCTACAGCCTATTATATGAACAGTTTCGCGCTATGTAGGCTATTATAAATAGGCCTAAGTATTATTCATTGGGAATAGCTTGGACTCGCTGGGGACTGGTGGAGAGACACAGAGCCTCCCCAGACGCGACATCTCCAGTTGGCTGTGTATTTGAGCTGCCGCCTCAACCGTGCGTAAGAGCAGAGCGCATCGCTACAACTAGTAGCCCATAGCCATTAAAACGGCTTATTGTTTTATTCATATATCAACTAGATAATTCGATAATAATGAGTAGCCTAGTAGGCTATAAAATGAATTCAATAGGGCAAGCCTTAAGTTGTAGCCTAGGCTACAGTAGCCTACAATCACAAGACGCATAGGCCTAGCCTATCGTAAAAAGCGTTGCGTTCTCATAGGCCTATATTAACTTAGATAATTATTAATTATGCTCAGGTCATAATGTCCGTTGAAAATAATTCCCTCTAAGCAGAATTTGAATTGTATTAAAATAGGAAATGATTCCTTCTAGGTCTATATAAAAAAAAACATTTTTCTAATGTGTAGCCTATAGGCGATGAACAAAACAGCCACAATGTAGCCTGCTTAGCGAGCGAGAGGGCAGTCTACCATAAAGTGTATAACCATAATGTAGCCTAATATATCTAGACTACATGCATTGTGGTATTTCTTTATATAGCCAATTGTTTCTCAATAAACAGTTATGTCATCCTCTGAGTCCGAATGTAGGCTAATAGACCGGCAGCTCTAAATGCCTTCCCAATCAATGAGACATGGTTGTAAAAATGATGTTTTATTGATGAAAAGGGTAAAACTGAAGAGTCATTGCATTGATCGATGCAGTCCGCTACCAGCAAACACTGAAAATACAGGTCCTCCAGCGAACCTGGACTAGACTATTGTAACCCCCCCCCCCCAAAAAATTCTTTTATATTCAAATAAACTGGAGGAACCGGTTTCCCTGGATCGTGGGAGGGGGGTAGCCTGCGTTAGCGGGTGCTTTGCCATGACCGGCCATTGAATTTATGTGTTGCCATTCATTTAAACCACCATCTCATCTAGACTAGGCCTACTTCTGTTGCTGCATTTTTACATTTATGCTTTCATGATTTTAGAGCGCAATAAACATTTTTGCAGGATTCCAAAAAGTCCATCCATTCATCCAACTTTGTTCTGAGCGCAGCGCAGGCTGGTAGCCTACTGTCAAGGCTTACGACTGATGCACTCCCTTAACACGTCTCTTCCCAGGCCATCAAGATAATTTCAATATGAAAGACCTTGGGATTCCAGGAGTCAAGGCCGTTTCAGACGGGGAGCGACATTCAGCCTGCGTTCTGCTCGGAGCGGGGGAGGCACGCGTCCTGCGCGCAGCGGGGCAAGCTGACTACAATTCAGCTCTTGTCGCGGGCGGGCGTGTGCAGCATAGTTCCATATGAGAACACTCCTCGGTCCAATTCCGTATAGTAGATCAGCCTGTGTAGCCTACTTTCAACGAATGTATTATTAGACATAATATCATAATAATATATAAAGCCTTCAACGACCTCCTGCTGCCTGCCTGATGGTCTCAGGGCTAAAGAGACCGCGCGATCATTCCTCTAGCTGCTTTGCTGCTAATGCGAGTTCGTCTCCGTTCCTGCCCGAGAAACAGAAGTTGAACTTATAGCATCAAAATAGCTACAGGAATCAACGTTGTAAAGTTATCTATCTGCTTTTTAGCCACCGACAGCTACCGTTAATATTATGGAAGCTGCTGTCGTGAGCTAACGTGCTATCACGGTCTCATCGTGCAGCTTCACAGCCTGCTATTAGCAGACAGCATTAAGTTGACAAAATCACACTTGCACATCATTAGAATTCCAACCATTTATATGGGATTTATCATTCAACTAAACATGGAACCTGAATACTACCTGATATTTCAACCTGCTGCCATCAGTGATCGGCGCGTCTGCTTGTTTGAGTCATGAATATCTTACGCAGTTACATTCCATGTAGTGTCCCAAAACTGTTAAATCATTCCCCATGTAGTTCACTATGAGTCGCACTCAATACATCCATGGTAATAGGGAGGGAGTGAGTGAACCATTTCAAACACATCTCTGGTCAGCTCCGTTAGCCATCTTCCTCGTCCTGATGCCATGTTCCATATGAGAACACTCAGCCTAATGTATTAAACTTCTACTTGTCCCGACAGTTAACAGATATAGACCCGGCGACAGTTACAGAGATAGAAACTATAAATAGATAGGCTTTGTTCGTAATAATTAAATTACAACCAGACAGACAACAAGGAGTTTGAGAACGGTAGGCTCATCTAATGTGCGAGCCAGCAATGGGTCAATGAGTGGTATTACTGCGCCCCTATGGGCAGGCGAGCGGTGGTGCGGAATGACGTAAAGCGCCTGTTAGAATACCGCGGGTCAAGTTACATTCTTATGTTCCCACATCTGTATGAGCTAACTACTTTCGTTTTCCATTCAGCCGATGTGAATAAGGTGTTCTGTTAAGTTACAATTTCAACAGGCTTTTCATTGTGAGGTGTCCTTGGCAGTCAACTTATCTGCTACTGGAACATAGATAATAACAACTTTTCATGCGTACTGTATTCTGGAAAAGTACAGACTGCTGACATTCAGTATTGAAGCAACTAGGCCTAAAAAGGCAGGCCTTGTGTTTAAACAACTATAATAGCACTTTAAAAAATACCTTCCACAATAGCCATTGAATTGGTATTAGCCTGGGCTATTTTGAGGTTGGTCATTTCTCCGAGTGAGAATTGTGAAGCGTGGCGAGTGAGCGTGAGAATAGGCTGCAATGCGTGTGTCTGAGACTTGGCAGCCCCAGGTTTCACTGATCTACCGGTCAGTAAATCCGACCAAATTTCAAGAGGTGGACATCACTGGATTCATCTCGGCATACAGATAATTCAAGATTGACTCATGTTTACGAAGCGCACCAGCATAGTGCTCTGATCAGCTGCACTCTCCAGTGAAGTTCTCAAAACGCGACAGATGCCCGGATCAGTAGCCTAGATCTCATTGTATTACAGTATTTTAGCAGACGCTTTTATCCAAAGCAACTAACAATAATTGCATTTAACTAGGAAAGGCCAATGTAGGCAACTAGCCTACTAGGCTACTTGCCAGAACTTACAAGTGCATCTCCTTTCTAAAACAAGTGACTAAGATCATAATCTAGTGCTGAAGGCAAAGTGCAAGAATTGCAATCTAAAATACAATAGAGGGAGGATCGTTGTAGTTCTCTCTGTAAAATAACTAAAACGAGGGACGGTAGGCCTAGCTGGATAACACTTTACCAAACAGAAACCAAAAGAATCAAGTATTATTATTATTATTATATTTATCTGCCCCAGTCTGACTGAAGTCCTATAAAGCAACTGGTTATTCACCAGATCACTGATGAAGAGGAGGTTCACCCAGGAACTCATATTACCCAGAGCCATCACTGCTAGTCCTCTAATCAACCAGTATCAACACATCATTTATATGACAACTTGGTTAAACAAAGCTCAGAGAGCAATATGTACTCTATTCTGTCTTCAATTGGGGGTGTTTTTGTCAAAGAATTAATACAGAATAATTGTAGAAAATTCTTACTCTAAAGTTTATCCCCATTATGGACTTACTTGTTTTCTCTAAGTCAGTGTGTCAGATCCAGAAGTCACTAGCTACTCTGATGAGGTGGAATGGATCACTGACTGTTTAAGTGTCTGCGTCAGCAACGTCTACTATGACATCATAAAAGCAATGGGAGTTGTAACGTGGCGAGGCGCCCTCTAGTGGTTTTGATAAGTTAACATGATACGGTTTTTGTCAAATATCTCGGAAACGGAAGCTCGTACAGCAAATTTATCTGAATAGGGGACTGCTAACTGTAGAATTTGATGAGGAATCGAATGAGCCCATCTGCGAGGCTCTACGACTTTCGATTCAAAAGTTATAGCCTTTTGAGCCACATCATTTTTCTTATCTGTTTGGTTTTTGTCAAATATCTCGGAAACCGAAGCTCGTACAGCAAATTTACATGCATAGGGGACTGCTAACTGTAGAATTTGATGAGGAATCGAATGAGCCCATCTGCGAGGCTCTAGGACTTTCGATTCAAAAGTTATAGCCGTTTGAACCACATCATTTTCATATCTGTACGGTTTTTGTCCGATTTCAAGGACATTTGACACATCATTTTGCATATCTGTACGGTTTTTGTCAAATATCTCGGAAACGGAAGCTCGTACAGCAAATTTATCTGCATAGGGGACTGCTAACTGTAGAATTTGATGAGGAATCGAATGAGCCCATCTGCGAGGCTCTACGACTTTCGATTCAAAAGTTATAGCCGTTTGAACCACATCATTTTCATATCTGTACGGTTTTTGTCCGATTTCAAGGACATTTGACACATCATTTTGCATATCTGTACGGTTTTTGTCAAATATCTCGGAAACGGAAGCTCGTACAGCAAATTTATCTGCTTAGGGGACTGCTAACTGTAGAATTTGATGAGGAATCGAATGAGCCCATCTGCGAGGCTCTAGGACTTTCGATTCAAAAGTTATAGCCGTTTGAACCACATCATTTTCATATCTGTACGGTTTTTGTCCGATTTCAAGGACATTTGACACATCATTTTGCATATCTGTACGGTTTTTGTCAAATATCTCGGAAACGGAAGCTCGTACAGCAAATGTATCTGCATAGGGGACTGCTAACTGTAGAATTTGATGAGGAATCGAATGAGCCCATCTGCGAGGCTCTACGACTTTCGATTCAAAAGTTATAGCCTTTTGAGCCACATCATTTTTCTTATCTGTTTGGTTTTTGTCAAATATCTCGGAAACCGAAGCTCGTACAGCAAATTTACCTGCATAGGGGACTGCTAACTGTAGAATTTGATGAGGAATCGAATGAGCCCATCTGCGAGGCTCTACGACTTTCGATTCAAAAGTTATAGCCTTTTGAGCCTGTGAGTTGCCATCACTGCTAGTCCTCTAATCAACCAGTATCAACACATCATTTATATGACAACTTGGTTAAACAAAGCTCAGAGAGCAATATGTACTCTATTCTGTCTTCAATTGGGGGTGTTTTTGTCAAAGAATGAATACAGAATAATTGTAGAAAATTCTTACTCTAAAGTTTATCCCCATTATGGACTTACTTGTTTTCTCTAAGTCAGTGTGTCAGATCCAGAAGTCACTAGCTACTCTGATGAGATGGAATGGATCACTGACTGTTTAAGTGTCTGCGTCAGCAACGTCTACTATGACATCATAAAAGCAATGGGAGATGTAACATGGCGAGGCGCCCTCTAGTGGTTTTGATAAGTTAACATGATACGGTTTTTGTCAAATATCTCGGAAACCGAAGCTCGTACAGCAAATTTATCTGCATAGGGGACTGCTAACTGTAGAATTTGATGAGGAATCGAATGAGCCCATCTGCGAGGCTCTACGACTTTCGATTCAAAAGTTATAGCCTTTTGAGCCTGTGAGTTGCCATCACTGCTAGTCCTCTAATCAACCAGTATCAACACATCATTTATATGACAACTTGGTTAAACAAAGCTCAGAGAGCAATATGTACTCTATTCTGTCTTCAATTGGGGGTGTTTTTGTCAAAGAATGAATACAGAATAATTGTAGAAAATTCTTACTCTAAAGTTTATCCCCATTATGGACTTACTTGTTTTCTCTAAGTCAGTGTGTCAGATCCAGAAGTCACTAGCTACTCTGATGAGATGGAATGGATCACTGACTGTTTAAGTGTCTGCGTCAGCAACGTCTACTATGACATCATAAAAGCAATGGGAGATGTAACGTGGCGAGGCGCCCTCTAGTGGTTTTGATAAGTTAACATGATACGGTTTTTGTCAAATATCTCGGAAACGGAAGCTCGTACAGCAAATTTATCTGCATAGGGGACTGCTAACTGTAGAATTTGATGAGGAATCGAATGAGCCCATCTGCGAGGCTCTAGGACTTTCGATTCAAAAGTTATAGCCGTTTGAACCACATCATTTTCATATCTGTACGGTTTTTGTCCGATTTCAAGGACATTTGACACATCATTTTGCATATCTGTACGGTTTTTGTCAAATATCTCGGAAACGGAAGCTCGTACAGCAAATTTATCTGCATAGGGGACTGCTAACTGTAGAATTTGATGAGGAATCGAATGAGCCCATCTGCGAGGCTCTACGACTTTCGATTCAAAAGTTATAGCCTTTTGAGCCACATCATTTTTCTTATCTGTTTGGTTTTTGTCAAATATCTCGGAAACCGAAGCTCGTACAGCAAATTTACATGCATAGGGGACTGCTAACTGTAGAATTTGATGAGGAATCGAATGAGCCCATCTGCGAGGCTCTACGACTTTCGATTCAAAAGTTATAGCCTTTTGAGCCTGTGAGTTGCCATCACTGCTAGTCCTCTAATCAACCAGTATCAACACATCATTTATATGACAACTTGGTTAAACAAAGCTCAGAGAGCAATATGTACTCTATTCTGTCTTCAATTGGGGGTGTTTTTGTCAAAGAATGAATACAGAATAATTGTAGAAAATTCTTACTCTAAAGTTTATCCCCATTATGGACTTACTTGTTTTCTCTAAGTCAGTGTGTCAGATCCAGAAGTCACTAGCTACTCTGATGAGATGGAATGGATCACTGACTGTTTAAGTGTCTGCGTCAGCAACGTCTACTATGACATCATAAAAGCAATGGGAGATGTAACGTGGCGAGGCGCCCTCTAGTGGTTTTGATAAGTTAACATGATACGGTTTTTGTCAAATATCTCGGAAACGGAAGCTCGTACAGCAAATTTATCTGCATAGGGGACTGCTAACTGTAGAATTTGATGAGGAATCGAATGAGCCCATCTGCGAGGCTCTAGGACTTTCGATTCAAAAGTTATAGCCGTTTGAACCACATCATTTTCATATCTGTACGGTTTTTGTCCGATTTCAAGGACATTTGACACATCATTTTGCATATCTGTACGGTTTTTGTCAAATATCTCGGAAACGGAAGCTCGTACAGCAAATTTATCTGCATAGGGGACTGCTAACTGTAGAATTTGATGAGGAATCGAATGAGCCCATCTGCGAGGCTCTACGACTTTCGATTCAAAAGTTATAGCCGTTTGAACCACATCATTTTCATATCTGTACGTTTTTTGTCCGATTTCAAGGACATTTGACACATCATTTTGCATATCTGTACGGTTTTTGTCAAATATCTCGGAAACGGAAGCTCGTACAGCAAATTTATCTGCACAGGGGACTGCTAACTGTAGAATTTGATGAGGAATCGAATGAGCCCATCTGCGAGGCTCTACGACTTTCGATTCAAAAGTTATAGCCGTTTGAACCACATCATTTTCATATCTGTACGGTTTTTGTCCGATTTCAAGGACATTTGACACATCATTTTGCATATCTGTACGGTTTTTGTCAAATATCTCGGAAACGGAAGCCCGTACAGCAAATTTATCTGCATAGGGGACTGCTAACTGTAGAATTTGATGAGGAATCGAATGAGCCCATCTGCGAGGCTCTACGACTTTCGATTCAAAAGTTATAGCCTTTTGAGCCTGTGAGTTGCCATCACTGCTAGTCCTCTAATCAACCAGTATCAACACATCATTTATATGACAACTTGGTTAAACAAAGCTCAGAGAGCAATATGTACTCTATTCTGTCTTCAATTGGGGGTGTTTTTGTCAAAGAATGAATACAGAATAATTGTAGAAAATTCTTACTCTAAAGTTTATCCCCATTATGGACTTACTTGTTTTCTCTAAGTCAGTGTGTCAGATCCAGAAGTCACTAGCTACTCTGATGAGATGGAATGGATCACTGACTGTTTAAGTGTCTGCGTCAGCAACGTCTACTATGACATCATAAAAGCAATGGGAGATGTAACGGTGCGAGGCGCCCTCTAGTGGTTTTGATAAGTTAACATGATACGGTTTTTGTCAAATATCTCGGAAACGGAAGCTCGTACAGCAAATTTATCTGCATAGGGGACTGCTAACTGTAGAATTTGATGAGGAATCGAATGAGCCCATCTGCGAGGCTCTACGACTTTCGATTCAAAAGTTATAGCCGTTTGAACCACATCATTTTCATATCTGTACGGTTTTTGTCCGATTTCAAGGACATTTGACACATCATTTTGCATATCTGTACGGTTTTTGTCAAATATCTCGGAAACGGAAGCTCGTACAGCAAATTTATCTGCTTAGGGGACTGCTAACTGTAGAATTTGATGAGGAATCGAATGAGCCCATCTGCGAGGCTCTAGGACTTTCGATTCAAAAGTTATAGCCGTTTGAACCACATCATTTTCATATCTGTACGGTTTTTGTCCGATTTCAAGGACATTTGACACATCATTTTGCATATCTGTACGGTTTTTGTCAAATATCTCGGAAACGGAAGCTCGTACAGCAAATGTATCTGCATAGGGGACTGCTAACTGTAGAATTTGATGAGGAATCGAATGAGCCCATCTGCGAGGCTCTACGACTTTCGATTCAAAAGTTATAGCCTTTTGAGCCACATCATTTTTCTTATCTGTTTGGTTTTTGTCAAATATCTCGGAAACCGAAGCTCGTACAGCAAATTTACCTGCATAGGGGACTGCTAACTGTAGAATTTGATGAGGAATCGAATGAGCCCATCTGCGAGGCTCTACGACTTTCGATTCAAAAGTTATAGCCTTTTGAGCCTGTGAGTTGCCATCACTGCTAGTCCTCTAATCAACCAGTATCAACACATCATTTATATGACAACTTGGTTAAACAAAGCTCAGAGAGCAATATGTACTCTATTCTGTCTTCAATTGGGGGTGTTTTTGTCAAAGAATGAATACAGAATAATTGTAGAAAATTCTTACTCTAAAGTTTATCCCCATTATGGACTTACTTGTTTTCTCTAAGTCAGTGTGTCAGATCCAGAAGTCACTAGCTACTCTGATGAGATGGAATGGATCACTGACTGTTTAAGTGTCTGCGTCAGCAACGTCTACTATGACATCATAAAAGCAATGGGAGATGTAACGTGGCGAGGCGCCCTCTAGTGGTTTTGATAAGTTAACATGATACGGTTTTTGTCAAATATCTCGGAAACGGAAGCTCGTACAGCAAATTTATCTGCATAGGGGACTGCTAACTGTAGAATTTGATGAGGAATCGAATGAGCCCATCTGCGAGGCTCTAGGACTTTCGATTCAAAAGTTATAGCCGTTTGAACCACATCATTTTCATATCTGTACGGTTTTTGTCCGATTTCAAGGACATTTGACACATCATTTTGCATATCTGTACGGTTTTTGTCAAATATCTCGGAAACGGAAGCTCGTACAGCAAATTTATCTGCATAGGGGACTGCTAACTGTAGAATTTGATGAGGAATCGAATGAGCCCATCTGCGAGGCTCTACGACTTTCGATTCAAAAGTTATAGCCTTTTGAGCCACATCATTTTTCTTATCTGTTTGGTTTTTGTCAAATATCTCGGAAACCGAAGCTCGTACAGCAAATTTACATGCATAGGGGACTGCTAACTGTAGAATTTGATGAGGAATCGAATGAGCCCATCTGCGAGGCTCTACGACTTTCGATTCAAAAGTTATAGCCTTTTGAGCCTGTGAGTTGCCATCACTGCTAGTCCTCTAATCAACCAGTATCAACACATCATTTATATGACAACTTGGTTAAACAAAGCTCAGAGAGCAATATGTACTCTATTCTGTCTTCAATTGGGGGTGTTTTTGTCAAAGAATGAATACAGAATAATTGTAGAAAATTCTTACTCTAAAGTTTATCCCCATTATGGACTTACTTGTTTTCTCTAAGTCAGTGTGTCAGATCCAGAAGTCACTAGCTACTCTGATGAGATGGAATGGATCACTGACTGTTTAAGTGTCTGCGTCAGCAACGTCTACTATGACATCATAAAAGCAATGGGAGATGTAACGTGGCGAGGCGCCCTCTAGTGGTTTTGATAAGTTAACATGATACGGTTTTTGTCAAATATCTCGGAAACGGAAGCTCGTACAGCAAATTTATCTGCATAGGGGACTGCTAACTGTAGAATTTGATGAGGAATCGAATGAGCCCATCTGCGAGGCTCTAGGACTTTCGATTCAAAAGTTATAGCCGTTTGAACCACATCATTTTCATATCTGTACGGTTTTTGTCCGATTTCAAGGACATTTGACACATCATTTTGCATATCTGTACGGTTTTTGTCAAATATCTCGGAAACGGAAGCTCGTACAGCAAATTTATCTGCATAGGGGACTGCTAACTGTAGAATTTGATGAGGAATCGAATGAGCCCATCTGCGAGGCTCTACGACTTTCGATTCAAAAGTTATAGCCGTTTGAACCACATCATTTTCATATCTGTACGTTTTTTGTCCGATTTCAAGGACATTTGACACATCATTTTGCATATCTGTACGGTTTTTGTCAAATATCTCGGAAACGGAAGCTCGTACAGCAAATTTATCTGCACAGGGGACTGCTAACTGTAGAATTTGATGAGGAATCGAATGAGCCCATCTGCGAGGCTCTACGACTTTCGATTCAAAAGTTATAGCCGTTTGAACCACATCATTTTCATATCTGTACGGTTTTTGTCCGATTTCAAGGACATTTGACACATCATTTTGCATATCTGTACGGTTTTTGTCAAATATCTCGGAAACGGAAGCCCGTACAGCAAATTTATCTGCATAGGGGACTGCTAACTGTAGAATTTGATGAGGAATCGAATGAGCCCATCTGCGAGGCTCTACGACTTTCGATTCAAAAGTTATAGCCTTTTGAGCCTGTGAGTTGCCATCACTGCTAGTCCTCTAATCAACCAGTATCAACACATCATTTATATGACAACTTGGTTAAACAAAGCTCAGAGAGCAATATGTACTCTATTCTGTCTTCAATTGGGGGTGTTTTTGTCAAAGAATGAATACAGAATAATTGTAGAAAATTCTTACTCTAAAGTTTATCCCCATTATGGACTTACTTGTTTTCTCTAAGTCAGTGTGTCAGATCCAGAAGTCACTAGCTACTCTGATGAGATGGAATGGATCACTGACTGTTTAAGTGTCTGCGTCAGCAACGTCTACTATGACATCATAAAAGCAATGGGAGATGTAACGGTGCGAGGCGCCCTCTAGTGGTTTTGATAAGTTAACATGATACGGTTTTTGTCAAATATCTCGGAAACGGAAGCTCGTACAGCAAATTTATCTGCATAGGGGACTGCTAACTGTAGAATTTGATGAGGAATCGAATGAGCCCATCTGCGAGGCTCTAGGACTTTCGATTCAAAAGTTATAGCCGTTTGAACCACATCATTTTCATATCTGTACGGTTTTTGTCCGATTTCAAGGACATTTGACACATCATTTTGCATATCTGTACGGTTTTTGTCAAATATCTCGGAAACGGAAGCCCGTACAGCAAATTTATCTGCATAGGGGACTGCTAACTGTAGAATTTGATGAGGAATCGAATGAGCCCATCTGCGAGGCTCTACGACTTTCGATTCAAAAGTTATAGCCTTTTGAGCCACATCATTTTTCTTATCTGTTTGGTTTTTGTCAAATATCTCGGAAACGGAAGCTCGTACAGCAAATTTACCTGCATAGGGGACTGCTAACTGTAGAATTTGATGAGGAATCGAATGAGCCCATCTGCGAGGCTCTACGACTTTCGATTAAAAAGTTATAGCCTTTTGAGCCTGTGAGTTGCCATCACTGCTAGTCCTCTAATCAACCAGTATCAACACATCATTTATATGACAACTTGGTTAAACAAAGCTCAGAGAGCAATATGTACTCTATTCTGTCTTCAATTGGGGGTGTTTTTGTCAAAGAATGAATAAAGAATAATTGTAGAAAATTCTTACTCTAAAGTTTATCCCCATTATGGACTTACTTGTTTTCTCTAAGTCAGTGTGTCAGATCCAGAAGTCACTAGCTACTCTGATGAGGTGGAATGGATCACTGACTGTTTAAGTGTCTGCGTCAGCAACGTCTACTATGACATCATAAAAGCAATGGGAGATGTAACGTGGCGAGGCGCCCTCTAGTGGTTTTGATAAGTTAACATGATACGGTTTTTGTCAAATATCTCGGAAACCGAAGCTCGTACAGCAAATTTATCTGCATAGGGGACTGCTAACTGTAGAATTTGATGAGGAATCGAATGAGCCCATCTGCGAGGCTCTAGGACTTTCGATTCAAAAGTTATAGCCGTTTGAACCACATCATTTTCATATCTGTACGGTTTTTGTCCGATTTCAAGGACATTTGACACATCATTTTGCATATCTGTACGGTTTTTGTCAAATATCTCGGAAACGGAAGCTCGTACAGCAAATTTATCTGCATAGGGGACTGCTAACTGTAGAATTTGATGAGGAATCGAATGAGCCCATCTGCGAGGCTCTACGACTTTCGATTCAAAAGTTATAGCCGTTTGAACCACATCATTTTCATATCTGTACGGTTTTTGTCCGATTTCAAGGACATTTGACACATCATTTTGCATATCTGTACGTTTTTTGTCAAATATCTCGGAAACGGAAGCTCGTACAGCAAATTTATCTGCATAGGGGACTGCTAACTGTAGAATTTGATGAGGAATCGAATGAGCCCATCTGCGAGGCTCTACGACTTTCGATTCAAAAGTTATAGCCGTTTGAACCACATCATTTTCATATCTGTACGGTTTTTGTCCGATTTCAAGGACATTTGACACATCATTTTGCATATCTGTACGGTTTTTGTCAAATATCTCGGAAACGGAAGCTCGTACAGCAAATGTATCTGCATAGGGGACTGCTAACTGTAGAATTTGATGAGGAATCGAATGAGCCCATCTGCGAGGCTCTAGGACTTTCGATTCAAAAGTTATAGCCGTTTGAACCACATCATTTTCATATCTGTACGGTTTTTGTCCGATTTCAAGGACATTTGACACATCATTTTGCATATCTGTACGGTTTTTGTCAAATATCTCGGAAACGGAAGCCCGTACAGCAAATTTATCTGCATAGGGGACTGCTAACTGTAGAATTTGATGAGGAATCGAATGAGCCCATCTGCGAGGCTCTACGACTTTCGATTCAAAAGTTATAGCCTTTTGAGCCTGTGAGTTGCCATCACTGCTAGTCCTCTAATCAACCAGTATCAACACATCATTTATATGACAACTTGGTTAAACAAAGCTCAGAGAGCAATATGTACTCTATTCTGTCTTCAATTGGGGGTGTTTTTGTCAAAGAATGAATACAGAATAATTGTAGAAAATTCTTACTCTAAAGTTTATCCCCATTATGGACTTACTTGTTTTCTCTAAGTCAGTGTGTCAGATCCAGAAGTCACTAGCTACTCTGATGAGATGGAATGGATCACTGACTGTTTAAGTGTCTGCGTCAGCAACGTCTACTATGACATCATAAAAGCAATGGGAGATGTAACGTGGCGAGGCGCCCTCTAGTGGTTTTGATAAGTTAACATGATACGGTTTTTGTCAAATATCTCGGAAACGGAAGCTCGTACAGCTAATTTATCTGCATAGGGGACTGCTAACTGTAGAATTTGATGAGGAATCGAATGAGCCCATCTGCGAGGCTCTAGGACTTTCGATTCAAAAGTTATAGCCGTTTGAACCACATCATTTTCATATCTGTACGGTTTTTGTCCGATTTCAAGGACATTTGACACATCATTTTGCATATCTGTACGGTTTTTGTCAAATATCTCGGAAACGGAAGCCCGTACAGCAAATTTATCTGCATAGGGGACTGCTAACTGTAGAATTTGATGAGGAATCGAATGAGCCCATCTGCGAGGCTCTACGACTTTCGATTCAAAAGTTATAGCCTTTTGAGCCACATCATTTTTCTTATCTGTTTGGTTTTTGTCAAATATCTCGGAAACCGAAGCTCGTACAGCAAATTTACCTGTATAGGGGACTGCTAACTGTAGAATTTGATGAGGAATCGAATGAGCCCATCTGCGAGGCTCTACGACTTTCGATTCAAAAGTTATTGTTAGGGTTTGGTTTTGGGACCCAGGCGCAACAGGAAAGGAGGAGGCAAGGAACGGTAAAGCCCGGAGGGGCGATTTAATAAGATCAAAAAGGGGGATGTGGTAGTCGTACAGCCGATGGTCAGGCAGGAGCGTGGTAGTCGTACAGGCGATGGTCAGGCAGGAGCGGGGTTGTCGTACAGGCGATGGTCAGGCAGGAGCGGGGTTGTTGTACAGGCGATGGTCAGGCAGGAGCGGGGTTGTCGTACAGGCGATGTTCAGGCAGGAGCGGGGTTGTCGTACAGGCGATGGTCAGGCAGGAGCGTTGTCGTACAGGCGATGTTCAGGCAGGGGCGGGGTTGTCGTACAGGCGATGGTCAGGCAGGAGCGGGGTCGTACAGGCGGTGGTCAGGCAGGAGCGGGGTAATCGTACAGACGTGGGTCAGGCAGGAACTGGAGAGATGAGGAGGGGAGGCAGGGTGAGTGAGAGTAATCACGGGGAACGGGAAAAAACACTACAAAATACGGGTAAGGAGATTGTAGGCTAGGCTATACTTTACCACAAGAGTATTATGGTAAGATCTGGCGATGAGTGGAGTGTAGACCAGGTTCTTGTAGAGGTTGAAGGTGATTGCAGAACGAGGGACAGGTGTGGTGATGATAATTGGGAACCGGTGAGTAGAGCCGCGCCAGCGTCATCGTCGGAGACGAGCGCGCCGTTCCTGTCTTTGCGCACGGGCCGATGTGCTGGGCATGTCGGGATCCGATTCTTCGTCACCGGAGAGGGAGGAGACTGCCGAGTCCGCGGAGCTGGCCGGAGACGGGGAACGCCCGGCAGTGGGGGGAAACTCCGGAGAGCCAGAGCGTTGTATGCCCGGGCTGATGCGACGTGCGGTAGAGCGCGTAGGACGCCCCGAGCGCGCAGCGGGCCCAGAGGGGAGAGAGGGAGACGGTTGTGGAGGCGAGGGCATGCGAGCCGTAACAGTTATAGCCTTTTGAGCCTGTGAGTTGCCATCACTGCTAGTCCTCTAATCAACCAGTATCAACACATCATTTATATGTGACCGCCGCTGGTGATTTGGTCCTCAACTAGGCATTTTCATTTTTCAGTTTTTTACAGATTATGAAAGTGCAGATTGTAAGCTTTCAAATGAGGTCTCATACATTGAAATCTGAACATATTTGAAGAAGATATGCTTATTTGAATGCTAGTACTGCCAAATCAACTTAGCTGAGAAATCGCCCTCCAAAGTTCTCCAACAATTTCACACCTCTGACTGCCAGGTAATGGGCGTGAACAATAGCCTGGTAACCGCACCCCCAGCCACTCCCCCACTGGACGATCTGTCATTATCTGTCAGAGTGGCTGTCAACTTGGGGTATTACCTGAGAGTGGGGTGCTCTCTCACTGATTACCCCACACTCTTTGAGTCAGTATTAATCTTGTGTTGTGAATGCAGTTAAGAACAATATAAGATGAAGTTCAAATTTAACGTTCTTTATTGTCAAATACATGATATACATTACAAGCATAAGTAGTAAAGTGTACAAAAAAAGGCAACAGTCTAAGTGTTAAAGTGTACAGTCAGTTGTATAGACAAGGTGCATAGTGTTCATTGTGATCAAGTGCACAACAAAGTAATAAGGTGCATAGTGTTCAATGTGATCAAGTGCACAACAAAGTAATAACAAGGTGCATAGTGTTCATTGTGATCAAGTGCACAGCAAAGTAATAACAAGGTGCATAGTGTTCATTGTGATCAAGTGTACAACAAAGTAATAACAGTCCCCAGCTCAATACTCAAGGTAATAACAGTACTCGGCTCAGTATTCAATATTCGAACAATGCAGTCTGTGCAAGTGTGCGCAAGTCTGTGCAAGAGAACACGCAATGCTTCAGTATACAAACAGGAAAAGGCTGTGGCCTTTCTCCTGCAGTGCTGTCCATCCTGATGATCTGCAGTGAATCTACAAGCGGACAGTCTTGTTCTGAGCTGCTGTGGAGTTTGGCGGGGGACATGTGACGTCTCGTCCCTCATCAGAACAGAACTCTCTGATCTTGTTAAAGAGATATGTCTGTCTGGCCATGTCCAGTCCGGGTGGGGCTTGCACAAGAAGACCTTCTCTGGGGGGCAGGACATCAGGCTTGCGCAGCAGCTGAAACTCAACTGCTGGTGCATCACGGTGTTCTCTGGCCACAACCATGCCAGGTCTCTCAGCATCAAAACTGCAATAGAATAGAAGGAAGAAAGTACATTAAACTATTGCCCACAGTACTGGCACTCCATGTACATAAAATAGTACCAGAAAGTGTTGATTAAATAGACTAGCTAATGCATGATAATTACCTGAAGTGCTGGTAACTCGAAATCTGTGGGAGTGCCCGGAAGTAGGGTTTCAGATGCTCTTGCCAGTTGTAGCATTTGCATGTCCAAGCGCATGGGGGTCTGCACTTGTCCACCATTCTCCTGGTAGTCTTGGGCTATGGCCTGGAGCTTGTTCTTGCTCATGCTGTAACCAAAACAAAAAAACAAGGTGTCAGACTAACATACCTCTCATGCTCTCTCATTCTGTTTCTCTCTGTAATAGCTACCTAGCTAGCTAGCTAGATATTAGCTGCCTCGCTGGCTAGTTTAGGAACACAGGGCTAGCTCAGCTAACTAGCATGTTAGCTAACGTTAGCTAGCTAGATATTAGCTGCCTCGCTGGCTAGTTTAGGAACACAGGGCTAGCTCAGCTAACTAGCATGTTAGCTAACGTTAGCTAGCTAGATATTAGCTGCCTCGCTGGGTAGTTTAGGAACAAAGGGCTAGCTCAGCTAACTAGCATGTTAGCTAACATTAGCTAGCTAGATATTAGCTGCCTCGCTGGGTAGTTTAGGAACACAGGGCTAGCTCAGCTAACTAGCATGTTAGCTAACGTTAGCTAGCTAGCCTTTGTTAGTTAGTGCTAGATTTGTTATGCTAGCTAGACTCAGTCACTTGTTTAGAAATGAGCTACTGCTAAACGACTAACGTAAATGTAAACAGCACAGATAGTATAAAGATAGCTTACTCGAAGCATTGTCCTCTTCTTCACTACCACATTCCGAGTTTGTACCATCGTCAACATCCATGTAGTCCTTTAGGTACGAATCCATAAGTTCTCCATTGTCGAATCGTCGAGCGGCGTTGAGCAGATCTTTGTTCAGAGCTTTCGCAAAAGCTGTAGCATCCATGGTTAAACGTGGAACTGAAATGTAAACAAACACGGCGTGCAGTTCTTATTGGCAGGGTGGGGGCGGAGAACCCGGAAGCAATAGCCAATGAAAACAAATCATGCTAATCGATCTGCCCGCCCCCAAGCCCGGCTCGAAATCAGCTAAAAACGAGCTTAGTTTGCAGACTAATTAAACGTATTTCGTGAACCTAAAACTGTTGTCTGTTATAGTAAGTAGGTTCTTCACAACTTCAACTTTGGTAATACGCAAAAAAACAAAAAACGAAAAAAAACGTTTTTTTAGCTATTTTGCCCTCTAGCGCATTTCGGGGTTTGCCGAGTTGCGGACCAAATCACCAGCCGCTGTCACATATGACAACTTGGTTAAACAAAGCTCAGAGAGCAATATGTACTCTATTCTGTCTTCAATTGGGGGTGTTTTTGTCAAAGAATGAATACAGAATAATTGTAGAAAATTCTTACTCTAAAGTTTATCCCCATTATGGACTTACTTGTTTTCTCTAAGTCAGTGTGTCAGATCCAGAAGTCACTAGCTACTCTGATGAGATGGAATGGATCACTGACTGTTTAAGTGTCTGCGTCAGCAACGTCTACTATGACATCATAAAAGCAATGGGAGATGTAACGTGGCGAGGCGCCCTCTAGTGGTTTTGATAAGTTAACATGATACGGTTTTTGTCAAATATCTCGGAAACCGAAGCTCGTACAGCAAATTTATCTGCATAGGGGACTGCTAACTGTAGAATTTGATGAGGAATCGAATGAGCCCATCTGCGAGGCTCTAGGACTTTCGATTCAAAAGTTATAGCCGTTTGAACCACATCATTTTCATATCTGTACGGTTTTTGTCCGATTTCAAGGACATTTGACACATCATTTTGCATATCTGTACGGTTTTTGTCAAATATCTCGGAAACGGAAGCTCGTACAGCAAATTTATCTGCATAGGGGACTGCTAACTGTAGAATTTGATGAGGAATCGAATGAGCCCATCTGCGAGGCTCTACGACTTTCGATTCAAAAGTTATAGCCGTTTGAACCACATCATTTTCATATCTGTACGGTTTTTGTCCGATTTCAAGGACATTTGACACATCATTTTGCATATCTGTACGGTTTTTGTCAAATATCTCGGAAACGGAAGCTCGTACAGCAAATTTATCTGCATAGGGGACTGCTAACTGTAGAATTTGATGAGGAATCGAATGAGCCCATCTGCGAGGCTCTAGGACTTTCGATTCAAAAGTTATAGCCGTTTGAACCACATCATTTTCATATCTGTACGGTTTTTGTCCGATTTCAAGGACATTTGACACATCATTTTGCATATCTGTACGGTTTTTGTCAAATATCTCGGAAACGGAAGCTCGTACAGCAAATTTACCTGCATAGGGGACTGCTAACTGTAGAATTTGATGAGGAATCGAATGAGCCCATCTGCGAGGCTCTACGACTTTCGATTCAAAAGTTATAGCCTTTTGAGCCTGTGAGTTGCCATCACTGCTAGTCCTCTAATCAACCAGTATCAACACATCATTTATATGACAACTTGGTTAAACAAAGCTCAGAGAGCAATATGTACTCTATTCTGTCTTCAATTGGGGGTGTTTTTGTCAAAGAATGAATACAGAATAATTGTAGAAAATTCTTACTCTAAAGTTTATCCCCATTATGGACTTACTTGTTTTCTCTAAGTCAGTGTGTCAGATCCAGAAGTCACTAGCTACTCTGATGAGATGGAATGGATCACTGACTGTTTAAGTGTCTGCGTCAGCAACGTCTACTATGACATCATAAAAGCAATGGGAGATGTAACGTGGCGAGGCGCCCTCTAGTGGTTTTGATAAGTTAACATGATACGGTTTTTGTCAAATATCTCGGAAACGGAAGCTCGTACAGCAAATTTATCTGCATAAGGGACTGCTAACTGTAGAATTTGATGAGGAATCGAATGAGCCCATCTGCGAGGCTCTACGACTTTCGATTCAAAAGTTATAGCCGTTTGAACCACATCATTTTCATATCTGTACGGTTTTTGTCCGATTTCAAGGACATTTGACACATCATTTTGCATATCTGTACGGTTTTTGTCAAATATCTCGGAAACGGAAGCTCGTACAGCAAATTTATCTGCGTAGGGGACTGCTAACTGTAGAATTTGATGAGGAATCGAATGAGCCCATCTGCGAGGCTCTACGACTTTCGATTCAAAAGTTATAGCCGTTTGAACCACATCATTTTCATATCTGTACGGTTTTTGTCCGATTTCAAGGACATTTGACACACCATTTTGCATATCTGTACGGTTTTTGTCAAATATCTCGGAAACGGAAGCTCGTACAGCAAATTTATCTGCCTAGGGGACTGCTAACTGTAGAATTTGATGAGGAATCGAATGAGCCCATCTGCGAGGCTCTACGACTTTCGATTCAAAAGTTATAGCCGTTTGATCCACATCATTTTCATATCTGTACGTTTTTTGTCCGATTTCAAGGACATTTGACACATCATTTTTCATATCTGTACGGTTTTTGTCAAATATCTCGGAAACGGAAGCTCGTACAGCAAATTTATCTGCATAGGGGACTGCTAACTGTAGAATTTGATGAGGAATCGAATGAGCCCATCTGCGAGGCTCTACGACTTTCGATTCAAAAGTTATAGCCTTTTGAACCACATCATTTTCATATCTGTACGGTTTTTGTCCGATTTCAAGGACATTTGACACACCATTTTGCATATCTGTTTGGTTTTTGTCAAATATCTCGGAAACCGAAGCTCGTACAGCAAATTTACCTTCATAGTGGACTGCTAACTGTAGAATTTGATGAGGAATCGAATGAGCCCATCTGCGAGGCTCTACGACTTTCGATTCAAAAGTTATAGCCTTTTGAGCCTGTGAGTTGCCATCACTGCTAGTCCTCTAATCAACCAGTATCAACACATCATTTATATGACAACTTGGTTAAACAAAGCTCAGAGAGCAATATGTACTCTATTCTGTCTTCAATTGGGGGTGTTTTTGTCAAAGAATGAATACAGAATAATTGTAGAAAATTCTTACTCTAAAGTTTATCCCCATTATGGACTTACTTGTTTTCTCTAAGTCAGTGTGTCAGATCCAGAAGTCACTAGCTACTCTGATGAGATGGAATGGATCACTGACTGTTTAAGTGTCTGCGTCAGCAACGTCTACTATGACATCATAAAAGCAATGGGAGATGTAACGTGGCGAGGCGCCCTCTAGTGGTTTTGATAAGTTAACATGATACGGTTTTTGTCAAATATCTCGGAAACGGAAGCTCGTACAGCAAATTTATCTGCATAGGGGACTGCTAACTGTAGAATTTGATGAGGAATCGAATGAGCCCATCTGCGAGGCTCTAGGACTTTCGATTCAAAAGTTATAGCCGTTTGAACCACATCATTTTCATATCTGTACGGTTTTTGTCCGATTTCAAGGACATTTGACACATCATTTTGCATATCTGTACGGTTTTTGTCAAATATCTCGGAAACGGAAGCTCGTACAGCAAATTTATCTGCCTAGGGGACTGCTAACTGTAGAATTTGATGAGGAATCGAATGAGCCCATCTGCGAGGCTCTACGACTTTCGATTCAAAAGTTATAGCCTTTTGAGCCACATCATTTTTCTTATCTGTTTGGTTTTTGTCAAATATCTCGGAAACCGAAGCTCGTACAGCAAATTTACCTGCATAGGGGACTGCTAACTGTAGAATTTGATGAGGAATCGAATGAGCCCATCTGCGAGGCTCTAGGACTTTCGATTCAAAAGTTATAGCCGTTTGAACCACATCATTTTCATATCTGTACGGTTTTTGTCCGATTTCAAGGACATTTGACACATCATTTTGCATATCTGTACGGTTTTTGTCAAATATCTCGGAAACGGAAGCTCGTACAGCAAATTTACCTGCATAGGGGACTGCTAACTGTAGAATTTGATGAGGAATCGAATGAGCCCATCTGCGAGGCTCTACGACTTTCGATTCAAAAGTTATAGCCTTTTGAGCCTGTGAGTTGCCATCACTGCTAGTCCTCTAATCAACCAGTATCAACACATCATTTATATGACAACTTGGTTAAACAAAGCTCAGAGAGCAATATGTACTCTATTCTGTCTTCAATTGGGGGTGTTTTTGTCAAAGAATGAATACAGAATAATTGTAGAAAATTCTTACTCTAAAGTTTATCCCCATTATGGACTTACTTGTTTTCTCTAAGTCAGTGTGTCAGATCCAGAAGTCACTAGCTACTCTGATGAGATGGAATGGATCACTGACTGTTTAAGTGTCTGCGTCAGCAACGTCTACTATGACATCATAAAAGCAATGGGAGATGTAACGTGGCGAGGCGCCCTCTAGTGGTTTTGATAAGTTAACATGATACGGTTTTTGTCAAATATCTCGGAAACGGAAGCTCGTACAGCAAATTTATCTGCATAGGGGACTGCTAACTGTAGAATTTGATGAGGAATCGAATGAGCCCATCTGCGAGGCTCTACGACTTTCGATTCAAAAGTTATAGCCGTTTGAACCACATTATTTTCATATCTGTACGGTTTTTGTCCGATTTCAAGGACATTTGACACATCATTTTGCATATCTGTACGGTTTTTGTCAAATATCTCGGAAACGGAAGCTCGTACAGCAAATTTATCTGCATAGGGGACTGCTAACTGTAGAATTTGATGAGGAATCGAATGAGCCCATCTGCGAGGCTCTACGACTTTCGATTCAAAAGTTATAGCCGTTTGAACCACATCATTTTCATATCTGTACGGTTTTTGTCCGATTTCAAGGACATTTGACACACCATTTTGCATATCTGTACGGTTTTTGTCAAATATCTCGGAAACGGAAGCTCGTACAGCAAATTTATCTGCATAGGGGACTGCTAACTGTAGAATTTGATGAGGAATCGAATGAGCCCATCTGCGAGGCTCTACGACTTTCGATTCAAAAGTTATAGCCGTTTGATCCACATCATTTTCATATCTGTACGTTTTTTGTCCGATTTCAAGGACATTTGACACATCATTTTTCATATCTGTACGGTTTTTGTCAAATATCTCGGAAACGGAAGCTCGTACAGCAAATTTATCTGCATAGGGGACTGCTAACTGTAGAATTTGATGAGGAATCGAATGAGCCCATCTGCGAGGCTCTACGACTTTCGATTCAAAAGTTATAGCCTTTTGAACCACATCATTTTCATATCTGTACGGTTTTTGTCCGATTTCAAGGACATTTGACACACCATTTTGCATATCTGTTTGGTTTTTGTCAAATATCTCGGAAACCGAAGCTCGTACAGCAAATTTACCTGCATAGTGGACTGCTAACTGTAGAATTTGATGAGGAATCGAATGAGCCCATCTGCGAGGCTCTACGACTTTCGATTCAAAAGTTATAGCCTTTTGAGCCTGTGAGTTGCCATCACTGCTAGTCCTCTAATCAACCAGTATCAACACATCATTTATATGACAACTTGGTTAAACAAAGCTCAGAGAGCAATATGTACTCTATTCTGTCTTCAATTGGGGGTGTTTTTGTCAAAGAATGAATACAGAATAATTGTAGAAAATTCTTACTCTAAAGTTTATCCCCATTATGGACTTACTTGTTTTCTCTAAGTCAGTGTGTCAGATCCAGAAGTCACTAGCTACTCTGATGAGATGGAATGGATCACTGACTGTTTAAGTGTCTGCGTCAGCAACGTCTACTATGACATCATAAAAGCAATGGGAGATGTAACGTGGCGAGGCGCCCTCTAGTGGTTTTGATAAGTTAACATGATACGGTTTTTGTCAAATATCTCGGAAACGGAAGCTCGTACAGCAAATTTATCTGCATAGGGGACTGCTAACTGTAGAATTTGATGAGGAATCGAATGAGCCCATCTGCGAGGCTCTAGGACTTTCGATTCAAAAGTTATAGCCGTTTGAACCACATCATTTTCATATCTGTACGGTTTTTGTCCGATTTCAAGGACATTTGACACATCATTTTGCATATCTGTACGGTTTTTGTCAAATATCTCGGAAACGGAAGCTCGTACAGCAAATTTATCTGCCTAGGGGACTGCTAACTGTAGAATTTGATGAGGAATCGAATGAGCCCATCTGCGAGGCTCTACGACTTTCGATTCAAAAGTTATAGCCTTTTGAGCCTGTGAGTTGCCATCACTGCTAGTCCTCTAATCAACCAGTATCAACACATCATTTATATGACAACTTGGTTAAACAAAGCTCAGAGAGCAATATGTACTCTATTCTGTCTTCAATTGGGGGTGTTTTTGTCAAAGAATGAATACAGAATAATTGTAGAAAATTCTTACTCTAAAGTTTATCCCCATTATGGACTTACTTGTTTTCTCTAAGTCAGTGTGTCAGATCCAGAAGTCACTAGCTACTCTGATGAGATGGAATGGATCACTGACTGTTTAAGTGTCTGCGTCAGCAACGTCTACTATGACATCATAAAAGCAATGGGAGATGTAACGTGGCGAGGCGCCCTCTAGTGGTTTTGATAAGTTAACATGATACGGTTTTTGTCAAATATCTCGGAAACGGAAGCTCGTACAGCAAATTTATCTGCGTAGGGGACTGCTAACTGTAGAATTTGATGAGGAATCGAATGAGCCCATCTGCGAGGCTCTACTACTTTCGATTCAAAAGTTATAGCCTTTTGAGCCTGTGAGTTGCCATCACTGCTAGTCCTCTAATCAACCAGTATCAACACATCATTTATATGACAACTTGGTTAAACAAAGCTCAGAGAGCAATATGTACTCTATTCTGTCTTCAATTGGGGGTGTTTTTGTCAAAGAATGAATACAGAATAATTGTAGAAAATTCTTACTCTAAAGTTTATCCCCATTATGGACTTACTTGTTTTCTCTAAGTCAGTGTGTCAGATCCAGAAGTCACTAGCTACTCTGATGAGATGGAATGGATCACTGACTGTTTAAGTGTCTGCGTCAGCAACGTCTACTATGACATCATAAAAGCAATGGGAGATGTAACGTGGCGAGGCGCCCTCTAGTGGTTTTGATAAGTTAACATGATACGGTTTTTGTCAAATATCTCGGAAACGGAAGCTCGTACAGCAAATTTATCTGCATAGGGGACTGCTAACTGTAGAATTTGATGAGGAATCGAATGAGCCCATCTGCGAGGCTCTAGGACTTTCGATTCAAAAGTTATAGCCGTTTGAACCACATCATTTTCATATCTGTACGGTTTTTGTCCGATTTCAAGGACATTTGACACATCATTTTGCATATCTGTACGGTTTTTGTCAAATATCTCGGAAACGGAAGCTCGTACAGCAAATTTATCTGCCTAGGGGACTGCTAACTGTAGAATTTGATGAGGAATCGAATGAGCCCATCTGCGAGGCTCTACGACTTTCGATTCAAAAGTTATAGCCTTTTGAGCCTGTGAGTTGCCATCACTGCTAGTCCTCTAATCAACCAGTATCAACACATCATTTATATGACAACTTGGTTAAACAAAGCTCAGAGAGCAATATGTACTCTATTCTGTCTTCAATTGGGGGTGTTTTTGTCAAAGAATGAATACAGAATAATTGTAGAAAATTCTTACTCTAAAGTTTATCCCCATTATGGACTTACTTGTTTTCTCTAAGTCAGTGTGTCAGATCCAGAAGTCACTAGCTACTCTGATGAGATGGAATGGATCACTGACTGTTTAAGTGTCTGCGTCAGCAACGTCTACTATGACATCATAAAAGCAATGGGAGATGTAACGTGGCGAGGCGCCCTCTAGTGGTTTTGATAAGTTAACATGATACGGTTTTTGTCAAATATCTCGGAAACGGAAGCTCGTACAGCAAATTTATCTGCGTAGGGGACTGCTAACTGTAGAATTTGATGAGGAATCGAATGAGCCCATCTGCGAGGCTCTACTACTTTCGATTCAAAAGTTATAGCCTTTTGAGCCTGTGAGTTGCCATCACTGCTAGTCCTCTAATCAACCAGTATCAACACATCATTTATATGACAACTTGGTTAAACAAAGCTCAGAGAGCAATATGTACTCTATTCTGTCTTCAATTGGGGGTGTTTTTGTCAAAGAATGAATACAGAATAATTGTAGAAAATTCTTACTCTAAAGTTTATCCCCATTATGGACTTACTTGTTTTCTCTAAGTCAGTGTGTCAGATCCAGAAGTCACTAGCTACTCTGATGAGATGGAATGGATCACTGACTGTTTAAGTGTCTGCGTCAGCAACGTCTACTATGACATCATAAAAGCAATGGGAGATGTAACGTGGCGAGGCGCCCTCTAGTGGTTTTGATAAGTTAACATGATACGGTTTTTGTCAAATATCTCGGAAACGGAAGCTCGTACAGCAAATTTATCTGCATAGGGGACTGCTAACTGTAGAATTTGATGAGGAATCGAATGAGCCCATCTGCGAGGCTCTACGACTTTCGATTCAAAAGTTATAGCCTTTTGAGCCACATCATTTTTCTTATCTGTTTGGTTTTTGTCAAATATCTCGGAAACCGAAGCTCGTACAGCAAAGTTACCTGCATAGGGGACTGCTAACTGTAGAATTTGATGAGGAATCGAATGAGCCCATCTGCGAGGCTCTACGACTTTCGATTCAAAAGTTATAGCCGTTTGAACCACATCATTTTCATATCTGTACGGTTTTTGTCCGATTTCAAGGACATTTGACACACATTTTGCATATCTGTACGGTTTTTGTCAAATATCTCGGAAACGGAAGCTCGTACAGCAAATTTATCTGTATAGGGGACTGCTAACTGTAGAATTTGATGAGGAATCGAATGAGCCCATCTGCGAGGCTCTACGACTTTCGATTCAAAAGTTATATCCGTTTGAACCACATCATTTTCATATCTGTACGGTTTTTGTCCGATTTCAAGGACATTTGACACATCATTTTGCATATCTGTACGGTTTTTGTCAAATATCTCGGAAACGGAAGCTCGTACAGCAAATTTATCTGCATAGGGGACTGCTAACTGTAGAATTTGATGAGGAATCGAATGAGCCCATCTGCGAGGCTCTACGACTTTCGATTCAAAAGTTATAGCCGTTTGAACCACATCATTTTCATATCTGTACGGTTTTTGTCCGATTTCAAGGACATTTGACACATCATTTTTCATATCTGTACGGTTTTTGTCAAATATCTCGGAAACGGAAGCTCGTACAGCAAATTTATCTGCATAGGGTACTGCTAACTGTAGAATTTGATGAGGAATCGAATGAGCCCATCTGCGAGGCTCTACGACTTTCGATTCAAAAGTTATAGCCTTTTGAGCCACATCATTTTTCTTATCTGTTTGGTTTTTGTCAAATATCTCGGAAACCGAAGCTTGTACAGCAAATTTACCTGCGTTGGGGACTGCTAACTGTAGAATTTGATGAGGAATAGAATGAGCCTATCAGCGAGGCTCTACGACTTTCGATTCAAAAGTTATAGCCGTTTGAACCACATCATTTTCATATCTGTACGTTTTTTGTCCGATTTCAAGGACATTTGACACATCATTTTTCATATCTGTACGGTTTTTGTCAAATATCTCGGAAACGGAAGCTCGTACAGCAAATTTATCTGCATAGGGGACTGCTAACTGTAGAATTTGATGAGGAATCGAATGAGCCCACCTGCGATGCTCTACGACTTTCGATTCAAAAGTTATAGCCTTTTGAGCCTGTGAGTTGCCATCACTGCTAGTCCTCTAATCAACCAGTATCAACACATCATTTATATGACAACTTGGTTAAACAAAGCTCAGAGAGCAATATGTACTCTATTCTGTCTTCAATTGGGGGTGTTTTTGTCAAAGAATGAATACAGAATAATTGTAGAAAATTCTTACTCTAAAGTTTATCCCCATTATGGACTTACTTGTTTTCTCTAAGTCAGTGTGTCAGATCCAGAAGTCACTAGCTACTCTGATGAGATGGAATGGATCACTGACTGTTTAAGTGTCTGCGTCAGCAACGTCTACTATGACATCATAAAAGCAATGGGAGATGTAACGTGGCGAGGCGCCCTCTAGTGGTTTTGATAAGTTAACATGATACGGTTTTTGTCAAATATCTCGGAAACCGAAGCTCGTACAGCAAATTTATCTGCATAGGGGACTGCTAACTGTAGAATTTGATGAAGAATCGAATGAGCCCATCTGCGAGGCTCTACGACTTTCGATTCAAAAGTTATAGCCGTTTGAACCACATCATTTTCATATCTGTACGGTTTTTGTCCGATTTCAAGGACATTTGACACATCATTTTGCATATCTGTACGGTTTTTGTCAAATATCTCGGAAACGGAAGCTCGTACAGCAAATTTATCTGCATAGGGGACTGCTAACTGTAGAATTTGATGAGGAATCGAATGAGCCCATCTGCGAGGCTCTACGACTTTCGATTCAAAAGTTATAGCCGTTTGAACCACATCATTTTCATATCTGTACGGTTTTTGTCCGATTTCAAGGACATTTGACACATCATTTTGCATATCTGTACGGTTTTTGTCAAATATCTCGGAAACGGAAGCTCGTACAGCAAATTTATCTGCATAGGGGACTGCTAACCGTAGAATTTGATGAGGAATCGAATGAGCCCATCTGCGAGGCTCTAGGACTTTCGATTCAAAAGTTATAGCCATTTGAACCACATCATTTTCATATCTGTACGGTTTTTGTCCGATTTCAAGGACATTTGACACATCATTTTGCATATCTGTACGGTTTTTGTCAAATATCTCGGAAACGGAAGCTCGTACAGCAAATTTATCTGCATAGGGGACTGCTAACTGTAGAATTTGATGAGGAATCGAATGAGCCCATCTGCGAGGCTCTACGACTTTCGATTCAAAAGTTATAGCCGTTTGAACCACATCATTTTCATATCTGTACGGTTTTTGTCCGATTTCAAGGACATTTGACACATCATTTTGCATATCTGTACGGTTTTTGTCAAATATCTCGGAAACGGAAGCTCGTACAGCAAATTTATCTGCATAGGGGACTGCTAACTGTAGAATTTGATGAGGAATCGAATGAGCCCATCTGCGAGGCTCTACGACTTTCGATTCAAAAGTTATAGCCTTTTGAGCCTGTGAGTTGCCATCACTGCTAGTCCTCTAATCAACCAGTATCAACACATCATTTATATGACAACTTGGTTAAACAAAGCTCAGAGAGCAATATGTACTCTATTCTGTCTTCAATTGGGGGTGTTTTTGTCAAAGAATGAATACAGAATAATTGTAGAAAATTCTTACTCTAAAGTTTATCCCCATTATGGACTTACTTGTTTTCTCTAAGTTAGTGTGTCAGATCCAGAAGTCACTAGCTACTCTGATGAGATGGAATGGATCACTGACTGTTTAAGTGTCTGCGTCAGCAACGTCTACTATGACATCATAAAAGCAATGGGAGATGTAACGTGGCGAGGCGCCCTCTAGTGGTTTTGATAAGTTAACATGATACGGTTTTTGTCAAATATCTCGGAAACCGAAGCTCGTACAGCAAATTTATCTGCATAGGGGACTGCTAACTGTAGAATTTGATGAGGAATCGAATGAGCCCATCTGCGAGGCTCTACGACTTTCGATTCAAAAGTTATAGCCGTTTGAACCACATCATTTTCATATCTGTACGGTTTTTGTCCGATTTCAAGGACATTTGACACATCATTTTGCATATCTGTACGGTTTTTGTCAAATATCTCGGAAACGGAAGCTCGTACAGCAAATGTATCTGCATAGGGGACTGCTAACTGTAGAATTTGATGAGGAATCGAATGAGCCCATCTGCGAGGCTCTAGGACTTTCGATTCAAAAGTTATAGCCGTTTGAACCACATCATTTTCATATCTGTACGGTTTTTGTCCGATTTCAAGGACATTTGACACATCATTTTGCATATCTGTACGGTTTTTGTCAAATATCTCGGAAACGGAAGCTCGTACAGCAAATTTATCTGCATAGGGGACTGCTAACTGTAGAATTTGATGAGGAATCGAATGAGCCCATCTGCGAGGCTCTACGACTTTCGATTCAAAAGTTATAGCCGTTTGAACCACATCATTTTCATATCTGTACGGTTTTTGTCCGATTTCAAGGACATTTGACACATCATTTTGCATATCTGTACGGTTTTTGTCAAATATCTCGGAAACGGAAGCTCGTACAGCAAATTTATCTGCATAGGGGACTGCTAACTGTAGAATTTGATGAGGAATCGAATGAGCCCATCTGCGAGGCTCTACGACTTTCGATTCAAAAGTTATAGCCGTTTGAACCACATCATTTTCATATCTGTACGGTTTTTGTCCGATTTCAAGGACATTTGACACATCATTTTGCATATCTGTACGGTTTTTGTCAAATATCTCGGAAACGGAAGCTCGTACAGCAAATTTATCTGCATAGGGGACTGCTAACTGTAGAATTTGATGAGGAATCGAATGAGCCCATCTGCGAGGCTCTACGACTTTCGATTCAAATGTTATAGCCTTTTGAGCCTGTGAGTTGCCATCACTGCTAGTCCTCTAATCAACCAGTATCAACACATCATTTATATGACAACTTGGTTAAACAAAGCTCAGAGAGCAATATGTACTCTATTCTGTCTTCAATTGGGGGTGTTTTTGTCAAAGAATGAATACAGAATAATTGTAGAAAATTCTTACTCTAAAGTTTATCCCCATTATGGACTTACTTGTTTTCTCTAAGTTAGTGTGTCAGATCCAGAAGTCACTAGCTACTCTGATGAGATGGAATGGATCACTGACTGTTTAAGTGTCTGCGTCAGCAACGTCTACTATGACATCATAAAAGCAATGGGAGATGTAACGTGGCGAGGCGCCCTCTAGTGGTTTTGATAAGTTAACATGATACGGTTTTTGTCAAATATCTCGGAAACCGAAGCTCGTACAGCAAATTTATCTGCATAGGGGACTGCTAACTGTAGAATTTGATGAGGAATCGAATGAGCCCATCTGCGAGGCTCTACGACTTTCGATTCAAAAGTTATAGCCGTTTGAACCACATCATTTTCATATCTGTACGGTTTTTGTCCGATTTCAAGGACATTTGACACATCATTTTGCATATCTGTACGGTTTTTGTCAAATATCTCGGAAACGGAAGCTCGTACAGCAAATTTATCTGCATAGGGGACTGCTAACTGTAGAATTTGATGAGGAATCGAATGAGCCCATCTGCGAGGCTCTACGACTTTCGATTCAAAAGTTATAGCCGTTTGAACCACATCATTTTCATATCTGTACGGTTTTTGTCCGATTTCAAGGACATTTGACACATCATTTTGCATATCTGTACGTTTTTTGTCAAATATCTCGGAAACGGAAGCTCGTACAGCAAATTTATCTGCATAGGGGACTGCTAACTGTAGAATTTGATGAGGAATCGAATGAGCCCATCTGCGAGGCTCTAGGACTTTCGATTCAAAAGTTATAGCCGTTTGAACCACATCATTTTCATATCTGTACGGTTTTTGTCCGATTTCAAGGACATTTGACACATCATTTTGCATATCTGTACGGTTTTTGTCAAATATCTCGGAAACGGAAGCTCGTACAGCAAATTTATCTGCATAGGGGACTGCTAACTGAAGAATTTGATGAGGAATCGAATGAGCCCATCTGCGAGGCTCTACGACTTTCGATTCAAAAGTTATAGCCTTTTGAGCCACATCATTTTTCTTATCTGTTTGGTTTTTGTCAAATATCTCGGAAACCGAAGCTCGTACAGCAAATTTACCTGCATAGGGGACTGCTAACTGTAGAATTTGACGAGGAATCGAATGAGCCCATCTGCGAGGCTCTACGACTTTCGATTCAAAAGTTATAGCCTTTTGAGCCTGTGAGTTGCCATCACTGCTAGTCCTCTAATCAACCAGTATCAACACATCATTTATATGACAACTTGGTTAAACAAAGCTCAGAGAGCAATATGTACTCTATTCTGTCTTCAATTGGGGGTGTTTTTGTCAAAGAATGAATACAGAATAATTGTAGAAAATTCTTACTCTAAAGTTTATCCCCATTATGGACTTACTTGTTTTCTCTAAGTCAGTGTGTCAGATCCAGAAGTCACTAGCTACTCTGATGAGGTGGAATGGATCACTGACTGTTTAAGTGTCTGCGTCAGCAACGTCTACTATGACATCATAAAAGCAATGGGAGATGTAACGGTGCGAGGCGCCCTCTAGTGGTTTTGATAAGTTAACATGATACGGTTTTTGTCAAATATCTCGGAAACGGAAGCTCGTACAGCAAATTTATCTGCAAGGGGACTGCTAACTGTAGAATTTGATGAGGAATCGAATGAGCCCATCTGCGAGGCTCTACGACTTTCGATTCAAAAGTTATATCCGTTTGAACCACATCATTTTCATATCTGTACGGTTTTTGTCCAATTTCAAGGACATTTGACACATCATTTTGCATATCTGTACGGTTTTTGTCAAATATCTCGGAAACGGAAGCTCGTACAGCAAATGTATCTGCATAGGGGACTGCTAACTGTAGAATTTGATGAGGAATCGAATGAGCCCATCTGCGAGGCTCTACGACTTTCGATTCAAAAGTTATATCCGTTTGAACCACATCATTTTCATATCTGTACGGTTTTTGTCCGATTTCAAGGACATTTGACACATCATTTTGCATATCTGTACGGTTTTTGTCAAATATCTCGGAAACGGAAGCTCGTACAGCAAATTTATCTGCATAGGTGACTGCTAACTGTAGAATTTGATGAGGAATCGAATGAGCCCATCTGCGAGGCTCTACGACTTTCGATTCAAAAGTTATAGCCATTTGAACCACATCATTTTCATATCTGTACGGTTTTTGTCCGATTTCAAGGACATTTGACACATCATTTTGCATATCTGTACGGTTTTTGTCAAATATCTCGGAAACGGAAGCTCGTACAGCAAATGTATCTGCATAGGGGACTGCTAACTGTAGAATTTGATGAGGAATCGAATGAGCCCATCTGCGAGGCTCTACGACTTTCGATTCAAAAGTTATAGCCGTTTGAACCACATCATTTTCATATCTGTACGGTTTTTGTCCGATTTCAAGGACATTTGACACATCATTTTGCATATCTGTACGGTTTTTGTCAAATATCTCGGAAACGGAAGCTCGTACAGCAAATTTATCTGCATAGGGGACTGCTAACTGTAGAATTTGATGAGGAATCGAATGAGCCCATCTGCGAGGCTCTACGACTTTCGATTCAAAAGTTATAGCCGTTTGAACCACATCATTTTCATATCTGTACGGTTTTTGTCCGATTTCAAGGACATTTGACACATCATTTTGCATATCTGTACGGTTTTTGTCAAATATCTCGGAAACGGAAGCTCGTACAGCAAATTTATCTGCATAGGGGACTGCTAACTGTAGAATTGGATGAGGAATCGAATGAGCCCATCTGCGAGGCTCTACGACTTTCGATTCAAAAGTTATAGCCTTTTGAGCCACATCATTTTTCTTATCTGTTTGGTTTTTGTCAAATATCTCGGAAACCGAAGCTCGTACAGCAAATTTACCTGCATAGGGGACTGCTAACTGTAGAATTTGATGAGGAATCGAATGAGCCCATCTGTGAGGCTCTACGACTTTCGATTCAAAAGTTATAGCCTTTTGAGCCTGTGAGTTGCCATCACTGCTAGTCCTCTAATCAACCAGTATCAACACATCATTTATATGACAACTTGGTTAAACAAAGCTCAGAGAGCAATATGTACTCTATTCTGTCTTCAATTGGGGGTGTTTTTGTCAAAGAATGAATACAGAATAATTGTAGAAAATTCTTACTCTAAAGTTTATCCCCATTATGGACTTACTTGTTTTCTCTAAGTCAGTGTGTCAGATCCAGAAGTCACTAGCTACTCTGATGAGATGGAATGGATCACTGACTGTTTAAGTGTCTGCGTCAGCAACGTCTACTATGACATCATGAAAGCAATGGGAGATGTAACGTGGCGAGGCGCCCTCTAGTGGTTTTGATAAGTTAACATGATACGGTTTTTGTCAAATATCTCGGAAACGGAAGCTCGTACAGCAAATTTATCTGCATAGGGGACTGCTAACTGTAGAATTTGATGAGGAATCGAATGAGCCCATCTGCGAGGCTCTACGACTTTCGATTCAAAAGTTATAGCCATTTGAACCACATCATTTTCATATCTGTACGGTTTTTGTCCGATTTCAAGGACATTTGACACATCATTTTGCATATCTGTACGGTTTTTGTCAAATATCTCGGAAACGGAAGCTCGTACAGCAAATTTATCTGCATAGGGGACTGCTAACTGTAGAATTTGATGAGGAATCGAATGAGCCCATCTGCGAGGCTCTACGACTTTCGATTCAAAAGTTATAGCCATTTGAACCACATCATTTTCATATCTGTACGGTTTTTGTCCGATTTCAAGGACATTTGACACATCATTTTGCATATCTGTACGGTTTTTGTCAAATATCTCGGAAACGGAAGCTCGTACAGCAAATTTATCTGCATAGGGGACTGCTAACTGTAGAATTTGATGAGGAATCGAATGAGCCCATCTGCGAGGCTCTACGACTTTCGATTCAAAAGTTATAGCCGTTTGAACCACATCATTTTCATATCTGTACGGTTTTTGTCCGATTTCAAGGACATTTGACACATCATTTTGCATATCTGTACGGTTTTTGTCAAATATCTCGGAAACGGAAGCTCGTACAGCAAATTTATCTGCAAAGGGGACTGCTAACTGTAGAATTTGATGAGGAATCGAATGAGCCCATCTGCGAGGCTCTAGGACTTTCGATTCAAAAGTTATAGCCGTTTGAACCACATCATTTTCATATCTGTACGGTTTTTGTCCGATTTCAAGGACATTTGACACATCATTTTGCATATCTGTACGGTTTTTGTCAAATATCTCGGAAACGGAAGCTCGTACAGCAAATTTATCTGCATAGGGGACTGCTAACTGTAGAATTTGATGAGGAATCGAATGAGCCCATCTGCGAGGCTCTAGGACTTTCGATTCAAAAGTTATAGCCGTTTGAACCACATCATTTTCATATCTGTACGGTTTTTGTCCGATTTCAAGGACATTTGACACATCATTTTGCATATCTGTACGGTTTTTGTCAAATATCTCGGAAACGGAAGCTCGTACAGCAAATTTATCTGCATAGGGGACTGCTAACTGTAGAATTTGATGAGGAATCGAATGAGCCCATCTGCGAGGCTCTACGACTTTCGATTCAAAAGTTATAGCCTTTTGAGCCACATCATTTTTCTTATCTGTTTGGTTTTTGTCAAATATCTCGGAAACCGAAGCTCGTACAGCAAATGTACCTGCATAGGGGACTGCTAACTGTAGAATTTGATGAGGAATCGAATGAGCCCATCTGTGAGGCTCTACGACTTTCGATTCAAAAGTTATAGCCTTTTGAGCCTGTGAGTTGCCATCACTGCTAGTCCTCTAATCAACCAGTATCAACACATCATTTATATGACAACTTGGTTAAACAAAGCTCAGAGAGCAATATGTACTCTATTCTGTCTTCAATTGGGGGTGTTTTTGTCAAAGAATGAATACAGAATAATTGTAGAAAATTCTTACTCTAAAGTTTATCCCCATTATGGACTTACTTGTTTTCTCTAAGTCAGTGTGTCAGATCCAGAAGTCACTAGCTACTCTGATGAGATGGAATGGATCACTGACTGTTTAAGTGTCTGCGTCAGCAACGTCTACTATGACATCATGAAAGCAATGGGAGATGTAACGTGGCGAGGCGCCCTCTAGTGGTTTTGATAAGTTAACATGATACGGTTTTTGTCAAATATCTCGGAAACGGAAGCTCGTACAGCAAATTTATCTGCATAGGGGACTGCTAACTGTAGAATTTGATGAGGAATCGAATGAGCCCATCTGCGAGGCTCTACGACTTTCGATTCAAAAGTTATAGCCATTTGAACCACATCATTTTCATATCTGTACGGTTTTTGTCCGATTTCAAGGACATTTGACACATCATTTTGCATATCTGTACGGTTTTTGTCAAATATCTCGGAAACGGAAGCTCGTACAGCAAATGTATCTGCATAGGGGACTGCTAACTGTAGAATTTGATGAGGAATCGAATGAGCCCATCTGCGAGGCTCTACGACTTTCGATTCAAAAGTTATAGCCATTTGAACCACATCATTTTCATATCTGTACGGTTTTTGTCCGATTTCAAGGACATTTGACACATCATTTTGCATATCTGTACGGTTTTTGTCAAATATCTCGGAAACGGAAGCTCGTACAGCAAATTTATCTGCATAGGGGACTGCTAACTGTAGAATTTGATGAGGAATCGAATGAGCCCATCTGCGAGGCTCTACGACTTTCGATTCAAAAGTTATAGCCGTTTGAACCACATCATTTTCATATCTGTACGGTTTTTGTCCGATTTCAAGGACATTTGACACATCATTTTGCATATCTGTACGGTTTTTGTCAAATATCTCGGAAACGGAAGCTCGTACAGCAAATTTATCTGCAAAGGGGACTGCTAACTGTAGAATTTGATGAGGAATCGAATGAGCCCATCTGCGAGGCTCTACGACTTTCGATTCAAAAGTTATAGCCGTTTGAACCACATCATTTTCATATCTGTACGGTTTTTGTCCGATTTCAAGGACATTTGACACATCATTTTGCATATCTGTACGGTTTTTGTCAAATATCTCGGAAACGGAAGCTCGTACAGCAAATTTATCTGCATAGGGGACTGCTAACTGTAGAATTTGATGAGGAATCGAATGAGCCCATCTGCGAGGCTCTAGGACTTTCGATTCAAAAGTTATAGCCGTTTGAACCACATCATTTTCATATCTGTACGGTTTTTGTCCGATTTCAAGGACATTTGACACATCATTTTGCATATCTGTACGGTTTTTGTCAAATATCTCGGAAACGGAAGCTCGTACAGCAAATTTATCTGCATAGGGGACTGCTAACTGTAGAATTTGATGAGGAATCGAATGAGCCCATCTGCGAGGCTCTACGACTTTCGATTCAAAAGTTATAGCCTTTTGAGCCACATCATTTTTCTTATCTGTTTGGTTTTTGTCAAATATCTCGGAAACCGAAGCTCGTACAGCAAATTTACCTGCATAGGGGACTGCTAACTGTAGAATTTGATGAGGAATCGAATGAGCCCATCTGTGAGGCTCTACGACTTTCGATTCAAAAGTTATAGCCTTTTGAGCCTGTGAGTTGCCATCACTGCTAGTCCTCTAATCAACCAGTATCAACACATCATTTATATGACAACTTGGTTAAACAAAGCTCAGAGAGCAATATGTACTCTATTCTGTCTTCAATTGGGGGTGTTTTTGTCAAAGAATGAATACAGAATAATTGTAGAAAATTCTTACTCTAAAGTTTATCCCCATTATGGACTTACTTGTTTTCTCTAAGTCAGTGTGTCAGATCCAGAAGTCACTAGCTACTCTGATGAGATGGAATGGATCACTGACTGTTTAAGGGTCTGCGTCAGCAACGTCTACTATGACATCATAAAAGCAATGGGAGATGTAACGTGGCGAGGCGCCCTCTAGTGGTTTTGATAAGTTAACATGATACGGTTTTTGTCAAATATCTCGGAAACCGAAGCTCGTACAGCAAATTTATCTGCATAGGGGACTGCTAACTGTAGAATTTGATGAGGAATCGAATGAGCCCATCTGCGAGGCTCTACGACTTTCGATTCAAAAGTTATAGCCGTTTGAACCACATCATTTTCATATCTGTACGGTTTTTGTCCGATTTCAAGGACATTTGACACATCATTTTGCATATCTGTACGGTTTTTGTCAAATATCTCGGAAACGGAAGCTCGTACAGCAAATTTATCTGCATAGGGGACTGCTAACTGTAGAATTTGATGAGGAATCGAATGAGCCCATCTGCGAGGCTCTACGACTTTCGATTCAAAAGTTATAGCCTTTTGAGCCACATCATTTTTCTTATCTGTTTGGTTTTTGTCAAATATCTCGGAAACCGAAGCTCGTACAGCAAATTTACCTACGTTGGGGACTGCTAACTGTAGAATTTGATGAGGAATCGAATGAGCCCATCTGCGAGGCTCTACGACTTTCGATTCAAAAGTTATAGCCGTTTGAACCACATCATTTTCATATCTGTACGGTTTTTGTCCGATTTCAAGGACATTTGACACATCATTTTTCATATCTGTACGGTTTTTGTCAAATATCTCGGAAACGGAAGCTCGTACAGCAAATTTATCTGCATAGGGGACTGCTAACTGTAGAATTTGATGAGGAATCGAATGAGCCCATCTGCGAGGCTCTACGACTTTCGATTCAAAAGTTATAGCCTTTTGAGCCACATCATTTTTCTTATCTGTTTGGTTTTTGTCAAATATCTCGGAAACCGAAGCTCGTACAGCAAAGTTACCTGCATAGGGGACTGCTAACTGTAGAATTTGATGAGGAATCGAATGAGCCCATCTGCGAGGCTCTACGACTTTCGATTCAAAAGTTATAGCCGTTTGAACCACATCATTTTCATATCTGTACGGTTTTTGTCCGATTTCAAGGACATTTGACACACATTTTGCATATCTGTACGGTTTTTGTCAAATATCTCGGAAACGGAAGCTCGTACAGCAAATTTATCTGTATAGGGGACTGCTAACTGTAGAATTTGATGAGGAATCGAATGAGCCCATCTGCGAGGCTCTACGACTTTCGATTCAAAAGTTATAGCCTTTTGAGCCACATCATTTTTCTTATCTGTTTGGTTTTTGTCAAATATCTCGGAAACCGAAGCTCGTACAGCAAAGTTACCTGCATAGGGGACTGCTAACTGTAGAATTTGATGAGGAATCGAATGAGCCCATCTGCGAGGCTCTACGACTTTCGATTCAAAAGTTATAGCCGTTTGAACCACATCATTTTCATATCTGTACGGTTTTTGTCCGATTTCAAGGACATTTGACACACATTTTGCATATCTGTACGGTTTTTGTCAAATATCTCGGAAACGGAAGCTCGTACAGCAAATTTATCTGTATAGGGGACTGCTAACTGTAGAATTTGATGAGGAATCGAATGAGCCCATCTGCGAGGCTCTACGACTTTCGATTCAAAAGTTATAGCCTTTTGAGCCACATCATTTTTCTTATCTGTTTGGTTTTTGTCAAATATCTCGGAAACCGAAGCTCGTACAGCAAATTTACCTGCGTTGGGGACTGCTAACTGTAGAATTTGATGAGGAATCGAATGAGCCCATCTGCGAGGCTCTACGACTTTCGATTCAAAAGTTATAGCCGTTTGAACAACATCATTTTCATATCTGTACGGTTTTTGTCCGATTTCAAGGACATTTGACACATCATTTTTCATATCTGTACGGTTTTTGTCAAATATCTCGGAAACGGAAGCTCGTACAGCAAATTTATCTGCATAGGGGACTGCTAACTGTAGAATTTGATGAGGAATCGAATGAGCCCACCTGCGATGCTCTACGACTTTCGATTCAAAAGTTATAGCCTTTTGAGCCTGTGAGTTGCCATCACTGCTAGTCCTCTAATCAACCAGTATCAACACATCATTTATATGACAACTTGGTTAAACAAAGCTCAGAGAGCAATATGTACTCTATTCTGTCTTCAATTGGGGGTGTTTTTGTCAAAGAATGAATACAGAATAATTGTAGAAAATTCTTACTCTAAAGTTTATCCCCATTATGGACTTACTTGTTTTCTCTAAGTCAGTGTGTCAGATCCAGAAGTCACTAGCTACTCTGATGAGATGGAATGGATCACTGACTGTTTAAGTGTCTGCGTCAGCAACGTCTACTATGACATCATAAAAGCAATGGGAGATGTAACGTGGCGAGGCGCCCTCTAGTGGTTTTGATAAGTTAACATGATACGGTTTTTGTCAAATATCTCGGAAACCGAAGCTCGTACAGCAAATTTATCTGCATAGGGGACTGCTAACTGTAGAATTTGATGAGGAATCGAATGAGCCCATCTGCGAGGCTCTACGACTTTCGATTCAAAAGTTATAGCCGTTTGAACCACATCATTTTCATATCTGTACGGTTTTTGTCCGATTTCAAGGACATTTGACACATCATTTTGCATATCTGTACGGTTTTTGTCAAATATCTCGGAAACGGAAGCTCGTACAGCAAATTTATCTGCATAGGGGACTGCTAACTGTAGAATTTGATGAGGAATCGAATGAGCCCATCTGCGAGGCTCTACGACTTTCGATTCAAAAGTTATAGCCGTTTGAACCACATCATTTTCATATCTGTACGGTTTTTGTCCGATTTCAAGGACATTTGACACATCATTTTGCATATCTGTACGGTTTTTGTCAAATATCTCGGAAACGGAAGCTCGTACAGCAAATTTATCTGCATAGGGGACTGCTAACTGTAGAATTTGATGAGGAATCGAATGAGCCCATCTGCGAGGCTCTACGACTTTCGATTCAAAAGTTATAGCCGTTTGAACCACATCATTTTCATATCTGTACGGTTTTTGTCCGATTTCAAGGACATTTGACACATCATTTTGCATATCTGTACGGTTTTTGTCAAATATCTCGGAAACGGAAGCTCGTACAGCAAATTTATCTGCATAGGGGACTGCTAACTGTAGAATTTGATGAGGAATCGAATGAGCCCATCTGCGAGGCTCTAGGACTTTCGATTCAAAAGTTATAGCCGTTTGAACCACATCATTTTCATATCTGTACGGTTTTTGTCCGATTTCAAGGACATTTGACACATCATTTTGCATATCTGTACGGTTTTTGTCAAATATCTCGGAAACGGAAGCTCGTACAGCAAATTTATCTGCATAGGGGACTGCTAACTGTAGAATTTGATGAGGAATCGAATGAGCCCATCTGCGAGGCTCTACGACTTTCGATTCAAAAGTTATAGCCTTTTGAGCCACATCATTTTCATATCTGTACGGTTTTTGTCCGATTTCAAGGACATTTGACACATCATTTTGCATATCTGTACGGTTTTTGTCAAATATCTCGGAAACGGAAGCTCGTACAGCAAATGTATCTGCATAGGGGACTGCTAACTGTAGAATTTGATGAGGAATCGAATGAGCCCATCTGCGAGGCTCTACGACTTTCGATTCAAAAGTTATAGCCTTTTGAGCCACATCATTTTTCTTATCTGTTTGGTTTTTGTCAAATATCTCGGAAACCGAAGCTCGTACAGCAAAGTTACCTGCATAGGGGACTGCTAACTGTAGAATTTGATGAGGAATCGAATGAGCCCATCTGCGAGGCTCTACGACTTTCGATTCAAAAGTTATAGCCGTTTGAACCACATCATTTTCATATCTGTACGGTTTTTGTCCGATTTCAAGGACATTTGACACACATTTTGCATATCTGTACGGTTTTTGTCAAATATCTCGGAAACGGAAGCTCGTACAGCAAATTTATCTGTATAGGGGACTGCTAACTGTAGAATTTGATGAGGAATCGAATGAGCCCATCTGCGAGGCTCTACGACTTTCGATTCAAAAGTTATAGCCTTTTGAGCCACATCATTTTTCTTATCTGTTTGGTTTTTGTCAAATATTTCGGAAACCGAAGCTCGTACAGCAAAGTTACCTGCATAGGGGACTGCTAACTGTAGAATTTGATGAGGAATCGAATGAGCCCATCTGCGAGGCTCTACGACTTTCGATTCAAAAGTTATAGCCGTTTGAACCACATCATTTTCATATCTGTACGGTTTTTGTCCGATTTCAAGGACATTTGACACACATTTTGCATATCTGTACGGTTTTTGTCAAATATCTCGGAAACGGAAGCTCGTACAGCAAATTTATCTGTATAGGGGACTGCTAACTGTAGAATTTGATGAGGAATCGAATGAGCCCATCTGCGAGGCTCTACGACTTTCGATTCAAAAGTTATAGCCTTTTGAGCCACATCATTTTTCTTATCTGTTTGGTTTTTGTCAAATATCTCGGAAACCGAAGCTCGTACAGCAAATTTACCTGCGTTGGGGACTGCTAACTGTAGAATTTGATGAGGAATCGAATGAGCCCATCTGCGAGGCTCTACGACTTTCGATTCAAAAGTTATAGCCGTTTGAACAACATCATTTTCATATCTGTACGGTTTTTGTCCGATTTCAAGGACATTTGACACATCATTTTTCATATCTGTACGGTTTTTGTCAAATATCTCGGAAACGGAAGCTCGTACAGCAAATTTATCTGCATAGGGGACTGCTAACTGTAGAATTTGATGAGGAATCGAATGAGCCCACCTGCGATGCTCTACGACTTTCGATTCAAAAGTTATAGCCTTTTGAGCCTGTGAGTTGCCATCACTGCTAGTCCTCTAATCAACCAGTATCAACACATCATTTATATGACAACTTGGTTAAACAAAGCTCAGAGAGCAATATGTACTCTATTCTGTCTTCAATTGGGGGTGTTTTTGTCAAAGAATGAATACAGAATAATTGTAGAAAATTCTTACTCTAAAGTTTATCCCCATTATGGACTTACTTGTTTTCTCTAAGTCAGTGTGTCAGATCCAGAAGTCACTAGCTACTCTGATGAGATGGAATGGATCACTGACTGTTTAAGTGTCTGCGTCAGCAACGTCTACTATGACATCATAAAAGCAATGGGAGATGTAACGTGGCGAGGCGCCCTCTAGTGGTTTTGATAAGTTAACATGATACGGTTTTTGTCAAATATCTCGGAAACCGAAGCTCGTACAGCAAATTTATCTGCATAGGGGACTGCTAACTGTAGAATTTGATGAGGAATCGAATGAGCCCATCTGCGAGGCTCTACGACTTTCGATTCAAAAGTTATAGCCGTTTGAACCACATCATTTTCATATCTGTACGGTTTTTGTCCGATTTCAAGGACATTTGACACATCATTTTGCATATCTGTACGGTTTTTGTCAAATATCTCGGAAACGGAAGCTCGTACAGCAAATTTATCTGCATAGGGGACTGCTAACTGTAGAATTTGATGAGGAATCGAATGAGCCCATCTGCGAGGCTCTACGACTTTCGATTCAAAAGTTATAGCCGTTTGAACCACATCATTTTCATATCTGTACGGTTTTTGTCCGATTTCAAGGACATTTGACACATCATTTTGCATATCTGTACGGTTTTTGTCAAATATCTCGGAAACGGAAGCTCGTACAGCAAATTTATCTGCATAGGGGACTGCTAACTGTAGAATTTGATGAGGAATCGAATGAGCCCATCTGCGAGGCTCTACGACTTTCGATTCAAAAGTTATAGCCGTTTGAACCACATCATTTTCATATCTGTACGGTTTTTGTCCGATTTCAAGGACATTTGACACATCATTTTGCATATCTGTACGGTTTTTGTCAAATATCTCGGAAACGGAAGCTCGTACAGCAAATTTATCTGCATAGGGGACTGCTAACTGTAGAATTTGATGAGGAATCGAATGAGCCCATCTGCGAGGCTCTAGGACTTTCGATTCAAAAGTTATAGCCGTTTGAACCACATCATTTTCATATCTGTACGGTTTTTGTCCGATTTCAAGGACATTTGACACATCATTTTGCATATCTGTACGGTTTTTGTCAAATATCTCGGAAACGGAAGCTCGTACAGCAAATTTATCTGCATAGGGGACTGCTAACTGTAGAATTTGATGAGGAATCGAATGAGCCCATCTGCGAGGCTCTACGACTTTCGATTCAAAAGTTATAGCCTTTTGAGCCACATCATTTTCATATCTGTACGGTTTTTGTCCGATTTCAAGGACATTTGACACATCATTTTGCATATCTGTACGGTTTTTGTCAAATATCTCGGAAACGGAAGCTCGTACAGCAAATGTATCTGCATAGGGGACTGCTAACTGTAGAATTTGATGAGGAATCGAATGAGCCCATCTGCGAGGCTCTACGACTTTCGATTCAAAAGTTATAGCCGTTTGAACCACATCATTTTCATATCTGTACGTTTTTTGTCCGATTTCAAGGACATTTGACACACCATTTTGCATATCTTTCCGGTTTTTGTCAAATATCTCGGAAACGGAAGCTCGTACAGCAAATTTATCTGCATAGGGGACTGCTAACTGTAGAATTTGATGAGGAATCGAATGAGCCCATCTGCGAGGCTCTACGACTTTCGATTCAAAAGTTATAGCCGTTTGAACCACATCATTTTCATATCTGTACGTTTTTTGTCCGATTTCAAGGACATTTGACACATCATTTTTCATATCTGTACGGTTTTTGTCAAATATCTCGGAAACGGAAGCTCGTACAGCAAATTTATCTGCATAGGGGACTGCTAACTGTAGAATTTGATGAGGAATCGAATGAGCCCATCTGCGAGGCTCTACGACTTTCGATTCAAAAGTTATAGCCTTTTGAGCCTGTGAGTTGCCATCACTGCTAGTCCTCTAATCAACCAGTATCAACACATCATTTATATGACAACTTGGTTAAACAAAGCTCAGAGAGCAATATGTACTCTATTCTGTCTTCAATTGGGGGTGTTTTTGTCAAAGAATGAATACAGAATAATTGTAGAAAATTCTTACTCTAAAGTTTATCCCCATTATGGACTTACTTGTTTTCTCTAAGTCAGTGTGTCAGATCCAGAAGTCACTAGCTACTCTGATGAGGTGGAATGGATCACTGACTGTTTAAGTGTCTGCGTCAGCAACGTCTACTATGACATCATAAAAGCAATGGGAGATGTAACGTGGCGAGGCGCCCTCTAGTGGTTTTGATAAGTTAACATGATACGGTTTTTGTCAAATATCTCGGAAACCGAAGCTCGTACAGCAAATTTATCTGCATAGGGGACTGCTAACTGTAGAATTTGATGAGGAATCGAATGAGCCCATCTGCGAGGCTCTACGACTTTCGATTCAAAAGTTATAGCCGTTTGAACCACATCATTTTCATATCTGTACGTTTTTTGTCCGATTTCAAGGACATTTGACACACCATTTTGCATATCTGTCCGGTTTTTGTCAAATATCTCGGAAACGGAAGCTCGTACAGCAAATTTATCTGCATAGGGGACTGCTAACTGTAGAATTTGATGAGGAATCGAATGAGCCCATCTGCGAGGCTCTACGACTTTCGATTCAAAAGTTATAGCCTTTTGAGCCACATCATTTTTCTTATCTGTTTGGTTTTTGTCAAATATTTCGGAAACCGAAGCTCGTACAGCAAAGTTACCTGCATAGGGGACTGCTAACTGTAGAATTTGATGAGGAATCGAATGAGCCCATCTGCGAGGCTCTACGACTTTCGATTCAAAAGTTATAGCCGTTTGAACCACATCATTTTCATATCTGTACGGTTTTTGTCCGATTTCAAGGACATTTGACACACATTTTGCATATCTGTACGGTTTTTGTCAAATATCTCGGAAACGGAAGCTCGTACAGCAAATTTATCTGTATAGGGGACTGCTAACTGTAGAATTTGATGAGGAATCGAATGAGCCCATCTGCGAGGCTCTACGACTTTCGATTCAAAAGTTATAGCCTTTTGAGCCACATCATTTTTCTTATCTGTTTGGTTTTTGTCAAATATCTCGGAAACCGAAGCTCGTACAGCAAATTTACCTGCGTTGGGGACTGCTAACTGTAGAATTTGATGAGGAATCGAATGAGCCCATCTGCGAGGCTCTACGACTTTCGATTCAAAAGTTATAGCCGTTTGAACAACATCATTTTCATATCTGTACGGTTTTTGTCCGATTTCAAGGACATTTGACACATCATTTTTCATATCTGTACGGTTTTTGTCAAATATCTCGGAAACGGAAGCTCGTACAGCAAATTTATCTGCATAGGGGACTGCTAACTGTAGAATTTGATGAGGAATCGAATGAGCCCACCTGCGATGCTCTACGACTTTCGATTCAAAAGTTATAGCCTTTTGAGCCTGTGAGTTGCCATCACTGCTAGTCCTCTAATCAACCAGTATCAACACATCATTTATATGACAACTTGGTTAAACAAAGCTCAGAGAGCAATATGTACTCTATTCTGTCTTCAATTGGGGGTGTTTTTGTCAAAGAATGAATACAGAATAATTGTAGAAAATTCTTACTCTAAAGTTTATCCCCATTATGGACTTACTTGTTTTCTCTAAGTCAGTGTGTCAGATCCAGAAGTCACTAGCTACTCTGATGAGATGGAATGGATCACTGACTGTTTAAGTGTCTGCGTCAGCAACGTCTACTATGACATCATAAAAGCAATGGGAGATGTAACGTGGCGAGGCGCCCTCTAGTGGTTTTGATAAGTTAACATGATACGGTTTTTGTCAAATATCTCGGAAACCGAAGCTCGTACAGCAAATTTATCTGCATAGGGGACTGCTAACTGTAGAATTTGATGAGGAATCGAATGAGCCCATCTGCGAGGCTCTACGACTTTCGATTCAAAAGTTATAGCCGTTTGAACCACATCATTTTCATATCTGTACGGTTTTTGTCCGATTTCAAGGACATTTGACACATCATTTTGCATATCTGTACGGTTTTTGTCAAATATCTCGGAAACGGAAGCTCGTACAGCAAATTTATCTGCATAGGGGACTGCTAACTGTAGAATTTGATGAGGAATCGAATGAGCCCATCTGCGAGGCTCTACGACTTTCGATTCAAAAGTTATAGCCGTTTGAACCACATCATTTTCATATCTGTACGGTTTTTGTCCGATTTCAAGGACATTTGACACATCATTTTGCATATCTGTACGGTTTTTGTCAAATATCTCGGAAACGGAAGCTCGTACAGCAAATTTATCTGCATAGGGGACTGCTAACTGTAGAATTTGATGAGGAATCGAATGAGCCCATCTGCGAGGCTCTACGACTTTCGATTCAAAAGTTATAGCCGTTTGAACCACATCATTTTCATATCTGTACGGTTTTTGTCCGATTTCAAGGACATTTGACACATCATTTTGCATATCTGTACGGTTTTTGTCAAATATCTCGGAAACGGAAGCTCGTACAGCAAATTTATCTGCATAGGGGACTGCTAACTGTAGAATTTGATGAGGAATCGAATGAGCCCATCTGCGAGGCTCTAGGACTTTCGATTCAAAAGTTATAGCCGTTTGAACCACATCATTTTCATATCTGTACGGTTTTTGTCCGATTTCAAGGACATTTGACACATCATTTTGCATATCTGTACGGTTTTTGTCAAATATCTCGGAAACGGAAGCTCGTACAGCAAATTTATCTGCATAGGGGACTGCTAACTGTAGAATTTGATGAGGAATCGAATGAGCCCATCTGCGAGGCTCTACGACTTTCGATTCAAAAGTTATAGCCATTTGAACCACATCATTTTCATATCTGTACGGTTTTTGTCCGATTTCAAGGACATTTGACACATCATTTTGCATATCTGTACGGTTTTTGTCAAATATCTCGGAAACGGAAGCTCGTACAGCAAATGTATCTGCATAGGGGACTGCTAACTGTAGAATTTGATGAGGAATCGAATGAGCCCATCTGCGAGGCTCTAGGACTTTCGATTCAAAAGTTATAGCCGTTTGAACCACATCATTTTCATATCTGTACGGTTTTTGTCCGATTTCAAGGACATTTGACACATCATTTTGCATATCTGTACGGTTTTTGTCAAATATCTCGGAAACGGAAGCTCGTACAGCAAATTTATCTGCATAGGGGACTGCTAACTGTAGAATTTGATGAGGAATCGAATGAGCCCATCTGCGAGGCTCTACGACTTTCGATTCAAAAGTTATAGCCTTTTGAGCCACATCATTTTTCTTATCTGTTTGGTTTTTGTCAAATATCTCGGAAACCGAAGCTCGTACAGCAAAGTTACCTGCATAGGGGACTGCTAACTGTAGAATTTGATGAGGAATCGAATGAGCCCATCTGCGAGGCTCTACGACTTTCGATTCAAAAGTTATAGCCGTTTGAACCACATCATTTTCATATCTGTACGGTTTTTGTCCGATTTCAAGGACATTTGACACACATTTTGCATATCTGTACGGTTTTTGTCAAATATCTCGGAAACGGAAGCTCGTACAGCAAATTTATCTGTATAGGGGACTGCTAACTGTAGAATTTGATGAGGAATCGAATGAGCCCATCTGCGAGGCTCTACGACTTTCGATTCAAAAGTTATATCCGTTTGAACCACATCATTTTCATATCTGTACGGTTTTTGTCCGATTTCAAGGACATTTGACACATCATTTTGCATATCTGTACGGTTTTTGTCAAATATCTCGGAAACGGAAGCTCGTACAGCAAATTTATCTGCATAGGGGACTGCTAACTGTAGAATTTGATGAGGAATCGAATGAGCCCATCTGCGAGGCTCTACGACTTTCGATTCAAAAGTTATAGCCGTTTGAACCACATCATTTTCATATCTGTACGGTTTTTGTCCGATTTCAAGGACATTTGACACATCATTTTTCATATCTGTACGGTTTTTGTCAAATATCTCGGAAACGGAAGCTCGTACAGCAAATTTATCTGCATAGGGGACTGCTAACTGTAGAATTTGATGAGGAATCGAATGAGCCCATCTGCGAGGCTCTACGACTTTCGATTCAAAAGTTATAGCCTTTTGAGCCACATCATTTTTCTTATCTGTTTGGTTTTTGTCAAATATCTCGGAAACCGAAGCTCGTACAGCAAATTTACCTGCGTTGGGGACTGCTAACTGTAGAATTTGATGAGGAATAGAATGAGCCTATCTGCGAGGCTCTACGACTTTCGTTTCAAAAGTTATAGCCGTTTGAACCACATCATTTTCATATCTGTACGTTTTTTGTCCGATTTCAAGGACATTTGACACATCATTTTTCATATCTGTACGGTTTTTGTCAAATATCTCGGAAACGGAAGCTCGTACAGCAAATTTATCTGCATAGGGGACTGCTAACTGTAGAATTTGATGAGGAATCGAATGAGCCCACCTGCGATGCTCTACGACTTTCGATTCAAAAGTTATAGCCTTTTGAGCCTGTGAGTTGCCATCACTGCTAGTCCTCTAATCAACCAGTATCAACACATCATTTATATGACAACTTGGTTAAACAAAGCTCAGAGAGCAATATGTACTCTATTCTGTCTTCAATTGGGGGTGTTTTTGTCAAAGAATGAATACAGAATAATTGTAGAAAATTCTTACTCTAAAGTTTATCCCCATTATGGACTTACTTGTTTTCTCTAAGTCAGTGTGTCAGATCCAGAAGTCACTAGCTACTCTGATGAGATGGAATGGATCACTGACTGTTTAAGTGTCTGCGTCAGCAACGTCTACTATGACATCATAAAAGCAATGGGAGATGTAACGTGGCGAGGCGCCCTCTAGTGGTTTTGATAAGTTAACATGATACGGTTTTTGTCAAATATCTCGGAAACCGAAGCTCGTACAGCAAATTTATCTGCATAGGGGACTGCTAACTGTAGAATTTGATGAGGAATCGAATGAGCCCATCTGCGAGGCTCTACGACTTTCGATTCAAAAGTTATAGCCGTTTGAACCACATCATTTTCATATCTTTACGGTTTTTGTCCGATTTCAAGGACATTTGACACATCATTTTGCATATCTGTACGGTTTTTGTCAAATATCTCGGAAACGGAAGCTCGTACAGCAAATTTATCTGCATAGGGGACTGCTAACTGTAGAATTTGATGAGGAATCGAATGAGCCCATCTGCGAGGCTCTACGACTTTCGATTCAAAAGTTATAGCCTTTTGAGCCTGTGAGTTGCCATCACTGCTAGTCCTCTAATCAACCAGTATCAACACATCATTTATATGACAACTTGGTTAAACAAAGCTCAGAGAGCAATATGTACTCTATTCTGTCTTCAATTGGGGGTGTTTTTGTCAAAGAATGAATACAGAATAATTGTAGAAAATTCTTACTCTAAAGTTTATCCCCATTATGGACTTACTTGTTTTCTCTAAGTCAGTGTGTCAGATCCAGAAGTCACTAGCTACTCTGATGAGATGGAATGGATCACTGACTGTTTAAGTGTCTGCGTCAGCAACGTCTACTATGACATCATAAAAGCAATGGGAGATGTAACGTGGCGAGGCGCCCTCTAGTGGTTTTGATAAGTTAACATGATACGGTTTTTGTCAAATATCTCGGAAACCGAAGCTCGTACAGCAAATTTATCTGCATAGGGGACTGCTAACTGTAGAATTTGATGAGGAATCGAATGAGCCCATCTGCGAGGCTCTACGACTTTCGATTCAAAAGTTATAGCCTTTTGAGCCACATCATTTTCATATCTGTACGGTTTTTGTCCGATTTCAAGGACATTTGACACATCATTTTGCATATCTGTACGGTTTTTGTCAAATATCTCGGAAACGGAAGCTCGTACAGCAAATGTATCTGCATAGGGGACTGCTAACTGTAGAATTTGATGAGGAATCGAATGAGCCCATCTGCGAGGCTCTACGACTTTCGATTCAAAAGTTATAGCCGTTTGAACCACATCATTTTCATATCTGTACGTTTTTTGTCCGATTTCAAGGACATTTGACACACCATTTTGCATATCTTTCCGGTTTTTGTCAAATATCTCGGAAACGGAAGCTCGTACAGCAAATTTATCTGCATAGGGGACTGCTAACTGTAGAATTTGATGAGGAATCGAATGAGCCCATCTGCGAGGCTCTACGACTTTCGATTCAAAAGTTATAGCCGTTTGAACCACATCATTTTCATATCTGTACGTTTTTTGTCCGATTTCAAGGACATTTGACACATCATTTTTCATATCTGTACGGTTTTTGTCAAATATCTCGGAAACGGAAGCTCGTACAGCAAATTTATCTGCATAGGGGACTGCTAACTGTAGAATTTGATGAGGAATCGAATGAGCCCATCTGCGAGGCTCTACGACTTTCGATTCAAAAGTTATAGCCTTTTGAGCCTGTGAGTTGCCATCACTGCTAGTCCTCTAATCAACCAGTATCAACACATCATTTATATGACAACTTGGTTAAACAAAGCTCAGAGAGCAATATGTACTCTATTCTGTCTTCAATTGGGGGTGTTTTTGTCAAAGAATGAATACAGAATAATTGTAGAAAATTCTTACTCTAAAGTTTATCCCCATTATGGACTTACTTGTTTTCTCTAAGTCAGTGTGTCAGATCCAGAAGTCACTAGCTACTCTGATGAGGTGGAATGGATCACTGACTGTTTAAGTGTCTGCGTCAGCAACGTCTACTATGACATCATAAAAGCAATGGGAGATGTAACGTGGCGAGGCGCCCTCTAGTGGTTTTGATAAGTTAACATGATACGGTTTTTGTCAAATATCTCGGAAACCGAAGCTCGTACAGCAAATTTATCTGCATAGGGGACTGCTAACTGTAGAATTTGATGAGGAATCGAATGAGCCCATCTGCGAGGCTCTACGACTTTCGATTCAAAAGTTATAGCCGTTTGAACCACATCATTTTCATATCTGTACGTTTTTTGTCCGATTTCAAGGACATTTGACACACCATTTTGCATATCTGTCCGGTTTTTGTCAAATATCTCGGAAACGGAAGCTCGTACAGCAAATTTATCTGCATAGGGGACTGCTAACTGTAGAATTTGATGAGGAATCGAATGAGCCCATCTGCGAGGCTCTACGACTTTCGATTCAAAAGTTATAGCCGTTTGAACCACATCATTTTCATATCTGTACGTTTTTTGTCCGATTTCAAGGACATTTGACACATCATTTTTCATATCTGTACGGTTTTTGTCAAATATCTCGGAAACGGAAGCTCGTACAGCAAATTTATCTGCATAGGGGACTGCTAACTGTAGAATTTGATGAGGAATCGAATGAGCCCATCTGCGAGGCTCTACGACTTTCGATTCAAAAGTTATAGCCTTTTGAGCCTGTGAGTTGCCATCACTGCTAGTCCTCTAATCAACCAGTATCAACACATCATTTATATGACAACTTGGTTAAACAAAGCTCAGAGAGCAATATGTACTCTATTCTGTCTTCAATTGGGGGTGTTTTTGTCAAAGAATGAATACAGAATAATTGTAGAAAATTCTTACTCTAAAGTTTATCCCCATTATGGACTTACTTGTTTTCTCTAAGTCAGTGTGTCAGATCCAGAAGTCACTAGCTACTCTGATGAGATGGAATGGATCACTGACTGTTTAAGTGTCTGCGTCAGCAACGTCTACTATGACATCATAAAAGCAATGGGAGATGTAACGTGGCGAGGCGCCCTCTAGTGGTTTTGATAAGTTAACATGATACGGTTTTTGTCAAATATCTCGGAAACGGAAGCTCGTACAGCAAATTTATCTGGATAGGGGACTGCTAACTGTAGAATTTGATGAGGAATCGAATGAGCCCATCTGCGAGGCTCTACGACTTTCGATTCAAAAGTTATAGCCTTTTGAGCCACATCATTTTTCTTATCTGTTTGGTTTTTGTCAAATATCTCGGAAACCGAAGCTCGTACAGCAAAGTTACCTGCATAGGGGACTGCTAACTGTAGAATTTGATGAGGAATCGAATGAGCCCATCTGCGAGGCTCTACGACTTTCGATTCAAAAGTTATAGCCGTTTGAACCACATCATTTTCATATCTGTACGGTTTTTGTCCGATTTCAAGGACATTTGACACACATTTTGCATATCTGTACGGTTTTTGTCAAATATCTCGGAAACGGAAGCTCGTACAGCAAATTTATCTGTATAGGGGACTGCTAACTGTAGAATTTGATGAGGAATCGAATGAGCCCATCTGCGAGGCTCTACGACTTTCGATTCAAAAGTTATAGCCTTTTGAGCCACATCATTTTTCTTATCTGTTTGGTTTTTGTCAAATATCTCGGAAACCGAAGCTCGTACAGCAAAGTTACCTGCATAGGGGACTGCTAACTGTAGAATTTGATGAGGAATCGAATGAGCCCATCTGCGAGGCTCTACGACTTTCGATTCAAAAGTTATAGCCGTTTGAACCACATCATTTTCATATCTGTACGGTTTTTGTCCGATTTCAAGGACATTTGACACACATTTTGCATATCTGTACGGTTTTTGTCAAATATCTCGGAAACGGAAGCTCGTACAGCAAATTTATCTGTATAGGGGACTGCTAACTGTAGAATTTGATGAGGAATCGAATGAGCCCATCTGCGAGGCTCTACGACTTTCGATTCAAAAGTTATATCCGTTTGAACCACATCATTTTCATATCTGTACGGTTTTTGTCCGATTTCAAGGACATTTGACACATCATTTTGCATATCTGTACGGTTTTTGTCAAATATCTCGGAAACGGAAGCTCGTACAGCAAATTTATCTGCATAGGGGACTGCTAACTGTAGAATTTGATGAGGAATCGAATGAGCCCATCTGCGAGGCTCTACGACTTTCGATTCAAAAGTTATAGCCGTTTGAACCACATCATTTTCATATCTGTACGGTTTTTGTCCGATTTCAAGGACATTTGACACATCATTTTTCATATCTGTACGGTTTTTGTCAAATATCTCGGAAACGGAAGCTCGTACAGCAAATTTATCTGCATAGGGGACTGCTAACTGTAGAATTTGATGAGGAATCGAATGAGCCCATCTGCGAGGCTCTACGACTTTCGATTCAAAAGTTATAGCCTTTTGAGCCACATCATTTTTCTTATCTGTTTGGTTTTTGTCAAATATCTCGGAAACCGAAGCTCGTACAGCAAATTTACCTGCGTTGGGGACTGCTAACTGTAGAATTTGATGAGGAATAGAATGAGCCTATCTGCGAGGCTCTACGACTTTCGTTTCAAAAGTTATAGCCGTTTGAACCACATCATTTTCATATCTGTACGTTTTTTGTCCGATTTCAAGGACATTTGACACATCATTTTTCATATCTGTACGGTTTTTGTCAAATATCTCGGAAACGGAAGCTCGTACAGCAAATTTATCTGCATAGGGGACTGCTAACTGTAGAATTTGATGAGGAATCGAATGAGCCCACCTGCGATGCTCTACGACTTTCGATTCAAAAGTTATAGCCTTTTGAGCCTGTGAGTTGCCATCACTGCTAGTCCTCTAATCAACCAGTATCAACACATCATTTATATGACAACTTGGTTAAACAAAGCTCAGAGAGCAATATGTACTCTATTCTGTCTTCAATTGGGGGTGTTTTTGTCAAAGAATGAATACAGAATAATTGTAGAAAATTCTTACTCTAAAGTTTATCCCCATTATGGACTTACTTGTTTTCTCTAAGTCAGTGTGTCAGATCCAGAAGTCACTAGCTACTCTGATGAGATGGAATGGATCACTGACTGTTTAAGTGTCTGCGTCAGCAACGTCTACTATGACATCATAAAAGCAATGGGAGATGTAACGTGGCGAGGCGCCCTCTAGTGGTTTTGATAAGTTAACATGATACGGTTTTTGTCAAATATCTCGGAAACCGAAGCTCGTACAGCAAATTTATCTGCATAGGGGACTGCTAACTGTAGAATTTGATGAGGAATCGAATGAGCCCATCTGCGAGGCTCTACGACTTTCGATTCAAAAGTTATAGCCGTTTGAACCACATCATTTTCATATCTTTACGGTTTTTGTCCGATTTCAAGGACATTTGACACATCATTTTGCATATCTGTACGGTTTTTGTCAAATATCTCGGAAACGGAAGCTCGTACAGCAAATTTATCTGCATAGGGGACTGCTAACTGTAGAATTTGATGAGGAATCGAATGAGCCCATCTGCGAGGCTCTACGACTTTCGATTCAAAAGTTATAGCCTTTTGAGCCTGTGAGTTGCCATCACTGCTAGTCCTCTAATCAACCAGTATCAACACATCATTTATATGACAACTTGGTTAAACAAAGCTCAGAGAGCAATATGTACTCTATTCTGTCTTCAATTGGGGGTGTTTTTGTCAAAGAATGAATACAGAATAATTGTAGAAAATTCTTACTCTAAAGTTTATCCCCATTATGGACTTACTTGTTTTCTCTAAGTCAGTGTGTCAGATCCAGAAGTCACTAGCTACTCTGATGAGATGGAATGGATCACTGACTGTTTAAGTGTCTGCGTCAGCAACGTCTACTATGACATCATAAAAGCAATGGGAGATGTAACGTGGCGAGGCGCCCTCTAGTGGTTTTGATAAGTTAACATGATACGGTTTTTGTCAAATATCTCGGAAACCGAAGCTCGTACAGCAAATTTATCTGCATAGGGGACTGCTAACTGTAGAATTTGATCAGGAATCGAATGAGCCCATCTGCGAGGCTCTACGACTTTCGATTCAAAAGTTATAGCCGTTTGAACCACATCATTTTCATATCTGTACGGTTTTTGTCCGATTTCAAGGACATTTGACACATCATTTTGCATATCTGTACGGTTTTTGTCAAATATCTCGGAAACGGAAGCTCGTACAGCAAATTTATCTGCATAGGGGACTGCTAACTGTAGAATTTGATGAGGAATCGAATGAGCCCATCTGCGAGGCTCTACGACTTTCGATTCAAAAGTTATAGCCGTTTGAACCACATCATTTTCATATCTGTACGGTTTTTGTCCGATTTCAAGGACATTTGACACATCATTTTGCATATCTGTACGGTTTTTGTCAAATATCTCGGAAACGGAAGCTCGTACAGCAAATTTATCTGCATAGGGGACTGCTAACTGTAGAATTTGATGAGGAATCGAATGAGCCCATCTGCGAGGCTCTAGGACTTTCGATTCAAAAGTTATAGCCGTTTGAACCACATCATTTTCATATCTGTACGGTTTTTGTCCGATTTCAAGGACATTTGACACATCATTTTGCATATCTGTACGGTTTTTGTCAAATATCTCGGAAACGGAAGCTCGTACAGCAAATTTATCTGCATAGGGGACTGCTAACTGTAGAATTTGATGAGGAATCGAATGAGCCCATCTGCGAGGCTCTACGACTTTCGATTCAAAAGTTATAGCCATTTGAACCACATCATTTTCATATCTGTACGGTTTTTGTCCGATTTCAAGGACATTTGACACATCATTTTGCATATCTGTACGGTTTTTGTCAAATATCTCGGAAACGGAAGCTCGTACAGCAAATGTATCTGCATAGGGGACTGCTAACTGTAGAATTTGATGAGGAATCGAATGAGCCCATCTGCGAGGCTCTAGGACTTTCGATTCAAAAGTTATAGCCGTTTGAACCACATCATTTTCATATCTGTACGGTTTTTGTCCGATTTCAAGGACATTTGACACATCATTTTGCATATCTGTACGGTTTTTGTCAAATATCTCGGAAACGGAAGCTCGTACAGCAAATTTATCTGCATAGGGGACTGCTAACTGTAGAATTTGATGAGGAATCGAATGAGCCCATCTGCGAGGCTCTACGACTTTCGATTCAAAAGTTATAGCCTTTTGAGCCACATCATTTTTCTTATCTGTTTGGTTTTTGTCAAATATCTCGGAAACCGAAGCTCGTACAGCAAAGTTACCTGCATAGGGGACTGCTAACTGTAGAATTTGATGAGGAATCGAATGAGCCCATCTGCGAGGCTCTACGACTTTCGATTCAAAAGTTATAGCCGTTTGAACCACATCATTTTCATATCTGTACGGTTTTTGTCCGATTTCAAGGACATTTGACACACATTTTGCATATCTGTACGGTTTTTGTCAAATATCTCGGAAACGGAAGCTCGTACAGCAAATTTATCTGTATAGGGGACTGCTAACTGTAGAATTTGATGAGGAATCGAATGAGCCCATCTGCGAGGCTCTACGACTTTCGATTCAAAAGTTATATCCGTTTGAACCACATCATTTTCATATCTGTACGGTTTTTGTCCGATTTCAAGGACATTTGACACATCATTTTGCATATCTGTACGGTTTTTGTCAAATATCTCGGAAACGGAAGCTCGTACAGCAAATTTATCTGCATAGGGGACTGCTAACTGTAGAATTTGATGAGGAATCGAATGAGCCCATCTGCGAGGCTCTACGACTTTCGATTCAAAAGTTATAGCCGTTTGAACCACATCATTTTCATATCTGTACGGTTTTTGTCCGATTTCAAGGACATTTGACACATCATTTTTCATATCTGTACGGTTTTTGTCAAATATCTCGGAAACGGAAGCTCGTACAGCAAATTTATCTGCATAGGGGACTGCTAACTGTAGAATTTGATGAGGAATCGAATGAGCCCATCTGCGAGGCTCTACGACTTTCGATTCAAAAGTTATAGCCTTTTGAGCCACATCATTTTTCTTATCTGTTTGGTTTTTGTCAAATATCTCGGAAACCGAAGCTCGTACAGCAAATTTACCTGCGTTGGGGACTGCTAACTGTAGAATTTGATGAGGAATAGAATGAGCCTATCTGCGAGGCTCTACGACTTTCGTTTCAAAAGTTATAGCCGTTTGAACCACATCATTTTCATATCTGTACGTTTTTTGTCCGATTTCAAGGACATTTGACACATCATTTTTCATATCTGTACGGTTTTTGTCAAATATCTCGGAAACGGAAGCTCGTACAGCAAATTTATCTGCATAGGGGACTGCTAACTGTAGAATTTGATGAGGAATCGAATGAGCCCACCTGCGATGCTCTACGACTTTCGATTCAAAAGTTATAGCCTTTTGAGCCTGTGAGTTGCCATCACTGCTAGTCCTCTAATCAACCAGTATCAACACATCATTTATATGACAACTTGGTTAAACAAAGCTCAGAGAGCAATATGTACTCTATTCTGTCTTCAATTGGGGGTGTTTTTGTCAAAGAATGAATACAGAATAATTGTAGAAAATTCTTACTCTAAAGTTTATCCCCATTATGGACTTACTTGTTTTCTCTAAGTCAGTGTGTCAGATCCAGAAGTCACTAGCTACTCTGATGAGATGGAATGGATCACTGACTGTTTAAGTGTCTGCGTCAGCAACGTCTACTATGACATCATAAAAGCAATGGGAGATGTAACGTGGCGAGGCGCCCTCTAGTGGTTTTGATAAGTTAACATGATACGGTTTTTGTCAAATATCTCGGAAACCGAAGCTCGTACAGCAAATTTATCTGCATAGGGGACTGCTAACTGTAGAATTTGATGAGGAATCGAATGAGCCCATCTGCGAGGCTCTACGACTTTCGATTCAAAAGTTATAGCCGTTTGAACCACATCATTTTCATATCTTTACGGTTTTTGTCCGATTTCAAGGACATTTGACACATCATTTTGCATATCTGTACGGTTTTTGTCAAATATCTCGGAAACGGAAGCTCGTACAGCAAATTTATCTGCATAGGGGACTGCTAACTGTAGAATTTGATGAGGAATCGAATGAGCCCATCTGCGAGGCTCTACGACTTTCGATTCAAAAGTTATAGCCTTTTGAGCCTGTGAGTTGCCATCACTGCTAGTCCTCTAATCAACCAGTATCAACACATCATTTATATGACAACTTGGTTAAACAAAGCTCAGAGAGCAATATGTACTCTATTCTGTCTTCAATTGGGGGTGTTTTTGTCAAAGAATGAATACAGAATAATTGTAGAAAATTCTTACTCTAAAGTTTATCCCCATTATGGACTTACTTGTTTTCTCTAAGTCAGTGTGTCAGATCCAGAAGTCACTAGCTACTCTGATGAGATGGAATGGATCACTGACTGTTTAAGTGTCTGCGTCAGCAACGTCTACTATGACATCATAAAAGCAATGGGAGATGTAACGTGGCGAGGCGCCCTCTAGTGGTTTTGATAAGTTAACATGATACGGTTTTTGTCAAATATCTCGGAAACCGAAGCTCGTACAGCAAATTTATCTGCATAGGGGACTGCTAACTGTAGAATTTGATGAGGAATCGAATGAGCCCATCTGCGAGGCTCTACGACTTTCGATTCAAAAGTTATAGCCGTTTGAACCACATCATTTTCATATCTGTACGGTTTTTGTCCGATTTCAAGGACATTTGACACATCATTTTGCATATCTGTACGGTTTTTGTCAAATATCTCGGAAACGGAAGCTCGTACAGCAAATTTATCTGCATAGGGGACTGCTAACTGTAGAATTTGATGAGGAATCGAATGAGCCCATCTGCGAGGCTCTACGACTTTCGATTCAAAAGTTATAGCCGTTTGAACCACATCATTTTCATATCTGTACGGTTTTTGTCCGATTTCAAGGACATTTGACACATCATTTTGCATATCTGTACGGTTTTTGTCAAATATCTCGGAAACGGAAGCTCGTACAGCAAATTTATCTGCATAGGGGACTGCTAACTGTAGAATTTGATGAGGAATCGAATGAGCCCATCTGCGAGGCTCTACGACTTTCGATTCAAAAGTTATAGCCATTTGAACCACATCATTTTCATATCTGTACGGTTTTTGTCCGATTTCAAGGACATTTGACACATCATTTTGCATATCTGTACGGTTTTTGTCAAATATCTCGGAAACGGAAGCTCGTACAGCAAATGTATCTGCATAGGGGACTGCTAACTGTAGAATTTGATGAGGAATCGAATGAGCCCATCTGCGAGGCTCTAGGACTTTCGATTCAAAAGTTATAGCCGTTTGAACCACATCATTTTCATATCTGTACGGTTTTTGTCCGATTTCAAGGACATTTGACACATCATTTTGCATATCTGTACGGTTTTTGTCAAATATCTCGGAAACGGAAGCTCGTACAGCAAATTTATCTGCATAGGGGACTGCTAACTGTAGAATTTGATGAGGAATCGAATGAGCCCATCTGCGAGGCTCTACGACTTTCGATTCAAAAGTTATAGCCGTTTGAACCACATCATTTTCATATCTGTACGGTTTTTGTCCGATTTCAAGGACATTTGACACATCATTTTGCATATCTGTACGGTTTTTGTCAAATATCTCGGAAACGGAAGCTCGTACAGCAAATTTATCTGCATAGGGGACTGCTAACTGTAGAATTTGATGAGGAATCGAATGAGCCCATCTGCGAGGCTCTACGACTTTCGATTCAAAAGTTATAGCCTTTTGAGCCTGTGAGTTGCCATCACTGCTAGTCCTCTAATCAACCAGTATCAACACATCATTTATATGACAACTTGGTTAAACAAAGCTCAGAGAGCAATATGTACTCTATTCTGTCTTCAATTGGGGGTGTTTTTTGTCAAAGAATGAATACAGAATAATTGTAGAAAATTCTTACTCTAAAGTTTATCCCCATTATGGACTTACTTGTTTTCTCTAAGTTAGTGTGTCAGATCCAGAAGTCACTAGCTACTCTGATGACATGGAATGGATCACTGACTGTTTAAGTGTCTGCGTCAGCAACGTCTACTATGACATCATAAAAGCAATGGGAGATGTAACGTGGCGAGGCGCCCTCTAGTGGTTTTGATAAGTTAACATGATACGGTTTTTGTCAAATATCTCGGAAACCGAAGCTCGTACAGCAAATTTATCTGCATAGGGGACTGCTAACTGTAGAATTTGATGAGGAATCGAATGAGCCCATCTGCGAGGCTCTACGACTTTCGATTCAAAAGTTATAGCCGTTTGAACCACATCATTTTCATATCTGTACGGTTTTTGTCCGATTTCAAGGACATTTGACACATCATTTTGCATATCTGTACGGTTTTTGTCAAATATCTCGGAAACGGAAGCTCGTACAGCAAATTTATCTGCATAGGGGACTGCTAACTGTAGAATTTGATGAGGAATCGAATGAGCCCATCTGCGAGGCTCTAGGACTTTCGATTCAAAAGTTATAGCCGTTTGAACCACATCATTTTCATATCTGTACGGTTTTTGTCCGATTTCAAGGACATTTGACACATCATTTTGCATATCTGTACGGTTTTTGTCAAATATCTCGGAAACGGAAGCTCGTACAGCAAATTTATCTGCATAGGGGACTGCTAACTGTAGAATTTGATGAGGAATCGAATGAGCCCATCTGCGAGGCTCTAGGACTTTCGATTCAAAAGTTATAGCCGTTTGAACCACATCATTTTCATATCTGTACGTTTTTTGTCCGATTTCAAGGACATTTGACACATCATTTTTCATATCTGTACGGTTTTTGTCAAATATCTCGGAAACGGAAGCTCGTACAGCAAATTTATCTGCATAGGGGACTGCTAACTGTAGAATTTGATGAGGAATCGAATGAGCCCACCTGCGATGCTCTACGACTTTCGATTCAAAAGTTATAGCCTTTTGAGCCTGTGAGTTGCCATCACTGCTAGTCCTCTAATCAACCAGTATCAACACATCATTTATATGACAACTTGGTTAAACAAAGCTCAGAGAGCAATATGTACTCTATTCTGTCTTCAATTGGGGGTGTTTTTGTCAAAGAATGAATACAGAATAATTGTAGAAAATTCTTACTCTAAAGTTTATCCCCATTATGGACTTACTTGTTTTCTCTAAGTCAGTGTGTCAGATCCAGAAGTCACTAGCTACTCTGATGAGGTGGAATGGATCACTGACTGTTTAAGTGTCTGCGTCAGCAACGTCTACTATGACATCATAAAAGCAATGGGAGATGTAACGTGGCGAGGCGCCCTCTAGTGGTTTTGATAAGTTAACATGATACGGTTTTTGTCAAATATCTCGGAAACCGAAGCTCGTACAGCAAATTTATCTGCATAGGGGACTGCTAACTGTAGAATTTGATGAGGAATCGAATGAGCCCATCTGCGAGGCTCTACGACTTTCGATTCAAAAGTTATAGCCGTTTGAACCACATCATTTTCATATCTTTACGGTTTTTGTCCGATTTCAAGGACATTTGACACATCATTTTGCATATCTGTACGGTTTTTGTCAAATATCTCGGAAACGGAAGCTCGTACAGCAAATTTATCTGCATAGGGGACTGCTAACTGTAGAATTTGATGAGGAATCGAATGAGCCCATCTGCGAGGCTCTACGACTTTCGATTCAAAAGTTATAGCCTTTTGAGCCTGTGAGTTGCCATCACTGCTAGTCCTCTAATCAACCAGTATCAACACATCATTTATATGACAACTTGGTTAAACAAAGCTCAGAGAGCAATATGTACTCTATTCTGTCTTCAATTGGGGGTGTTTTTGTCAAAGAATGAATACAGAATAATTGTAGAAAATTCTTACTCTAAAGTTTATCCCCATTATGGACTTACTTGTTTTCTCTAAGTCAGTGTGTCAGATCCAGAAGTCACTAGCTACTCTGATGAGATGGAATGGATCACTGACTGTTTAAGTGTCTGCGTCAGCAACGTCTACTATGACATCATAAAAGCAATGGGAGATGTAACGTGGCGAGGCGCCCTCTAGTGGTTTTGATAAGTTAACATGATACGGTTTTTGTCAAATATCTCGGAAACCGAAGCTCGTACAGCAAATTTATCTGCATAGGGGACTGCTAACTGTAGAATTTGATGAGGAATCGAATGAGCCCATCTGCGAGGCTCTACGACTTTCGATTCAAAAGTTATAGCCGTTTGAACCACATCATTTTCATATCTGTACGGTTTTTGTCCGATTTCAAGGACATTTGACACATCATTTTGCATATCTGTACGGTTTTTGTCAAATATCTCGGAAACGGAAGCTCGTACAGCAAATTTATCTGCATAGGGGACTGCTAACTGTAGAATTTGATGAGGAATCGAATGAGCCCATCTGCGAGGCTCTACGACTTTCGATTCAAAAGTTATAGCCTTTTGAGCCTGTGAGTTGCCATCACTGCTAGTCCTCTAATCAACCAGTATCAACACATCATTTATATGACAACTTGGTTAAACAAAGCTCAGAGAGCAATATGTACTCTATTCTGTCTTCAATTGGGGGTGTTTTTGTCAAAGAATGAATACAGAATAATTGTAGAAAATTCTTACTCTAAAGTTTATCCCCATTATGGACTTACTTGTTTTCTCTAAGTTAGTGTGTCAGATCCAGAAGTCACTAGCTACTCTGATGACATGGAATGGATCACTGACTGTTTAAGTGTCTGCGTCAGCAACGTCTACTATGACATCATAAAAGCAATGGGAGATGTAACGTGGCGAGGCGCCCTCTAGTGGTTTTGATAAGTTAACATGATACGGTTTTTGTCAAATATCTCGGAAACCGAAGCTCGTACAGCAAATTTATCTGCATAGGGGACTGCTAACTGTAGAATTTGATGAGGAATCGAATGAGCCCATCTGCGAGGCTCTACGACTTTCGATTCAAAAGTTATAGCCGTTTGAACCACATCATTTTCATATCTGTACGGTTTTTGTCCGATTTCAAGGACATTTGACACATCATTTTGCATATCTGTACGGTTTTTGTCAAATATCTCGGAAACGGAAGCTCGTACAGCAAATTTATCTGCATAGGGGACTGCTAACTGTAGAATTTGATGAGGAATCGAATGAGCCCATCTGCGAGGCTCTACGACTTTCGATTCAAAAGTTATAGCCGTTTGAACCACATCATTTTCATATCTGTACGGTTTTTGTCCGATTTCAAGGACATTTGACACATCATTTTGCATATCTGTACGGTTTTTGTCAAATATCTCGGAAACGGAAGCTCGTACAGCAAATGTATCTGCATAGGGGACTGCTAACTGTAGAATTTGATGAGGAATCGAATGAGCCCATCTGCGAGGCTCTAGGACTTTCGATTCAAAAGTTATAGCCGTTTGAACCACATCATTTTCATATCTGTACGGTTTTTGTCCGATTTCAAGGACATTTGACACATCATTTTGCATATCTGTACGGTTTTTGTCAAATATCTCGGAAACGGAAGCTCGTACAGCAAATTTATCTGCATAGGGGACTGCTAACTGTAGAATTTGATGAGGAATCGAATGAGCCCATCTGCGAGGCTCTACGACTTTCGATTCAAAAGTTATAGCCATTTGAACCACATCATTTTCATATCTGTACGGTTTTTGTCCGATTTCAAGGACATTTGACACATCATTTTGCATATCTGTACGGTTTTTGTCAAATATCTCGGAAACGGAAGCTCGTACAGCAAATGTATCTGCATAGGGGACTGCTAACTGTAGAATTTGATGAGGAATCGAATGAGCCCATCTGCGAGGCTCTAGGACTTTCGATTCAAAAGTTATAGCCGTTTGAACCACATCATTTTCATATCTGTACGGTTTTTGTCCGATTTCAAGGACATTTGACACATCATTTTGCATATCTGTACGGTTTTTGTCAAATATCTCGGAAACGGAAGCTCGTACAGCAAATTTATCTGCATAGGGGACTGCTAACTGTAGAATTTGATGAGGAATCGAATGAGCCCATCTGCGAGGCTCTACGACTTTCGATTCAAAAGTTATAGCCGTTTGAACCACATCATTTTCATATCTGTACGGTTTTTGTCCGATTTCAAGGACATTTGACACATCATTTTGCATATCTGTACGGTTTTTGTCAAATATCTCGGAAACGGAAGCTCGTACAGCAAATTTATCTGCATAGGGGACTGCTAACTGTAGAATTTGATGAGGAATCGAATGAGCCCATCTGCGAGGCTCTACGACTTTCGATTCAAAAGTTATAGCCTTTTGAGCCTGTGAGTTGCCATCACTGCTAGTCCTCTAATCAACCAGTATCAACACATCATTTATATGACAACTTGGTTAAACAAAGCTCAGAGAGCAATATGTACTCTATTCTGTCTTCAATTGGGGGTGTTTTTTGTCAAAGAATGAATACAGAATAATTGTAGAAAATTCTTACTCTAAAGTTTATCCCCATTATGGACTTACTTGTTTTCTCTAAGTTAGTGTGTCAGATCCAGAAGTCACTAGCTACTCTGATGACATGGAATGGATCACTGACTGTTTAAGTGTCTGCGTCAGCAACGTCTACTATGACATCATAAAAGCAATGGGAGATGTAACGTGGCGAGGCGCCCTCTAGTGGTTTTGATAAGTTAACATGATACGGTTTTTGTCAAATATCTCGGAAACCGAAGCTCGTACAGCAAATTTATCTGCATAGGGGACTGCTAACTGTAGAATTTGATGAGGAATCGAATGAGCCCATCTGCGAGGCTCTACGACTTTCGATTCAAAAGTTATAGCCGTTTGAACCACATCATTTTCATATCTGTACGGTTTTTGTCCGATTTCAAGGACATTTGACACATCATTTTGCATATCTGTACGGTTTTTGTCAAATATCTCGGAAACGGAAGCTCGTACAGCAAATTTATCTGCATAGGGGACTGCTAACTGTAGAATTTGATGAGGAATCGAATGAGCCCATCTGCGAGGCTCTAGGACTTTCGATTCAAAAGTTATAGCCGTTTGAACCACATCATTTTCATATCTGTACGGTTTTTGTCCGATTTCAAGGACATTTGACACATCATTTTGCATATCTGTACGGTTTTTGTCAAATATCTCGGAAACGGAAGCTCGTACAGCAAATTTATCTGCATAGGGGACTGCTAACTGTAGAATTTGATGAGGAATCGAATGAGCCCATCTGCGAGGCTCTAGGACTTTCGATTCAAAAGTTATAGCCGTTTGAACCACATCATTTTCATATCTGTACGGTTTTTGTCCGATTTCAAGGACATTTGACACATCATTTTGCATATCTGTACGGTTTTTGTCAAATATCTCGGAAACGGAAGCTCGTACAGCAAATTTATCTGCATAGGGGACTGCTAACTGTAGAATTTGATGAGGAATCGAATGAGCCCATCTGCGAGGCTCTACGACTTTCGATTCAAAAGTTATAGCCATTTGAACCACATCATTTTCATATCTGTACGGTTTTTGTCCGATTTCAAGGACATTTGACACATCATTTTGCATATCTGTACGGTTTTTGTCAAATATCTCGGAAACGGAAGCTCGTACAGCAAATGTATCTGCATAGGGGACTGCTAACTGTAGAATTTGATGAGGAATCGAATGAGCCCATCTGCGAGGCTCTAGGACTTTCGATTCAAAAGTTATAGCCGTTTGAACCACATCATTTTCATATCTGTACGGTTTTTGTCCGATTTCAAGGACATTTGACACATCATTTTGCATATCTGTACGGTTTTTGTCAAATATCTCGGAAACGGAAGCTCGTACAGCAAATTTATCTGCATAGGGGACTGCTAACTGTAGAATTTGATGAGGAACCGAATGAGCCCATCTGCGAGGCTCTACGACTTTCGATTCAAAAGTTATAGCCTTTTGAACCACATCATTTTCATATCTGTACGGTTTTTGTCCGATTTCAAGGACATTTGACACATCATTTTGCATATCTGTACGGTTTTTGTCAAATATCTCGGAAACGGAAGCTCGTACAGCAAATTTATCTGCATAGGGGACTGCTAACTGTAGAATTTGATGAGGAATCGAATGAGCCCATCTGCGAGGCTCTACGACTTTCGATTCAAAAGTTATAGCCTTTTGAGCCTGTGAGTTGCCATCACTGCTAGTCCTCTAATCAACCAGTATCAACACATCATTTATATGACAACTTGGTTAAACAAAGCTCAGAGAGCAATATGTACTCTATTCTGTCTTCAATTGGGGGTGTTTTTGTCAAAGAATGAATACAGAATAATTGTAGAAAATTCTTACTCTAAAGTTTATCCCCATTATGGACTTACTTGTTTTCTCTAAGTTAGTGTGTCAGATCCAGAAGTCACTAGCTACTCTGATGAGATGGAATGGATCACTGACTGTTTAAGTGTCTGCGTCAGCAACGTCTACTATGACATCATAAAAGCAATGGGAGATGTAAAGTGGCGAGGCGCCCTCTAGTGGTTTTGATAAGTTAACATGATACGGTTTTTGTCAAATATCTCGGAAACCGAAGCTCGTACAGCAAATTTATCTGCATAGGGGACTGCTAACTGTAGAATTTGATGAGGAATCGAATGAGCCCATCTGCGAGGCTCTACGACTTTCGATTCAAAAGTTATAGCCGTTTGAACCACATCATTTTCATATCTGTACGGTTTTTGTCCGATTTCAAGGACATTTGACACATCATTTTGCATATCTGTACGGTTTTTGTCAAATATCTCGGAAACGGAAGCTCGTACAGCAAATTTATCTGCATAGGGGACTGCTAACTGTAGAATTTGATGAGGAATCGAATGAGCCCATCTGCGAGGCTCTACGACTTTCGATTCAAAAGTTATAGCCGTTTGAACCACATCATTTTCATATCTGTACGGTTTTTGTCCGATTTCAAGGACATTTGACACATCATTTTGCATATCTGTACGGTTTTTGTCAAATATCTCGGAAACGGAAGCTCGTACAGCAAATTTATCTGCGTAGGGGACTGCTAACTGTAGAATTTGATGAGGAATCGAATGAGCCCATCTGCGAGGCTCTAGGACTTTCGATTCAAAAGTTATAGCCGTTTGAACCACATCATTTTCATATCTGTACGGTTTTTGTCCGATTTCAAGGACATTTGACACATCATTTTGCATATCTGTACGGTTTTTGTCAAATATCTCGGAAACGGAAGCTCGTACAGCAAATTTATCTGCATAGGGGACTGCTAACTGTAGAATTTGATGAGGAATCGAATGAGCCCATCTGCGAGGCTCTAGGACTTTCGATTCAAAAGTTATAGCCGTTTGAACCACATCATTTTCATATCTGTACGGTTTTTGTCCGATTTCAAGGACATTTGACACATCATTTTGCATATCTGTACGGTTTTTGTCAAATATCTCGGAAACGGAAGCTCGTACAGCAAATTTATCTGCATAGGGGACTGCTAACTGTAGAATTTGATGAGGAATCGAATGAGCCCATCTGCGAGGCTCTACGACTTTCGATTCAAAAGTTATAGCCGTTTGAACCACATCATTTTCATATCTGTACGGTTTTTGTCCGATTTCAAGGACATTTGACACATCATTTTGCATATCTGTACGGTTTTTGTCAAATATCTCGGAAACGGAAGCTCGTACAGCAAATTTATCTGCATAGGGGACTGCTAACTGTAGAATTTGATGAGGAATCGAATGAGCCCATCTGCGAGGCTCTACGACTTTCGATTCAAAAGTTATAGCCTTTTGAACCACATCATTTTCATATCTGTACGGTTTTTGTCCGATTTCAAGGACATTTGACACATCATTTTGCATATCTGTACGGTTTTTGTCAAATATCTCGGAAACGGAAGCTCGTACAGCAAATTTATCTGCATAGGGGACTGCTAACTGTAGAATTTGATGAGGAATCGAATGAGCCCATCTGCGAGGCTCTACGACTTTCGATTCAAAAGTTATAGCCTTTTGAACCACATCATTTTCATATCTGTACGGTTTTTGTCCGATTTCAAGGACATTTGACACATCATTTTGCATATCTGTACGGTTTTTGTCAAATATCTCGGAAACGGAAGCTCGTACAGCAAATTTATCTGCATAGGGGACTGCTAACTGTAGAATTTGATGAGGAATCGAATGAGCCCATCTGCGAGGCTCTACGACTTTCGATTCAAAAGTTATAGCCTTTTGAGCCTGTGAGTTGCCATCACTGCTAGTCCTCTAATCAACCAGTATCAACACATCATTTATATGACAACTTGGTTAAACAAAGCTCAGAGAGCAATATGTACTCTATTCTGTCTTCAATTGGGGGTGTTTTTGTCAAAGAATGAATACAGAATAATTGTAGAAAATTCTTACTCTAAAGTTTATCCCCATTATGGACTTACTTGTTTTCTCTAAGTTAGTGTGTCAGATCCAGAAGTCACTAGCTACTCTGATGAGATGGAATGGATCACTGACTGTTTAAGTGTCTGCGTCAGCAACGTCTACTATGACATCATAAAAGCAATGGGAGATGTAAAGTGGCGAGGCGCCCTCTAGTGGTTTTGATAAGTTAACATGATACGGTTTTTGTCAAATATCTCGGAAACCGAAGCTCGTACAGCAAATTTATCTGCATAGGGGACTGCTAACTGTAGAATTTGATGAGGAATCGAATGAGCCCATCTGCGAGGCTCTACGACTTTCGATTCAAAAGTTATAGCCGTTTGAACCAAATCATTTTCATATCTGTACGGTTTTTGTCCGATTTCAAGGACATTTGACACATCATTTTGCATATCTGTACGGTTTTTGTCAAATATCTCGGAAACGGAAGCTCGTACAGCAAATTTATCTGCATAGGGGACTGCTAACTGTAGAATTTGATGAGGAATCGAATGAGCCCATCTGCGAGGCTCTACGACTTTCGATTCAAAAGTTATAGCCGTTTGAACCACATCATTTTCATATCTGTACGGTTTTTGTCCGATTTCAAGGACATTTGATACATCATTTTGCATATCTGTACGGTTTTTGTCAAATATCTCGGAAACGGAAGCTCGTACAGCAAATTTATCTGCGTAGGGGACTGCTAACTGTAGAATTTGATGAGGAATCGAATGAGCCCATCTGCGAGGCTCTAGGACTTTCGATTCAAAAGTTATAGCCGTTTGAACCACATCATTTTCATATCTGTACGGTTTTTGTCCGATTTCAAGGACATTTGACACATCATTTTGCATATCTGTACGGTTTTTGTCAAATATCTCGGAAACGGAAGCTCGTACAGCAAATTTATCTGCATAGGGGACTGCTAACTGTAGAATTTGATGAGGAATCGAATGAGCCCATCTGCGAGGCTCTAGGACTTTCGATTCAAAAGTTATAGCCGTTTGAACCACATCATTTTCATATCTGTACGGTTTTTGTCCGATTTCAAGGACATTTGACACATCATTTTGCATATCTGTACGGTTTTTGTCAAATATCTCGGAAACGGAAGCTCGTACAGCAAATTTATCTGCATAGGGGACTGCTAACTGTAGAATTTGATGAGGAATCGAATGAGCCCATCTGCGAGGCTCTACGACTTTCGATTCAAAAGTTATAGCCGTTTGAACCACATCATTTTCATATCTGTACGGTTTTTGTCCGATTTCAAGGACATTTGACACATCATTTTGCATATCTGTACGGTTTTTGTCAAATATCTCGGAAACGGAAGCTCGTACAGCAAATTTATCTGCATAGGGGACTGCTAACTGTAGAATTTGATGAGGAATCGAATGAGCCCATCTGCGAGGCTCTACGACTTTCGATTCAAAAGTTATAGCCTTTTGAGCCTGTGAGTTGCCATCACTGCTAGTCCTCTAATCAACCAGTATCAACACATCATTTATATGACAACTTGGTTAAACAAAGCTCAGAGAGCAATATGTACTCTATTCTGTCTTCAATTGGGGGTGTTTTTGTCAAAGAATGAATACAGAATAATTGTAGAAAATTCTTACTCTAAAGTTTATCCCCATTATGGACTTACTTGTTTTCTCTAAGTCAGTGTGTCAGATCCAGAAGTCACTAGCTACTCTGATGAGATGGAATGGATCACTGACTGTTTAAGTGTCTGCGTCAGCAACGTCTACTATGACATCATAAAAGCAATGGGAGATGTAACGTGGCGAGGCGCCCTCTAGTGGTTTTGATAAGTTAACATGATACGGTTTTTGTCAAATATCTCGGAAACCGAAGCTCGTACAGCAAATTTATCTGCATAGGGGACTGCTAACTGTAGAATTTGATGAGGAATCGAATGAGCCCATCTGCGAGGCTCTACGACTTTCGATTCAAAAGTTATAGCCGTTTGAACCACATCATTTTCATATCTTTACGGTTTTTGTCCGATTTCAAGGACATTTGACACATCATTTTGCATATCTGTACGGTTTTTGTCAAATATCTCGGAAACGGAAGCTCGTACAGCAAATTTATCTGCATAGGGGACTGCTAACTGTAGAATTTGATGAGGAATCGAATGAGCCCATCTGCGAGGCTCTACGACTTTCGATTCAAAAGTTATAGCCTTTTGAGCCTGTGAGTTGCCATCACTGCTAGTCCTCTAATCAACCAGTATCAACACATCATTTATATGACAACTTGGTTAAACAAAGCTCAGAGAGCAATATGTACTCTATTCTGTCTTCAATTGGGGGTGTTTTTGTCAAAGAATGAATACAGAATAATTGTAGAAAATTCTTACTCTAAAGTTTATCCCCATTATGGACTTACTTGTTTTCTCTAAGTCAGTGTGTCAGATCCAGAAGTCACTAGCTACTCTGATGAGATGGAATGGATCACTGACTGTTTAAGTGTCTGCGTCAGCAACGTCTACTATGACATCATAAAAGCAATGGGAGATGTAACGTGGCGAGGCGCCCTCTAGTGGTTTTGATAAGTTAACATGATACGGTTTTTGTCAAATATCTCGGAAACCGAAGCTCGTACAGCAAATTTATCTGCATAGGGGACTGCTAACTGTAGAATTTGATGAGGAATCGAATGAGCCCATCTGCGAGGCTCTACGACTTTCGATTCAAAAGTTATAGCCGTTTGAACCACATCATTTTCATATCTGTACGGTTTTTGTCCGATTTCAAGGACATTTGACACATCATTTTGCATATCTGTACGGTTTTTGTCAAATATCTCGGAAACGGAAGCTCGTACAGCAAATTTATCTGCATAGGGGACTGCTAACTGTAGAATTTGATGAGGAATCGAATGAGCCCATCTGCGAGGCTCTACGACTTTCGATTCAAAAGTTATAGCCTTTTGAGCCTGTGAGTTGCCATCACTGCTAGTCCTCTAATCAACCAGTATCAACACATCATTTATATGACAACTTGGTTAAACAAAGCTCAGAGAGCAATATGTACTCTATTCTGTCTTCAATTGGGGGTGTTTTTGTCAAAGAATGAATACAGAATAATTGTAGAAAATTCTTACTCTAAAGTTTATCCCCATTATGGACTTACTTGTTTTCTCTAAGTCAGTGTGTCAGATCCAGAAGTCACTAGCTACTCTGATGACATGGAATGGATCACTGACTGTTTAAGTGTCTGCGTCAGCAACGTCTACTATGACATCATAAAAGCAATGGGAGATGTAACGTGGCGAGGCGCCCTCTAGTGGTTTTGATAAGTTAACATGATACGGTTTTTGTCAAATATCTCGGAAACCGAAGCTCGTACAGCAAATTTATCTGCATAGGGGACTGCTAACTGTAGAATTTGATGAGGAATCGAATGAGCCCATCTGCGAGGCTCTACGACTTTCGATTCAAAAGTTATAGCCGTTTGAACCACATCATTTTCATATCTGTACGGTTTTTGTCCGATTTCAAGGACATTTGACACATCATTTTGCATATCTGTACGGTTTTTGTCAAATATCTCGGAAACGGAAGCTCGTACAGCAAATTTATCTGCATAGGGGACTGCTAACTGTAGAATTTGATGAGGAATCGAATGAGCCCATCTGCGAGGCTCTACGACTTTCGATTCAAAAGTTATAGCCGTTTGAACCACATCATTTTCATATCTGTACGGTTTTTGTCCGATTTCAAGGACATTTGACACATCATTTTGCATATCTGTACGGTTTTTGTCAAATATCTCGGAAACGGAAGCTCGTACAGCAAATTTATCTGCATAGGGGACTGCTAACTGTAGAATTTGATGAGGAATCGAATGAGCCCATCTGCGAGGCTCTACGACTTTCGATTCAAAAGTTATAGCCTTTTGAGCCTGTGAGTTGCCATCACTGCTAGTCCTCTAATCAACCAGTATCAACACATCATTTATATGACAACTTGGTTAAACAAAGCTCAGAGAGCAATATGTACTCTATTCTGTCTTCAATTGGGGGTGTTTTTGTCAAAGAATGAATACAGAATAATTGTAGAAAATTCTTACTCTAAAGTTTATCCCCATTATGGACTTACTTGTTTTCTCTAAGTCAGTGTTTCAGATCCAGAAGTCACTAGCTACTCTGATGAGATGGAATGGATCACTGACTGTTTAAGTGTCTGCGTCAGCAACGTCTACTATGACATCATAAAAGCAATGGGAGATGTAACGTGGCGAGGCGCCCTCTAGTGGTTTTGATAAGTTAACATGATACGGTTTTTGTCAAATATCTCGGAAACCGAAGCTCGTACAGCAAATTTATCTGCATAGGGGACTGCTAACTGTAGAATTTGATGAGGAATCGAATGAGCCCATCTGCGAGGCTCTACGACTTTCGATTCAAAAGTTATAGCCGTTTGAACCACATCATTTTCATATCTGTACGGTTTTTGTCCGATTTCAAGGACATTTGACACATCATTTTGCATATCTGTACGGTTTTTGTCAAATATCTCGGAAACGGAAGCTCGTACAGCAAATTTATCTGCATAGGGGACTGCTAACTGTAGAATTTGATGAGGAATCGAATGAGCCCATCTGCGAGGCTCTACGACTTTCGATTCAAAAGTTATAGCCTTTTGAGCCTGTGAGTTGCCATCACTGCTAGTCCTCTAATCAACCAGTATCAACACATCATTTATATGACAACTTGGTTAAACAAAGCTCAGAGAGCAATATGTACTCTATTCTGTCTTCAATTGGGGGTGTTTTTGTCAAAGAATGAATACAGAATAATTGTAGAAAATTCTTACTCTAAAGTTTATCCCCATTATGGACTTACTTGTTTTCTCTAAGTTAGTGTGTCAGATCCAGAAGTCACTAGCTACTCTGATGACATGGAATGGATCACTGACTGTTTAAGTGTCTGCGTCAGCAACGTCTACTATGACATCATAAAAGCAATGGGAGATGTAACGTGGCGAGGCGCCCTCTAGTGGTTTTGATAAGTTAACATGATACGGTTTTTGTCAAATATCTCGGAAACCGAAGCTCGTACAGCAAATTTATCTGCATAGGGGACTGCTAACTGTAGAATTTGATGAGGAATCGAATGAGCCCATCTGCGAGGCTCTACGACTTTCGATTCAAAAGTTATAGCCGTTTGAACCACATCATTTTCATATCTGTACGGTTTTTGTCCGATTTCAAGGACATTTGACACATCATTTTGCATATCTGTACGGTTTTTGTCAAATATCTCGGAAACGGAAGCTCGTACAGCAAATTTATCTGCATAGGGGACTGCTAACTGTAGAATTTGATGAGGAATCGAATGAGCCCATCTGCGAGGCTCTACGACTTTCGATTCAAAAGTTATAGCCGTTTGAACCACATCATTTTCATATCTGTACGGTTTTTGTCCGATTTCAAGGACATTTGACACATCATTTTGCATATCTGTACGGTTTTTGTCAAATATCTCGGAAACGGAAGCTCGTACAGCAAATTTATCTGCATAGGGGACTGCTAACTGTAGAATTTGATGAGGAATCGAATGAGCCCATCTGCGAGGCTCTAGGACTTTCGATTCAAAAGTTATAGCCGTTTGAACCACATCATTTTCATATCTGTACGGTTTTTGTCCGATTTCAAGGACATTTGACACATCATTTTGCATATCTGTACGGTTTTTGTCAAATATCTCGGAAACGGAAGCTCGTACAGCAAATTTATCTGCATAGGGGACTGCTAACTGTAGAATTTGATGAGGAATCGAATGAGCCCATCTGCGAGGCTCTACGACTTTCGATTCAAAAGTTATAGCCATTTGAACCACATCATTTTCATATCTGTACGGTTTTTGTCCGATTTCAAGGACATTTGACACATCATTTTGCATATCTGTACGGTTTTTGTCAAATATCTCGGAAACGGAAGCTCGTACAGCAAATGTATCTGCATAGGGGACTGCTAACTGTAGAATTTGATGAGGAATCGAATGAGCCCATCTGCGAGGCTCTAGGACTTTCGATACAAAAGTTATAGCCGTTTGAACCACATCATTTTCATATCTGTACGGTTTTTGTCCGATTTCAAGGACATTTGACACATCATTTTGCATATCTGTACGGTTTTTGTCAAATATCTCGGAAACGGAAGCTCGTACAGCAAATTTATCTGCATAGGGGACTGCTAACTGTAGAATTTGATGAGGAATCGAATGAGCCCATCTGCGAGGCTCTACGACTTTCGATTCAAAAGTTATAGCCGTTTGAACCACATCATTTTCATATCTGTACGGTTTTTGTCCGATTTCAAGGACATTTGACACATCATTTTGCATATCTGTACGGTTTTTGTCAAATATCTCGGAAACGGAAGCTCGTACAGCAAATTTATCTGCATAGGGGACTGCTAACTGTAGAATTTGATGAGGAATCGAATGAGCCCATCTGCGAGGCTCTACGACTTTCGATTCAAAAGTTATAGCCTTTTGAGCCTGTGAGTTGCCATCACTGCTAGTCCTCTAATCAACCAGTATCAACACATCATTTATATGACAACTTGGTTAAACAAAGCTCAGAGAGCAATATGTACTCTATTCTGTCTTCAATTGGGGGTGTTTTTGTCAAAGAATGAATACAGAATAATTGTAGAAAATTCTTACTCTAAAGTTTATCCCCATTATGGACTTACTTGTTTTCTCTAAGTCAGTGTGTCAGATCCAGAAGTCACTAGCTACTCTGATGAGATGGAATGGATCACTGACTGTTTAAGTGTCTGCGTCAGTAACGTCTACTATGACATCATAAAAGCAATGGGAGATGTAACGTGGCGAGGCGCCCTCTAGTGGTTTTGATAAGTTAACATGATACGGTTTTTGTCAAATATCTCGGAAACCGAAGCTCGTACAGCAAATTTATCTGCATAGGGGACTGCTAACTGTAGAATTTGATGAGGAATCGAATGAGCCCATCTGCGAGGCTCTACGACTTTCGATTCAAAAGTTATAGCCGTTTGAACCACATCATTTTCATATCTGTACGGTTTTTGTCCGATTTCAAGGACATTTGACACATCATTTTGCATATCTGTACGGTTTTTGTCAAATATCTCGGAAACGGAAGCTCGTACAGCAAATTTATCTGCATAGGGGACTGCTAACTGTAGAATTTGATGAGGAATCGAATGAGCCCATCTGCGAGGCTCTACGACTTTCGATTCAAAAGTTATAGCCTTTTGAGCCTGTGAGTTGCCATCACTGCTAGTCCTCTAATCAACCAGTATCAACACATCATTTATATGACAACTTGGTTAAACAAAGCTCAGAGAGCAATATGTACTCTATTCTGTCTTCAATTGGGGGTGTTTTTGTCAAAGAATGAATACAGAATAATTGTAGAAAATTCTTACTCTAAAGTTTATCCCCATTATGGACTTACTTGTTTTCTCTAAGTTAGTGTGTCAGATCCAGAAGTCACTAGCTACTCTGATGAGATGGAATGGATCACTGACTGTTTAAGTGTCTGCGTCAGCAACGTCTACTATGACATCATAAAAGCAATGGGAGATGTAACGTGGCGAGGCGCCCTCTAGTGGTTTTGATAAGTTAACATGATACGGTTTTTGTCAAATATCTCGGAAACCGAAGCTCGTACAGCAAATTTATCTGCATAGGGGACTGCTAACTGTAGAATTTGATGAGGAATCGAATGAGCCCATCTGCGAGGCTCTACGACTTTCGATTCAAAAGTTATAGCCGTTTGAACCACATCATTTTCATATCTGTACGGTTTTTGTCCGATTTCAAGGACATTTGACACATCATTTTGCATATCTGTACGGTTTTTGTCAAATATCTCGGAAACGGAAGCTCGTACAGCAAATTTATCTGCATAGGGGACTGCTAACTGTAGAATTTGATGAGGAATCGAATGAGCCCATCTGCGAGGCTCTAGGACTTTCGATTCAAAAGTTATAGCCGTTTGAACCACATCATTTTCATATCTGTACGGTTTTTGTCCGATTTCAAGGACATTTGACACATCATTTTGCATATCTGTACGGTTTTTGTCAAATATCTCGGAAACGGAAGCTCGTACAGCAAATTTATCTGCATAGGGGACTGCTAACTGTAGAATTTGATGAGGAATCGAATGAGCCCATCTGCGAGGCTCTAGGACTTTCGATTCAAAAGTTATAGCCGTTTGAACCACATCATTTTCATATCTGTACGGTTTTTGTCCGATTTCAAGGACATTTGACACATCATTTTGCATATCTGTACGGTTTTTGTCAAATATCTCGGAAACGGAAGCTCGTACAGCAAATTTATCTGCATAGGGGACTGCTAACTGTAGAATTTGATGAGGAATCGAATGAGCCCATCTGCGAGGCTCTACGACTTTCGATTCAAAAGTTATAGCCATTTGAACCACATCATTTTCATATCTGTACGGTTTTTGTCCGATTTCAAGGACATTTGACACATCATTTTGCATATCTGTACGGTTTTTGTCAAATATCTCGGAAACGGAAGCTCGTACAGCAAATGTATCTGCATAGGGGACTGCTAACTGTAGAATTTGATGAGGAATCGAATGAGCCCATCTGCGAGGCTCTAGGACTTTCGATTCAAAAGTTATAGCCGTTTGAACCACATCATTTTCATATCTGTACGGTTTTTGTCCGATTTCAAGGACATTTGACACATCATTTTGCATATCTGTACGGTTTTTGTCAAATATCTCGGAAACGGAAGCTCGTACAGCAAATTTATCTGCATAGGGGACTGCTAACTGTAGAATTTGATGAGGAACCGAATGAGCCCATCTGCGAGGCTCTACGACTTTCGATTCAAAAGTTATAGCCTTTTGAACCACATCATTTTCATATCTGTACGGTTTTTGTCCGATTTCAAGGACATTTGACACATCATTTTGCATATCTGTACGGTTTTTGTCAAATATCTCGGAAACGGAAGCTCGTACAGCAAATTTATCTGCATAGGGGACTGCTAACTGTAGAATTTGATGAGGAATCGAATGAGCCCATCTGCGAGGCTCTACGACTTTCGATTCAAAAGTTATAGCCTTTTGAGCCTGTGAGTTGCCATCACTGCTAGTCCTCTAATCAACCAGTATCAACACATCATTTATATGACAACTTGGTTAAACAAAGCTCAGAGAGCAATATGTACTCTATTCTGTCTTCAATTGGGGGTGTTTTTGTCAAAGAATGAATACAGAATAATTGTAGAAAATTCTTACTCTAAAGTTTATCCCCATTATGGACTTACTTGTTTTCTCTAAGTTAGTGTGTCAGATCCAGAAGTCACTAGCTACTCTGATGAGATGGAATGGATCACTGACTGTTTAAGTGTCTGCGTCAGCAACGTCTACTATGACATCATAAAAGCAATGGGAGATGTAAAGTGGCGAGGCGCCCTCTAGTGGTTTTGATAAGTTAACATGATACGGTTTTTGTCAAATATCTCGGAAACCGAAGCTCGTACAGCAAATTTATCTGCATAGGGGACTGCTAACTGTAGAATTTGATGAGGAATCGAATGAGCCCATCTGCGAGGCTCTACGACTTTCGATTCAAAAGTTATAGCCGTTTGAACCACATCATTTTCATATCTGTACGGTTTTTGTCCGATTTCAAGGACATTTGACACATCATTTTGCATATCTGTACGGTTTTTGTCAAATATCTCGGAAACGGAAGCTCGTACAGCAAATTTATCTGCATAGGGGACTGCTAACTGTAGAATTTGATGAGGAATCGAATGAGCCCATCTGCGAGGCTCTACGACTTTCGATTCAAAAGTTATAGCCGTTTGAACCACATCATTTTCATATCTGTACGGTTTTTGTCCGATTTCAAGGACATTTGACACATCATTTTGCATATCTGTACGGTTTTTGTCAAATATCTCGGAAACGGAAGCTCGTACAGCAAATTTATCTGCGTAGGGGACTGCTAACTGTAGAATTTGATGAGGAATCGAATGAGCCCATCTGCGAGGCTCTAGGACTTTCGATTCAAAAGTTATAGCCGTTTGAACCACATCATTTTCATATCTGTACGGTTTTTGTCCGATTTCAAGGACATTTGACACATCATTTTGCATATCTGTACGGTTTTTGTCAAATATCTCGGAAACGGAAGCTCGTACAGCAAATTTATCTGCATAGGGGACTGCTAACTGTAGAATTTGATGAGGAATCGAATGAGCCCATCTGCGAGGCTCTAGGACTTTCGATTCAAAAGTTATAGCCGTTTGAACCACATCATTTTCATATCTGTACGGTTTTTGTCCGATTTCAAGGACATTTGACACATCATTTTGCATATCTGTACGGTTTTTGTCAAATATCTCGGAAACGGAAGCTCGTACAGCAAATTTATCTGCATAGGGGACTGCTAACTGTAGAATTTGATGAGGAATCGAATGAGCCCATCTGCGAGGCTCTACGACTTTCGATTCAAAAGTTATAGCCGTTTGAACCACATCATTTTCATATCTGTACGGTTTTTGTCCGATTTCAAGGACATTTGACACATCATTTTGCATATCTGTACGGTTTTTGTCAAATATCTCGGAAACGGAAGCTCGTACAGCAAATTTATCTGCATAGGGGACTGCTAACTGTAGAATTTGATGAGGAATCGAATGAGCCCATCTGCGAGGCTCTACGACTTTCGATTCAAAAGTTATAGCCTTTTGAGCCTGTGAGTTGCCATCACTGCTAGTCCTCTAATCAACCAGTATCAACACATCATTTATATGACAACTTGGTTAAACAAAGCTCAGAGAGCAATATGTACTCTATTCTGTCTTCAATTGGGGGTGTTTTTGTCAAAGAATGAATACAGAATAATTGTAGAAAATTCTTACTCTAAAGTTTATCCCCATTATGGACTTACTTGTTTTCTCTAAGTCAGTGTGTCAGATCCAGAAGTCACTAGCTACTCTGATGAGATGGAATGGATCACTGACTGTTTAAGTGTCTGCGTCAGCAACGTCTACTATGACATCATAAAAGCAATGGGAGATGTAAAGTGGCGAGGCGCCCTCTAGTGGTTTTGATAAGTTAACATGATACGGTTTTTGTCAAATATCTCGGAAACCGAAGCTCGTACAGCAAATTTATCTGCATAGGGGACTGCTAACTGTAGAATTTGATGAGGAATCGAATGAGCCCATCTGCGAGGCTCTACGACTTTCGATTCAAAAGTTATAGCCGTTTGAACCACATCATTTTCATATCTGTACGGTTTTTGTCCGATTTCAAGGACATTTGACACATCATTTTGCATATCTGTACGGTTTTTGTCAAATATCTCGGAAACGGAAGCTCGTACAGCAAATTTATCTGCATAGGGGACTGCTAACTGTAGAATTTGATGAGGAATCGAATGAGCCCATCTGCGAGGCTCTACGACTTTCGATTCAAAAGTTATAGCCGTTTGAACCACATCATTTTCATATCTGTACGGTTTTTGTCCGATTTCAAGGACATTTGATACATCATTTTGCATATCTGTACGGTTTTTGTCAAATATCTCGGAAACGGAAGCTCGTACAGCAAATTTATCTGCGTAGGGGACTGCTAACTGTAGAATTTGATGAGGAATCGAATGAGCCCATCTGCGAGGCTCTAGGACTTTCGATTCAAAAGTTATAGCCGTTTGAACCACATCATTTTCATATCTGTACGGTTTTTGTCCGATTTCAAGGACATTTGACACATCATTTTGCATATCTGTACGGTTTTTGTCAAATATCTCGGAAACGGAAGCTCGTACAGCAAATTTATCTGCATAGGGGACTGCTAACTGTAGAATTTGATGAGGAATCGAATGAGCCCATCTGCGAGGCTCTAGGACTTTCGATTCAAAAGTTATAGCCGTTTGAACCACATCATTTTCATATCTGTACGGTTTTTGTCCGATTTCAAGGACATTTGACACATCATTTTGCATATCTGTACGGTTTTTGTCAAATATCTCGGAAACGGAAGCTCGTACAGCAAATTTATCTGCATAGGGGACTGCTAACTGTAGAATTTGATGAGGAATCCAATGAGCCCATCTGCGAGGCTCTACGACTTTCGATTCAAAAGTTATAGCCGTTTGAACCACATCATTTTCATATCTGTACGGTTTTTGTCCGATTTCAAGGACATTTGACACATCATTTTGCATATCTGTACGGTTTTTGTCAAATATCTCGGAAACGGAAGCTCGTACAGCAAATTTATCTGCATAGGGGACTGCTAACTGTAGAATTTGATGAGGAATCGAATGAGCCCATCTGCGAGGCTCTACGACTTTCGATTCAAAAGTTATAGCCTTTTGAGCCTGTGAGTTGCCATCACTGCTAGTCCTCTAATCAACCAGTATCAACACATCATTTATATGACAACTTGGTTAAACAAAGCTCAGAGAGCAATATGTACTCTATTCTGTCTTCAATTGGGGGTGTTTTTGTCAAAGAATGAATACAGAATAATTGTAGAAAATTCTTACTCTAAAGTTTATCCCCATTATGGACTTACTTGTTTTCTCTAAGTCAGTGTGTCAGATCCAGAAGTCACTAGCTACTCTGATGAGATGGAATGGATCACTGACTGTTTAAGTGTCTGCGTCAGCAACGTCTACTATGACATCATAAAAGCAATGGGAGATGTAACGTGGCGAGGCGCCCTCTAGTGGTTTTGATAAGTTAACATGATACGGTTTTTGTCAAATATCTCGGAAACCGAAGCTCGTACAGCAAATTTATCTGCATAGGGGACTGCTAACTGTAGAATTTGATGAGGAATCGAATGAGCCCATCTGCGAGGCTCTACGACTTTCGATTCAAAAGTTATAGCCGTTTGAACCACATCATTTTCATATCTGTACGGTTTTTGTCCGATTTCAAGGACATTTGACACATCATTTTGCATATCTGTACGGTTTTTGTCAAATATCTCGGAAACGGAAGCTCGTACAGCAAATTTATCTGCATAGGGGACTGCTAACTGTAGAATTTGATGAGGAATCGAATGAGCCCATCTGCGAGGCTCTAGGACTTTCGATTCAAAAGTTATAGCCGTTTGAACCACATCATTTTCATATCTGTACGGTTTTTGTCCGATTTCAAGGACATTTGACACATCATTTTGCATATCTGTACGGTTTTTGTCAAATATCTCGGAAACGGAAGCTCGTACAGCAAATTTATCTGCATAGGACTGCTAACTGTAGAATTTGATGAGGAATCGAATGAGCCCATCTGCGAGGCTCTAGGACTTTCGATTCAAAAGTTATAGCCGTTTGAACCACATCATTTTCATATCTGTACGGTTTTTGTCCGATTTCAAGGACATTTGACACATCATTTTGCATATCTGTACGGTTTTTGTCAAATATCTCGGAAACGGAAGCTCGTACAGCAAATTTATCTGCATAGGGGACTGCTAACTGTAGAATTTGATGAGGAATCGAATGAGCCCATCTGCGAGGCTCTAGGACTTTCGATTCAAAAGTTATAGCCGTTTGAACCACATCATTTTCATATCTGTACGGTTTTTGTCCGATTTCAAGGACATTTGACACATCATTTTGCATATCTGTACGGTTTTTGTCAAATATCTCGGAAACGGAAGCTCGTACAGCAAATTTATCTGCATAGGGGACTGCTAACTGTAGAATTTGATGAGGAATCCAATGAGCCCATCTGCGAGGCTCTACGACTTTCGATTCAAAAGTTATAGCCGTTTGAACCACATCATTTTCATATCTGTACGGTTTTTGTCCGATTTCAAGGACATTTGACACATCATTTTGCATATCTGTACGGTTTTTGTCAAATATCTCGGAAACGGAAGCTCGTACAGCAAATTTATCTGCATAGGGGACTGCTAACTGTAGAATTTGATGAGGAATCGAATGAGCCCATCTGCGAGGCTCTACGACTTTCGATTCAAAAGTTATAGCCTTTTGAGCCTGTGAGTTGCCATCACTGCTAGTCCTCTAATCAACCAGTATCAACACATCATTTATATGACAACTTGGTTAAACAAAGCTCAGAGAGCAATATGTACTCTATTCTGTCTTCAATTGGGGGTGTTTTTGTCAAAGAATGAATACAGAATAATTGTAGAAAATTCTTACTCTAAAGTTTATCCCCATTATGGACTTACTTGTTTTCTCTAAGTCAGTGTGTCAGATCCAGAAGTCACTAGCTACTCTGATGAGATGGAATGGATCACTGACTGTTTAAGTGTCTGCGTCAGCAACGTCTACTATGACATCATAAAAGCAATGGGAGATGTAACGTGGCGAGGCGCCCTCTAGTGGTTTTGATAAGTTAACATGATACGGTTTTTGTCAAATATCTCGGAAACCGAAGCTCGTACAGCAAATTTATCTGCATAGGGGACTGCTAACTGTAGAATTTGATGAGGAATCGAATGAGCCCATCTGCGAGGCTCTACGACTTTCGATTCAAAAGTTATAGCCGTTTGAACCACATCATTTTCATATCTGTACGGTTTTTGTCCGATTTCAAGGACATTTGACACATCATTTTGCATATCTGTACGGTTTTTGTCAAATATCTCGGAAACGGAAGCTCGTACAGCAAATTTATCTGCATAGGGGACTGCTAACTGTAGAATTTGATGAGGAATCGAATGAGCCCATCTGCGAGGCTCTAGGACTTTCGATTCAAAAGTTATAGCCGTTTGAACCACATCATTTTCATATCTGTACGGTTTTTGTCCGATTTCAAGGACATTTGACACATCATTTTGCATATCTGTACGGTTTTTGTCAAATATCTCGGAAACGGAAGCTCGTACAGCAAATTTATCTGCATAGGACTGCTAACTGTAGAATTTGATGAGGAATCGAATGAGCCCATCTGCGAGGCTCTAGGACTTTCGATTCAAAAGTTATAGCCGTTTGAACCACATCATTTTCATATCTGTACGGTTTTTGTCCGATTTCAAGGACATTTGACACATCATTTTGCATATCTGTACGGTTTTTGTCAAATATCTCGGAAACGGAAGCTCGTACAGCAAATTTATCTGCATAGGGGACTGCTAACTGTAGAATTTGATGAGGAATCGAATGAGCCCATCTGCGAGGCTCTACGACTTTCGATTCAAAAGTTATAGCCTTTTGAGCCACATCATTTTTCTTATCTGTTTGGTTTTTGTCAAATATCTCGGAAACCGAAGCTCGTACAGCAAATTTACCTGCATAGGGGACTGCTAACTGTAGAATTTGATGAGGAATCGAATGAGCCCATCTGCGAGGCTCTACGACTTTCGATTCAAAAGTTATAGCCTTTTGAGCCTGTGAGTTGCCATCACTGCTAGTCCTCTAATCAACCAGTATCAACACATCATTTATATGACAACTTGGTTAAACAAAGCTCAGAGAGCAATATGTACTCTATTCTGTCTTCAATTGGGGGTGTTTTTGTCAAAGAATGAATACAGAATAATTGTAGAAAATTCTTACTCTAAAGTTTATCCCCATTATGGACTTACTTGTTTTCTCTAAGTCAGTGTGTCAGATCCAGAAGTCACTAGCTACTCTGATGAGATGGAATGGATCACTGACTGTTTAAGTGTCTGCGTCAGCAACGTCTACTATGACATCATAAAAGCAATGGGAGATGTAACGGTGCGAGGCGCCCTCTAGTGGTTTTGATAAGTTAACATGATACGGTTTTTGTCAAATATCTCGGAAACGGAAGCTCGTACAGCAAATTTATCTGCATAGGGGACTGCTAACTGTAGAATTTGATGAGGAATCGAATGAGCCCATCTGCGAGGCTCTACGACTTTCGATTCAAAAGTTATATCCGTTTGAACCACATCATTTTCATATCTGTACGGTTTTTGTCCGATTTCAAGGACATTTGACACATCATTTTGCATATCTGTACGGTTTTTGTCAAATATCTCGGAAACGGAAGCTCGTACAGCAAATTTATCTGCATAGGGGACTGCTAACTGTAGAATTTGATGAGGAATCGAATGAGCCCATCTGCGAGGCTCTAGGACTTTCGATTCAAAAGTTATAGCCGTTTGAACCACATCATTTTCATATCTGTACGGTTTTTGTCCGATTTCAAGGACATTTGACACATCATTTTGCATATCTGTACGGTTTTTGTCAAATATCTCGGAAACGGAAGCTCGTACAGCAAATTTATCTGCATAGGGGACTGCTAACTGTAGAATTTGATGAGGAATCGAATGAGCCCATCTGCGAGGCTCTACGACTTTCGATTCAAAAGTTATAGCCGTTTGAACCACATCATTTTCATATCTGTACGGTTTTTGTCCGATTTCAAGGACATTTGACACATCATTTTGCATATCTGTACGGTTTTTGTCAAATATCTCGGAAACGGAAGCTCGTACAGCAAATTTATCTGCATAGGGGACTGCTAACTGTAGAATTTGATGAGGAATCGAATGAGCCCATCTGCGAGGCTCTACGACTTTCGATTCAAAAGTTATAGCCTTTTGAGCCACATCATTTTTCTTATCTGTTTGGTTTTTGTCAAATATCTCGGAAACCGAAGCTCGTACAGCAAATTTACATGCATAGGGGACTGCTAACTGTAGAATTTGATGAGGAATCGAATGAGCCCATCTGCGAGGCTCTACGACTTTCGATTCAAAAGTTATAGCCTTTTGAGCCTGTGAGTTGCCATCACTGCTAGTCCTCTAATCAACCAGTATCAACACATCATTTATATGACAACTTGGTTAAACAAAGCTCAGAGAGCAATATGTACTCTATTCTGTCTTCAATTGGGGGTGTTTTTGTCAAAGAATGAATACAGAATAATTGTAGAAAATTCTTACTCTAAAGTTTATCCCCATTATGGACTTACTTGTTTTCTCTAAGTCAGTGTGTCAGATCCAGAAGTCACTAGCTACTCTGATGAGATGGAATGGATCACTGACTGTTTAAGTGTCTGCGTCAGCAACGTCTACTATGACATCATAAAAGCAATGGGAGATGTAACGGTGCGAGGCGCCCTCTAGTGGTTTTGATAAGTTAACATGATACGGTTTTTGTCAAATATCTCGGAAACGGAAGCTCGTACAGCAAATTTATCTGCATAGGGGACTGCTAACTGTAGAATTTGATGAGGAATCGAATGAGCCCATCTGCGAGGCTCTACGACTTTCGATTCAAAAGTTATATCCGTTTGAACCACATCATTTTCATATCTGTACGGTTTTTGTCCGATTTCAAGGACATTTGACACATCATTTTGCATATCTGTACGGTTTTTGTCAAATATCTCGGAAACGGAAGCTCGTACAGCAAATTTATCTGCATAGGGGACTGCTAACTGTAGAATTTGATGAGGAATCGAATGAGCCCATCTGCGAGGCTCTAGGACTTTCGATTCAAAAGTTATAGCCGTTTGAACCACATCATTTTCATATCTGTACGGTTTTTGTCCGATTTCAAGGACATTTGACACATCATTTTGCATATCTGTACGGTTTTTGTCAAATATCTCGGAAACGGAAGCTCGTACAGCAAATTTATCTGCATAGGGGACTGCTAACTGTAGAATTTGATGAGGAATCGAATGAGCCCATCTGCGAGGCTCTACGACTTTCGATTCAAAAGTTATAGCCGTTTGAACCACATCATTTTCATATCTGTACGGTTTTTGTCCGATTTCAAGGACATTTGACACATCATTTTGCATATCTGTACGGTTTTTGTCAAATATCTCGGAAACGGAAGCTCGTACAGCAAATTTATCTGCATAGGGGACTGCTAACTGTAGAATTTGATGAGGAATCGAATGAGCCCATCTGCGAGGCTCTACGACTTTCGATTCAAAAGTTATAGCCTTTTGAGCCTGTGAGTTGCCATCACTGCTAGTCCTCTAATCAACCAGTATCAACACATCATTTATATGACAACTTGGTTAAACAAAGCTCAGAGAGCAATATGTACTCTATTCTGTCTTCAATTGGGGGTGTTTTTGTCAAAGAATGAATACAGAATAATTGTAGAAAATTCTTACTCTAAAGTTTATCCCCATTATGGACTTACTTGTTTTCTCTAAGTCAGTGTGTCAGATCCAGAAGTCACTAGCTACTCTGATGAGATGGAATGGATCACTGACTGTTTAAGTGTCTGCGTCAGCAACGTCTACTATGACATCATAAAAGCAATGGGAGATGTAACGTGGCGAGGCGCCCTCTAGTGGTTTTGATAAGTTAACATGATACGGTTTTTGTCAAATATCTCGGAAACCGAAGCTCGTACAGCAAATTTATCTGCATAGGGGACTGCTAACTGTAGAATTTGATGAGGAATCGAATGAGCCCATCTGCGAGGCTCTACGACTTTCGATTCAAAAGTTATAGCCGTTTGAACCACATCATTTTCATATCTGTACGGTTTTTGTCCGATTTCAAGGACATTTGACACATCATTTTGCATATCTGTACGGTTTTTGTCAAATATCTCGGAAACGGAAGCTCGTACAGCAAATTTATCTGCATAGGGGACTGCTAACTGTAGAATTTGATGAGGAATCGAATGAGCCCATCTGCGAGGCTCTAGGACTTTCGATTCAAAAGTTATAGCCGTTTGAACCACATCATTTTCATATCTGTACGGTTTTTGTCCGATTTCAAGGACATTTGACACATCATTTTGCATATCTGTACGGTTTTTGTTATATATCTCGGAAACGGAAGCTCGTACAGCAAATTTATCTGCATAGGACTGCTAACTGTAGAATTTGATGAGGAATCGAATGAGCCCATCTGCGAGGCTCTAGGACTTTCGATTCAAAAGTTATAGCCGTTTGAACCACATCATTTTCATATCTGTACGGTTTTTGTCCGATTTCAAGGACATTTGACACATCATTTTGCATATCTGTACGGTTTTTGTCAAATATCTCGGAAACGGAAGCTCGTACAGCAAATTTATCTGCATAGGGGACTGCTAACTGTAGAATTTGATGAGGAATCGAATGAGCCCATCTGCGAGGCTCTACGACTTTCGATTCAAAAGTTATAGCCTTTTGAGCCACATCATTTTTCTTATCTGTTTGGTTTTTGTCAAATATCTCGGAAACCGAAGCTCGTACAGCAAATTTACCTGCATAGGGGACTGCTAACTGTAGAATTTGATGAGGAATCGAATGAGCCCATCTGCGAGGCTCTACGACTTTCGATTCAAAAGTTATAGCCTTTTGAGCCTGTGAGTTGCCATCACTGCTAGTCCTCTAATCAACCAGTATCAACACATCATTTATATGACAACTTGGTTAAACAAAGCTCAGAGAGCAATATGTACTCTATTCTGTCTTCAATTGGGGGTGTTTTTGTCAAAGAATGAATACAGAATAATTGTAGAAAATTCTTACTCTAAAGTTTATCCCCATTATGGACTTACTTGTTTTCTCTAAGTCAGTGTGTCAGATCCAGAAGTCACTAGCTACTCTGATGAGATGGAATGGATCACTGACTGTTTAAGTGTCTGCGTCAGCAACGTCTACTATGACATCATAAAAGCAATGGGAGATGTAACGGTGCGAGGCGCCCTCTAGTGGTTTTGATAAGTTAACATGATACGGTTTTTGTCAAATATCTCGGAAACGGAAGCTCGTACAGCAAATTTATCTGCATAGGGGACTGCTAACTGTAGAATTTGATGAGGAATCGAATGAGCCCATCTGCGAGGCTCTACGACTTTCGATTCAAAAGTTATATCCGTTTGAACCACATCATTTTCATATCTGTACGGTTTTTGTCCGATTTCAAGGACATTTGACACATCATTTTGCATATCTGTACGGTTTTTGTCAAATATCTCGGAAACGGAAGCTCGTACAGCAAATTTATCTGCATAGGGGACTGCTAACTGTAGAATTTGATGAGGAATCGAATGAGCCCATCTGCGAGGCTCTAGGACTTTCGATTCAAAAGTTATAGCCGTTTGAACCACATCATTTTCATATCTGTACGGTTTTTGTCCGATTTCAAGGACATTTGACACATCATTTTGCATATCTGTACGGTTTTTGTCAAATATCTCGGAAACGGAAGCTCGTACAGCAAATTTATCTGCATAGGGGACTGCTAACTGTAGAATTTGATGAGGAATCGAATGAGCCCATCTGCGAGGCTCTACGACTTTCGATTCAAAAGTTATAGCCGTTTGAACCACATCATTTTCATATCTGTACGGTTTTTGTCCGATTTCAAGGACATTTGACACATCATTTTGCATATCTGTACGGTTTTTGTCAAATATCTCGGAAACGGAAGCTCGTACAGCAAATTTATCTGCATAGGGGACTGCTAACTGTAGAATTTGATGAGGAATCGAATGAGCCCATCTGCGAGGCTCTACGACTTTCGATTCAAAAGTTATAGCCTTTTGAGCCTGTGAGTTGCCATCACTGCTAGTCCTCTAATCAACCAGTATCAACACATCATTTATATGACAACTTGGTTAAACAAAGCTCAGAGAGCAATATGTACTCTATTCTGTCTTCAATTGGGGGTGTTTTTGTCAAAGAATGAATACAGAATAATTGTAGAAAATTCTTACTCTAAAGTTTATCCCCATTATGGACTTACTTGTTTTCTCTAAGTTAGTGTGTCAGATCCAGAAGTCACTAGCTACTCTGATGAGATGGAATGGATCACTGACTGTTTAAGTGTCTGCGTCAGCAACGTCTACTATGACATCATAAAAGCAATGGGAGATGTAACGTGGCGAGGCGCCCTCTAGTGGTTTTGATAAGTTAACATGATACGGTTTTTGTCAAATATCTCGGAAACCGAAGCTCGTACAGCAAATTTATCTGCATAGGGGACTGCTAACTGTAGAATTTGATGAGGAATCGAATGAGCCCATCTGCGAGGCTCTACGACTTTCGATTCAAAAGTTATAGCCTTTTGAGCCTGTGAGTTGCCATCACTGCTAGTCCTCTAATCAACCAGTATCAACACATCATTTATATGACAACTTGGTTAAACAAAGCTCAGAGAGCAATATGTACTCTATTCTGTCTTCAATTGGGGGTGTTTTTGTCAAAGAATGAATACAGAATAATTGTAGAAAATTCTTACTCTAAAGTTTATCCCCATTATGGACTTACTTGTTTTCTCTAAGTCAGTGTGTCAGATCCAGAAGTCACTAGCTACTCTGATGAGATGGAATGGATCACTGACTGTTTAAGTGTCTGCGTCAGCAACGTCTACTATGACATCATAAAAGCAATGGGAGATGTAAAGTGGCGAGGCGCCCTCTAGTGGTTTTGATAAGTTAACATGATACGGTTTTTGTCAAATATCTCGGAAACCGAAGCTCGTACAGCAAATTTATCTGCATAGGGGACTGCTAACTGTAGAATTTGATGAGGAATCGAATGAGCCCATCTGCGAGGCTCTACGACTTTCGATTCAAAAGTTATAGCCGTTTGAACCACATCATTTTCATATCTGTACGGTTTTTGTCCGATTTCAAGGACATTTGACACATCATTTTGCATATCTGTACGGTTTTTGTCAAATATCTCGGAAACGGAAGCTCGTACAGCAAATTTATCTGCATAGGGGACTGCTAACTGTAGAATTTGATGAGGAATCGAATGAGCCCATCTGCGAGGCTCTACGACTTTCGATTCAAAAGTTATAGCCTTTTGAGCCTGTGAGTTGCCATCACTGCTAGTCCTCTAATCAACCAGTATCAACACATCATTTATATGACAACTTGGTTAAACAAAGCTCAGAGAGCAATATGTACTCTATTCTGTCTTCAATTGGGGGTGTTTTTGTCAAAGAATGAATACAGAATAATTGTAGAAAATTCTTACTCTAAAGTTTATCCCCATTATGGACTTACTTGTTTTCTCTAAGTTAGTGTGTCAGATCCAGAAGTCACTAGCTACTCTGATGAGATGGAATGGATCACTGACTGTTTAAGTGTCTGCGTCAGCAACGTCTACTATGACATCATAAAAGCAATGGGAGATGTAACGTGGCGAGGCGCCCTCTAGTGGTTTTGATAAGTTAACATGATACGGTTTTTGTCAAATATCTCGGAAACCGAAGCTCGTACAGCAAATTTATCTGCATAGGGGACTGCTAACTGTAGAATTTGATGAGGAATCGAATGAGCCCATCTGCGAGGCTCTACGACTTTCGATTCAAAAGTTATAGCCTTTTGAGCCTGTGAGTTGCCATCACTGCTAGTCCTCTAATCAACCAGTATCAACACATCATTTATATGACAACTTGGTTAAACAAAGCTCAGAGAGCAATATGTACTCTATTCTGTCTTCAATTGGGGGTGTTTTTGTCAAAGAATGAATACAGAATAATTGTAGAAAATTCTTACTCTAAAGTTTATCCCCATTATGGACTTACTTGTTTTCTCTAAGTCAGTGTGTCAGATCCAGAAGTCACTAGCTACTCTGATGAGATGGAATGGATCACTGACTGTTTAAGTGTCTGCGTCAGCAACGTCTACTATGACATCATAAAAGCAATGGGAGATGTAAAGTGGCGAGGCGCCCTCTAGTGGTTTTGATAAGTTAACATGATACGGTTTTTGTCAAATATCTCGGAAACCGAAGCTCGTACAGCAAATTTATCTGCATAGGGGACTGCTAACTGTAGAATTTGATGAGGAATCGAATGAGCCCATCTGCGAGGCTCTACGACTTTCGATTCAAAAGTTATAGCCGTTTGAACCACATCATTTTCATATCTGTACGGTTTTTGTCCGATTTCAAGGACATTTGACACATCATTTTGCATATCTGTACGGTTTTTGTCAAATATCTCGGAAACGGAAGCTCGTACAGCAAATTTATCTGCATAGGGGACTGCTAACTGTAGAATTTGATGAGGAATCGAATGAGCCCATCTGCGAGGCTCTACGACTTTCGATTCAAAAGTTATAGCCGTTTGAACCACATCATTTTCATATCTGTACGGTTTTTGTCCGATTTCAAGGACATTTGACACATCATTTTGCATATCTGTACGGTTTTTGTCAAATATCTCGGAAACGGAAGCTCGTACAGCAAATTTATCTGCATAGGGGACTGCTAACTGTAGAATTTGATGAGGAATCGAATGAGCCCATCTGCGAGGCTCTACGACTTTCGATTCAAAAGTTATAGCCGTTTGAACCACATCATTTTCATATCTGTACGGTTTTTGTCCGATTTCAAGGACATTTGACACATCATTTTGCATATCTGTACGGTTTTTGTCAAATATCTCGGAAACGGAAGCTCGTACAGCAAATTTATCTGCATAGGGGACTGCTAACTGTAGAATTTGATGAGGAATCGAATGAGCCCATCTGCGAGGCTCTACGACTTTCGATTCAAAAGTTATAGCCGTTTGAGCCTGTGAGTTGCCATCACTGCTAGTCCTCTAATCAACCAGTATCAACACATCATTTATATGACAACTTGGTTAAACAAAGCTCAGAGAGCAATATGTACTCTATTCTGTCTTCAATTGGGGGTGTTTTTGTCAAAGAATGAATACAGAATAATTGTAGAAAATTCTTACTCTAAAGTTTATCCCCATTATGGACTTACTTGTTTTCTCTAAGTTAGTGTGTCAGATCCAGAAGTCACTAGCTACTCTGATGAGGTGGAATGGATCACTGACTGTTTAAGTGTCTGCGTCAGCAACGTCTACTATGACATCATAAAAGCAATGGGAGATGTAACGTGGCGAGGCGCCCTCTAGTGGTTTTGATAAGTTAACATGATACGGTTTTTGTCAAATATCTCGGAAACCGAAGCTCGTACAGCAAATTTATCTGCATAGGGGACTGCTAACTGTAGAATTTGATGAGGAATCGAATGAGCCCATCTGCGAGGCTCTACGACTTTCGATTCAAAAGTTATAGCCTTTTGAGCCTGTGAGTTGCCATCACTGCTAGTCCTCTAATCAACCAGTATCAACACATCATTTATATGACAACTTGGTTAAACAAAGCTCAGAGAGCAATATGTACTCTATTCTGTCTTCAATTGGGGGTGTTTTTGTCAAAGAATGAATACAGAATAATTGTAGAAAATTCTTACTCTAAAGTTTATCCCCATTATGGACTTACTTGTTTTCTCTAAGTTAGTGTGTCAGATCCAGAAGTCACTAGCTACTCTGATGAGATGGAATGGATCACTGACTGTTTAAGTGTCTGCGTCAGCAACGTCTACTATGACATCATAAAAGCAATGGGAGATGTAAAGTGGCGAGGCGCCCTCTAGTGGTTTTGATAAGTTAACATGATACGGTTTTTGTCAAATATCTCGGAAACCGAAGCTCGTACAGCAAATTTATCTGCATAGGGGACTGCTAACTGTAGAATTTGATGAGGAATCGAATGAGCCCATCTGCGAGGCTCTACGACTTTCGATTCAAAAGTTATAGCCGTTTGAACCACATCATTTTCATATCTGTACGGTTTTTGTCCGATTTCAAGGACATTTGACACATCATTTTGCATATCTGTACGGTTTTTGTCAAATATCTCGGAAACGGAAGCTCGTACAGCAAATTTATCTGCATAGGGGACTGCTAACTGTAGAATTTGATGAGGAATCGAATGAGCCCATCTGCGAGGCTCTACGACTTTCGATTCAAAAGTTATAGCCGTTTGAACCACATCATTTTCATATCTGTACGGTTTTTGTCCGATTTCAAGGACATTTGACACATCATTTTGCATATCTGTACGGTTTTTGTCAAATATCTCGGAAACGGAAGCTCGTACAGCAAATTTATCTGCATAGGGGACTGCTAACTGTAGAATTTGATGAGGAATCGAATGAGCCCATCTGCGAGGCTCTAGGACTTTCGATTCAAAAGTTATAGCCGTTTGAACCACATCATTTTCATATCTGTACGGTTTTTGTCCGATTTCAAGGACATTTGACACATCATTTTGCATATCTGTACGGTTTTTGTCAAATATCTCGGAAACGGAAGCTCGTACAGCAAATTTATCTGCGTAGGGGACTGCTAACTGTAGAATTTGATGAGGAATCGAATGAGCCCATCTGCGAGGCTCTAGGACTTTCGATTCAAAAGTTATAGCCATTTGAACCACATCATTTTCATATCTGTACGGTTTTTGTCCGATTTCAAGGACATTTGACACATCATTTTGCATATCTGTACGGTTTTTGTCAAATATCTCGGAAACGGAAGCTCGTACAGCAAATTTATCTGCATAGGGGACTGCTAACTGTAGAATTTGATGAGGAATCGAATGAGCCCATCTGCGAGGCTCTACGACTTTCGATTCAAAAGTTATAGCCGTTTGAACCACATCATTTTCATATCTGTACGGTTTTTGTCCGATTTCAAGGACATTTGACACATCATTTTGCATATCTGTACGGTTTTTGTCAAATATCTCGGAAACGGAAGCTCGTACAGCAAATTTATCTGCATAGGGGACTGCTAACTGTAGAATTTGATGAGGAATCGAATGAGCCCATCTGCGAGGCTCTAGGACTTTCGATTCAAAAGTTATAGCCGTTTGAACCACATCATTTTCATATCTGTACGGTTTTTGTCCGATTTCAAGGACATTTGACACATCATTTTGCATATCTGTACGGTTTTTGTCAAATATCTCGGAAACGGAAGCTCGTACAGCAAATTTATCTGCATAGGGGACTGCTAACTGTAGAATTTGATGAGGAATCGAATGAGCCCATCTGCGAGGCTCTACGACTTTCGATTCAAAAGTTATAGCCGTTTGAACCACATCATTTTCATATCTGTACGGTTTTTGTCCGATTTCAAGGACATTTGACACATCATTTTGCATATCTGTACGGTTTTTGTCAAATATCTCAGAAACGGAAGCTCGTACAGCAAATTTATCTGCGTAGGGGACTGCTAACTGTAGAATTTGATGAGGAATCGAATGAGCCCATCTGCGAGGCTCTACGACTTTCGATTCAAAAGTTATAGCCGTTTGAACCACATCATTTTCATATCTGTACGGTTTTTGTCCGATTTCAAGGACATTTGACATATCATTTTGCATATCTGTACGGTTTTTGTCAAATATCTCGGAAACGGAAGCTCGTACAGCAAATTTATCTGCATAGGGGACTGCTAACTGTAGAATTTGATGAGGAATCGAATGAGCCCATCTGCGAGGCTCTAGGACTTTCGATTCAAAAGTTATAGCCGTTTGAACCACATCATTTTCATATCTGTACGGTTTTTGTCCGATTTCAAGGACATTTGACACATCATTTTGCATATCTGTACGGTTTTTGTCAAATATCTCGGAAACGGAAGCTCGTACAGCAAATTTATCTGCATAGGGGACTGCTAACTGTAGAATTTGATGAGGAATCGAATGAGCCCATCTGCGAGGCTCTACGACTTTCGATTCAAAAGTTATAGCCTTTTGAGCCACATCATTTTTCTTATCTGTTTGGTTTTTGTCAAATATCTCGGAAACCGAAGCTCGTACAGCAAATTTACCTGCATAGGGGACTGCTAACTGTAGAATTTGATGAGGAATCGAATGAGCCCATCTGCGAGGCTCTACGACTTTCGATTCAAAAGTTATAGCCTTTTGAGCCTGTGAGTTGCCATCACTGCTAGTCCTCTAATCAACCAGTATCAACACATCATTTATATGACAACTTGGTTAAACAAAGCTCAGAGAGCAATATGTACTCTATTCTGTCTTCAATTGGGGGTGTTTTTGTCAAAGAATGAATACAGAATAATTGTAGAAAATTCTTACTCTAAAGTTTATCCCCATTATGGACTTACTTGTTTTCTCTAAGTCAGTGTGTCAGATCCAGAAGTCACTAGCTACTCTGATGAGATGGAATGGATCACTGACTGTTTAAGTGTCTGCGTCAGCAACGTCTACTATGACATCATAAAAGCAATGGGAGATGTAACGGTGCGAGGCGCCCTCTAGTGGTTTTGATAAGTTAACATGATACGGTTTTTGTCAAATATCTCGGAAACGGAAGCTCGTACAGCAAATTTATCTGCATAGGGGACTGCTAACTGTAGAATTTGATGAGGAATCGAATGAGCCCATCTGCGAGGCTCTACGACTTTCGATTCAAAAGTTATATCCGTTTGAACCACATCATTTTCATATCTGTACGGTTTTTGTCCGATTTCAAGGACATTTGACACATCATTTTGCATATCTGTACGGTTTTTGTCAAATATCTCGGAAACGGAAGCTCGTACAGCAAATTTATCTGCATAGGGGACTGCTAACTGTAGAATTTGATGAGGAATCGAATGAGCCCATCTGCGAGGCTCTACGACTTTCGATTCAAAAGTTATATCCGTTTGAACCACATCATTTTCATATCTGTACGGTTTTTGTCCGATTTCAAGGACATTTGACACATCATTTTGCATTTCTGTACGGTTTTTTTTCAAATATCTCGGAAACGGAAGCTCGTACAGCAAATTTATCTGCATAGGGGACTGCTAACTGTAGAATTTGATGAGGAATCGAATGAGCCCATCTGTGAGGCTCTACGACTTTCGATTCAAAAGTTATAGCCGTTTGAACCACATCATTTTCATATCTGTACGGTTTTTGTCCGATTTCAAGGACATTTGACACATCATTTTGCATATCTGTACGGTTTTTGTCAAATATCTCGGAAACGGAAGCTCGTACAGCAAATTTATCTGCATAGGGGACTGCTAACTGTAGAATTTGATGAGGAATCGAATGAGCCCATCTGCGAGGCTCTACGACTTTCGATTCAAAAGTTATAGCCGTTTGAACCACATCATTTTCATATCTGTACGGTTTTTGTCCGATTTCAAGGACATTTGACACACCATTTTGCATATCTGTACGGTTTTTGTCAAATATCTCGGAAACGGAAGCTCGTACAGCAAATTTATCTGCATAGGGGACTGCTAACTGTAGAATTTGATGAGGAATCGAATGAGCCCATCTGCGAGGCTCTACGACTTTCGATTCAAAAGTTATAGCCTTTTGAGCCTGTGAGTTGCCATCACTGCTAGTCCTCTAATCAACCAGTATCAACACATCATTTATATGACAACTTGGTTAAACAAAGCTCAGAGAGCAATATGTACTCTATTCTGTCTTCAATTGGGGGTGTTTTTGTCAAAGAATGAATACAGAATAATTGTAGAAAATTCTTACTCTAAAGTTTATCCCCATTATGGACTTACTTGTTTTCTCTAAGTCAGTGTGTCAGATCCAGAAGTCACTAGCTACTCTGATGAGATGGAATGGATCACTGACTGTTTAAGTGTCTGCGTCAGCAACGTCTACTATGACATCATAAAAGCAATGGGAGATGTAACGGTGCGAGGCGCCCTCTAGTGGTTTTGATAAGTTAACATGATACGGTTTTTGTCAAATATCTCGGAAACGGAAGCTCGTACAGCAAATTTATCTGCATAGGGGACTGCTAACTGTAGAATTTGATGAGGAATCGAATGAGCCCATCTGCGAGGCTCTACGACTTTCGATTCAAAAGTTATATCCGTTTGAACCACATCATTTTCATATCTGTACGGTTTTTGTCCGATTTCAAGGACATTTGACACATCATTTTGCATATCTGTACGGTTTTTGTCAAATATCTCGGAAACGGAAGCTCGTACAGCAAATTTATCTGCATAGGGGACTGCTAACTGTAGAATTTGATGAGGAATCGAATGAGCCCATCTGCGAGGCTCTACGACTTTCGATTCAAAAGTTATATCCGTTTGAACCACATCATTTTCATATCTGTACGGTTTTTGTCCGATTTCAAGGACATTTGACACATCATTTTGCATTTCTGTACGGTTTTTTTTCAAATATCTCGGAAACGGAAGCTCGTACAGCAAATTTATCTGCATAGGGGACTGCTAACTGTAGAATTTGATGAGGAATCGAATGAGCCCATCTGCGAGGCTCTACGACTTTCGATTCAAAAGTTATAGCCGTTTGAACCACATCATTTTCATATCTGTACGGTTTTTGTCCGATTTCAAGGACATTTGACACATCATTTTGCATATCTGTACGGTTTTTGTCAAATATCTCGGAAACGGAAGCTCGTACAGCAAATTTATCTGCATAGGGGACTGCTAACTGTAGAATTTGATGAGGAATCGAATGAGCCCATCTGCGAGGCTCTACGACTTTCGATTCAAAAGTTATAGCCGTTTGAACCACATCATTTTCATATCTGTACGGTTTTTGTCCGATTTCAAGGACATTTGACACACCATTTTGCATATCTGTACGGTTTTTGTCAAATATCTCGGAAACGGAAGCTCGTACAGCAAATTTATCTGCATAGGGGACTGCTAACTGTAAAATTTGATGAGGAATCGAATGAGCCCATCTGCGAGGCTCTACGACTTTCGATTCAAAAGTTATAGCCGTTTGAACCACATCATTTTCATATCTGTACGTTTTTTGTCCGATTTCAAGGACATTTGACACATCATTTTTCATATCTGTACGGTTTTTGTCAAATATCTCGGAAACGGAAGCTCGTACAGCAAATTTATCTGCATAGGGGACTGCTAACTGTAGAATTTGATGAGGAATCGAATGAGCCCATCTGCGAGGCTCTACGACTTTCGATTCAAAAGTTATAGCCTTTTGAGCCTGTGAGTTGCCATCACTGCTAGTCCTCTAATCAACCAGTATCAACACATCATTTATATGACAACTTGGTTAAACAAAGCTCAGAGAGCAATATGTACTCTATTCTGTCTTCAATTGGGGGTGTTTTTGTCAAAGAATGAATACAGAATAATTGTAGAAAATTCTTACTCTAAAGTTTATCCCCATTATGGACTTACTTGTTTTCTCTAAGTCAGTGTGTCAGATCCAGAAGTCACTAGCTACTCTGATGAGGTGGAATGGATCACTGACTGTTTAAGTGTCTGCGTCAGCAACGTCTACTATGACATCATAAAAGCAATGGGAGATGTAACGGTGCGAGGCGCCCTCTAGTGGTTTTGATAAGTTAACATGATACGGTTTTTGTCAAATATCTCGGAAACGGAAGCTCGTACAGCAAATTTATCTGCATAGGGGACTGCTAACTGTAGAATTTGATGAGGAATCGAATGAGCCCATCTGCGAGGCTCTACGACTTTCGATTCAAAAGTTATATCCGTTTGAACCACATCATTTTCATATCTGTACGGTTTTTGTCCGATTTCAAGGACATTTGACACATCATTTTGCATATCTGTACGGTTTTTGTCAAATATCTCGGAAACGGAAGCTCGTACAGCAAATGTATCTGCATAGGGGACTGCTAACTGTAGAATTTGATGAGGAATCGAATGAGCCCATCTGCGAGGCTCTACGACTTTCGATTCAAAAGTTATATCCGTTTGAACCACATCATTTTCATATCTGTACGGTTTTTGTCCGATTTCAAGGACATTTGACACATCATTTTGCATATCTGTACGGTTTTTGTCAAATATCTCGGAAACGGAAGCTCGTACAGCAAATTTATCTGCATAGGGGACTGCTAACTGTAGAATTTGATGAGGAATCGAATGAGCCCATCTGCGAGGCTCTACGACTTTCGATTCAAAAGTTATAGCCATTTGAACCACATCATTTTCATATCTATACGGTTTTTGTCCGATTTCAAGGACATTTGACACATCATTTTGCATATCTGTACGGTTTTTGTCAAATATCTCGGAAACGGAAGCTCGTACAGCAAATTTATCTGCATAGGGGACTGCTAACTGTAGAATTTGATGAGGAATCGAATGAGCCCATCTGCGAGGCTCTACGACTTTCGATTCAAAAGTTATAGCCGTTTGAACCACATCATTTTCATATCTGTACGGTTTTTGTCCGATTTCAAGGACATTTGACACATCATTTTGCATATCTGTACGGTTTTTGTCAAATATCTCGGAAACGGAAGCTCGTACAGCAAATTTATCTGCATAGGGGACTGCTAACTGTAGAATTTGATGAGGAATCGAATGAGCCCATCTGCGAGGCTCTACGACTTTCGATTCAAAAGTTATAGCCTTTTGAGCCTGTGAGTTGCCATCACTGCTAGTCCTCTAATCAACCAGTATCAACACATCATTTATATGACAACTTGGTTAAACAAAGCTCAGAGAGCAATATGTACTCTATTCTGTCTTCAATTGGGGGTGTTTTTGTCAAAGAATGAATACAGAATAATTGTAGAAAATTCTTACTCTAAAGTTTATCCCCATTATGGACTTACTTGTTTTCTCTAAGTTAGTGTGTCAGATCCAGAAGTCACTAGCTACTCTGATGACATGGAATGGATCACTGACTGTTTAAGTGTCTGCGTCAGCAACGTCTACTATGACATCATAAAAGCAATGGGAGATGTAACGTGGCGAGGCGCCCTCTAGTGGTTTTGATAAGTTAACATGATACGGTTTTTGTCAAATATCTCGGAAACCGAAGCTCGTACAGCAAATTTATCTGCATAGGGGACTGCTAACTGTAGAATTTGATGAGGAATCGAATGAGCCCATCTGCGAGGCTCTACGACTTTCGATTCAAAAGTTATAGCCGTTTGAACCACATCATTTTCATATCTGTACGGTTTTTGTCCGATTTCAAGGACATTTGACACATCATTTTGCATATCTGTACGGTTTTTGTCAAATATCTCGGAAACGGAAGCTCGTACAGCAAATTTATCTGCATAGGGGACTGCTAACTGTAGAATTTGATGAGGAATCGAATGAGCCCATCTGCGAGGCTCTAGGACTTTCGATTCAAAAGTTATAGCCGTTTGAACCACATCATTTTCATATCTGTACGGTTTTTGTCCGATTTCAAGGACATTTGACACATCATTTTGCATATCTGTACGGTTTTTGTCAAATATCTCGGAAACGGAAGCTCGTACAGCAAATTTATCTGCATAGGGGACTGCTAACTGTAGAATTTGATGAGGAATCGAATGAGCCCATCTGCGAGGCTCTACGACTTTCGATTCAAAAGTTATAGCCTTTTGAGCCACATCATTTTTCTTATCTGTTTGGTTTTTGTCAAATATCTCGGAAACCGAAGCTCGTACAGCAAATTTACCTGCATAGGGGACTGCTAACTGTAGAATTTGATGAGGAATCGAATGAGCCCATCTGCGAGGCTCTACGACTTTCGATTCAAAAGTTATAGCCTTTTGAGCCTGTGAGTTGCCATCACTGCTAGTCCTCTAATCAACCAGTATCAACACATCATTTATATGACAACTTGGTTAAACAAAGCTCAGAGAGCAATATGTACTCTATTCTGTCTTCAATTGGGGGTGTTTTTGTCAAAGAATGAATACAGAATAATTGTAGAAAATTCTTACTCTAAAGTTTATCCCCATTATGGACTTACTTGTTTTCTCTAAGTCAGTGTGTCAGATCCAGAAGTCACTAGCTACTCTGATGAGATGGAATGGATCACTGACTGTTTAAGTGTCTGCGTCAGCAACGTCTACTATGACATCATAAAAGCAATGGGAGATGTAACGGTGCGAGGCGCCCTCTAGTGGTTTTGATAAGTTAACATGATACGGTTTTTGTCAAATATCTCGGAAACGGAAGCTCGTACAGCAAATTTATCTGCATAGGGGACTGCTAACTGTAGAATTTGATGAGGAATCGAATGAGCCCATCTGCGAGGCTCTACGACTTTCGATTCAAAAGTTATATCCGTTTGAACCACATCATTTTCATATCTGTACGGTTTTTGTCCGATTTCAAGGACATTTGACACATCATTTTGCATATCTGTACGGTTTTTGTCAAATATCTCGGAAACGGAAGCTCGTACAGCAAATGTATCTGCATAGGGGACTGCTAACTGTAGAATTTGATGAGGAATCGAATGAGCCCATCTGCGAGGCTCTACGACTTTCGATTCAAAAGTTATATCCGTTTGAACCACATCATTTTCATATCTGTACGGTTTTTGTCCGATTTCAAGGACATTTGACACATCATTTTGCATATCTGTACGGTTTTTGTCAAATATCTCGGAAACGGAAGCTCGTACAGCAAATTTATCTGCATAGGGGACTGCTAACTGTAGAATTTGATGAGGAATCGAATGAGCCCATCTGCGAGGCTCTACGACTTTCGATTCAAAAGTTATAGCCATTTGAACCACATCATTTTCATATCTGTACGGTTTTTGTCCGATTTCAAGGACATTTGACACATCATTTTGCATATCTGTACGGTTTTTGTCAAATATCTCGGAAACGGAAGCTCGTACAGCAAATTTATCTGCATAGGGGACTGCTAACTGTAGAATTTGATGAGGAATCGAATGAGCCCATCTGCGAGGCTCTACGACTTTCGATTCAAAAGTTATAGCCGTTTGAACCACATCATTTTCATATCTGTACGGTTTTTGTCCGATTTCAAGGACATTTGACACATCATTTTGCATATCTGTACGGTTTTTGTCAAATATCTCGGAAACGGAAGCTCGTACAACAAATTTATCTGCATAGGGGACTGCTAACTGTAGAATTTGATGAGGAATCGAATGAGCCCATCTGCGAGGCTCTAGGACTTTCGATTCAAAAGTTATAGCCGTTTGAACCACATCATTTTCATATCTGTACGGTTTTTGTCCGATTTCAAGGACATTTGACACATCATTTTGCATATCTGTACGGTTTTTGTCAAATATCTCGGAAACGGAAGCTCGTACAGCAAATTTATCTGCATAGGGGACTGCTAACTGTAGAATTTGATGAGGAATCGAATGAGCCCATCTGCGAGGCTCTACGACTTTCGATTCAAAAGTTATAGCCTTTTGAGCCTGTGAGTTGCCATCACTGCTAGTCCTCTAATCAACCAGTATCAACACATCATTTATATGACAACTTGGTTAAACAAAGCTCAGAGAGCAATATGTACTCTATTCTGTCTTCAATTGGGGGTGTTTTTGTCAAAGAATGAATACAGAATAATTGTAGAAAATTCTTACTCTAAAGTTTATCCCCATTATGGACTTACTTGTTTTCTCTAAGTCAGTGTGTCAGATCCAGAAGTCACTAGCTACTCTGATGAGATGGAATGGATCACTGACTGTTTAAGTGTCTGCGTCAGCAACGTCTACTATGACATCATAAAAGCAATGGGAGATGTAACGTGGCGAGGCGCCCTCTAGTGGTTTTGATAAGTTAACATGATACGGTTTTTGTCAAATATCTCGGAAACGGAAGCTCGTACAGCAAATTTATCTGCATAGGGGACTGCTAACTGTAGAATTTGATGAGGAATCGAATGAGCCCATCTGCGAGGCTCTACGACTTTCGATTCAAAAGTTATATCCGTTTGAACCACATCATTTTCATATCTGTACGGTTTTTGTCCGATTTCAAGGACATTTGACACATCATTTTGCATATCTGTACGGTTTTTGTCAAATATCTCGGAAACGGAAGCTCGTACAGCAAATTTATCTGCATAGGGGACTGCTAACTGTAGAATTTGATGAGGAATCGAATGAGCCCATCTGCGAGGCTCTACGACTTTCGATTCAAAAGTTATAGCCGTTTGAACCACATCATTTTCATATCTGTACGGTTTTTGTCCGATTTCAAGGACATTTGACACATCATTTTGCATATCTGTACGGTTTTTGTCAAATATCTCGGAAACGGAAGCTCGTACAGCAAATTTATCTGCATAGGGGACTGCTAACTGTAGAATTTGATGAGGAATCGAATGAGCCCATCTGCGAGGCTCTACGACTTTCGATTCAAAAGTTATAGCCGTTTGAACCACATCATTTTCATATCTGTACGGTTTTTGTCCGATTTCAAGGACATTTGACACACCATTTTGCATATCTGTACGGTTTTTGTCAAATATCTCGGAAACGGAAGCTCGTACAGCAAATTTATCTGCATAGGGGACTGCTAACTGTAAAATTTGATGAGGAATCGAATGAGCCCATCTGCGAGGCTCTACGACTTTCGATTCAAAAGTTATAGCCGTTTGAACCACATCATTTTCATATCTGTACGTTTTTTGTCCGATTTCAAGGACATTTGACACATCATTTTTCATATCTGTACGGTTTTTGTCAAATATCTCGGAAACGGAAGCTCGTACAGCAAATTTATCTGCATAGGGGACTGCTAACTGTAGAATTTGATGAGGAATCGAATGAGCCCATCTGTGAGGCTCTACGACTTTCGATTCAAAAGTTATAGCCTTTTGAGCCACATCATTTTTCTTATCTGTTTGGTTTTTGTCAAATATCTCGGAAACCGAAGCTCGTACAGCAAATTTACCTGCATAGGGGACTGCTAACTGTAGAATTTGATGAGGAATCGAATGAGCCCATCTGCGAGGCTCTACGACTTTCGATTCAAAAGTTATAGCCTTTTGAGCCTGTGAGTTGCCATCACTGCTAGTCCTCTAATCAACCAGTATCAACACATCATTTATATGACAACTTGGTTAAACAAAGCTCAGAGAGCAATATGTACTCTATTCTGTCTTCAATTGGGGGTGTTTTTGTCAAAGAATGAATACAGAATAATTGTAGAAAATTCTTACTCTAAAGTTTATCCCCATTATGGTCTTACTTGTTTTCTCTAAGTCAGTGTGTCAGATCCAGAAGTCACTAGCTACTCTGATGAGATGGAATGGATCACTGACTGTTTAAGTGTCTGCGTCAGCAACGTCTACTATGACATCATAAAAGCAATGGGAGATGTAACGTGGCGAGGCGCCCTCTAGTGGTTTTGATAGGGGTGTGGAAGTGTTGGAGTCGGACTGATGAGTGCATTTTTGAAATAGGATATCTACATTAGGTAAACACGGGTGTAATTAATAAAAAGGCGAGGTTGCTGCGAGTGGTTGCTAAGCAAAGCGTTCACTAAGTGTAGTCACAAGCACCAACCCCCCTCTCCCCCCGCCGGGACGGCTCCCTCTCCCTCTCTCCTCCCCGATAGGTAGATTTGGGAAGCGTTCTTTGAGCGCGAAGGACGACCGAGAGGCGAGATTAGAGTTCGTTCAAGTAATAATAATAAAAAAGAGTCCCATAGCCATTGAATTGGTAGTAGCCTAGGCTATTTTGAGGTTGGTCATTTCTCCGAGTGAGAATTGTGAAGCGTGGCGAGTGAGCGTGAGAATAGGCTGCAATGCGTGTGTCTGAGACTTGGCAGCCCCGGGTTTCACTGATCTAGCGGTCAGTAAATTCGACCAAATTTCAAGAGGTGGACATCACTGGATTCATCTCGGCATACAGATAATTCAAGATTGACTCATGTTTACGAAGCGCACCAGCATAGTGCTCTGATCAGCTGCACTCTCCAGTGAAGTTCTCAAAACGCGACAGATGCCCGGATCAGTAGCCTAGATCTCATTGTATTACAGTATTTTAGCAGACGCTTTTATCCAAAGCAACTAACAATAATTGCATTTAACTAGGAAAGGCCAATGTTGGGCTACTAGCCTACTAGGCTACTTGCCAGAACTTACAAGTGCATCTCCTTTCTAAAACAAGTGACTAAGATCATAATCTAGTGCTGAAGGCAAAGTGCAAGAATTGCAATCTAAAATACAATAGAGGGAGGGTCGTTGTAGTTCTCTCTGTAAAATAACTCAAACGAGGGACGGTAGGCCTAGCTGGATAACACTTTACCAAACAGAAACCAAAAGAATCAAGTATTATTATTATTATTATATTTATCTGCCCCAGTCTGACTGAAGTCCTATTGTCACAACCCATGCCTCTAACCCTGCCTCTCTGCCTGCCCCTAACCCTATATCTCCGAGAACGAGTCCCCTGACACCTCCCAGAGGGCGCAGAGGGAACTGCGGGCTCGTCGGCGTGAGCAGCTGCCGGTCATTCCGGTGATTGCACCCCATCCTGGCCAGCCACCACCTGCAGCCCATCAGCCCAGGAGGTTAAGAAGCCACTCCACACAGCATGCGGCGCCAGATCGTTGACTAACCAACCTAGTGGGTACACGTCTCTAGCTCCCTGCCTCGTCTGTCTTTTGAACCTTGCCTTACCCTGTTCTCCCTGTCTTCCCAGTTCCTGCCTGACCCACGCCTGTACGATTACCCCGCTCCTGCCTGACCCACGCCTGTACGACAACCCTGCTCCTGCCTGACCCACGCCTGTACGACAACCCTGCTCCTGCCTGACCCACGCCTGTACGACAACCCCGCTCCTGCCTGACCATCGCCTGTACGACTACCACGCTCCTGCCTGACCATCGCCTGTACGACTACCACGTCCCCGCCTGACCCACGCCTGTCTACGGATCACGTTACTGCCTGCCTCTCCCCGGATCGCAATAAACGTGCCTACGGGCTTTCACCCCAATCGTGTCTGCTCTTGGGTCCTCCATCCTGATCCTTAACAGAACGATCTGGCCAAGACATGGACCCAGCGGACGTCGACGCCATACGCACTGCCATCGCCAGCCAAGGTACGCTGATTGGGAGACACGACTCTGACCTCCAACATGCGGCCAGTGCCATGCAGGGCCTCTCCACCAGCGTGAACGCGCTCGCCACCCAGGCAGCCCAAACCGACCAGGGCCTGCAGGCTCTCACCCAGGAGTTCCGGAACCTGATCGCCCACCTTACCCCTCTCCAGGCCCCAGCACCACCCCAGGACCCAGCACCACCCCAGGACCAGCCCGCCGCTCCAGCTCCTGGCGAGGCCGCTTCCCCCGCTCTGCCCCGGAGAGAGCCCAAGCTCTCCAACCCCAGGCCATTCGACGGCGACCTGGCTGAGTGCGGGTCCTTCCTGATGCAGTGCAAATTCATTTTCGCTCACCAGCCTAGCCGGTATTCTGGGGACGCGGAGAGGATTGCCTTCGTCTCCAACCTGTTGACCGGCCAACCCCTCCGCTGGTTTGAAGCAGTCTGGGAGTCAGGGGCGGCCTGTTTCGGGTCCTTCGAGACTTTCTGTGTGGAGTTTAGAAAGGTTTTCGACCATCCAGCCCACGGCCGCGACTCCGCCTCACGCCTGCTCCATCTCCAGCAGGGCACCCGGAGTGTGGCAGAATTCTCTGTGGAGTTCCGCATCCTGGCTGCGGGGAGCGGGTGGAACGATGCCGACCTCCAGACCGCTTTCCGCTCAGGCCTCACAGAGACTATTAAGGATGAGCTGGCGCTCAGGGAAGATGCCACCTCCCTGGACAACCTCATCTCGCTCGCCGTGAAGGTGGACAACAGGCTCCGGGAGCGCAGGAGAGAAAGAGCCACCCGTCCCTCTGGCTCTGTCCGGCCCCCCAGTCACCGTCCCCCAGGCCAGCCGGCCCCCTTCTCGTCTCGCCCCGACTCCGCCCCCCTGCGCTCCTCTGCTCTGTCTGCCTCTCCATCCCCTGAGGACGAGCCCATGGTATTGGGCGGGGCTCATCTGACCGCTGAGGAGCGCCTCCGGAGGGTTACAGAGGGGCTCTGTTTCTATTGTGGCGGCCCTGGACACACCCGGAACACAGGCCCGAACCGCCCAAAAGCTCCAGCCCGTCGGTGAGAGGGGTGTCACTGATGGGCGGCGTACTCGCCCCCAGCCACCAGGGGCGCCTGCACTTGGAAGCCGTGGTCACATCTAACAACTGGCCATTCCCCGTACCTGCTCTGATTGACTCGGGCGCGGACGACTGCTTCATCGATGCCACGCTCGTCCGTCAGGCCGGCATCCCCACACAACTCCGGGACACGCCCCTTGCCGTTCACGACCTCAGCGGGAGACTGCTGGCCGAGGTCACCCAGGTCACAAAGCCCTTGGAGATCCGTCTGTCTGGCAACCACCACGAGACCCTCTCCCTGCTGGTGATCTCATCACCCCAGAGTCCCCTCGTCCTGGGGCAGACCTGGCTCCGGCGCCACAACCCCCACATCGACTGGGAGACCAACAGGGTGATTGGCTGGAGTCATCACTGCCACAGGACCTGTCTCACCTCTGCCACCCCGCCTACAGAGGGCGTCAGCGCCTCACTGGAGCCACCTGACCTGTCCACGGTTCCCTCCATCTACCATGACCTCGGAGAGGCGTTCAGCAAACAGAGGGCCCTCTCCCTGCCTCCTCACCGCCCCTACGACTGTGCCATTGAACTGCTTTCAGGAGCGCCCCTGCCCTCCGGCCGTCTGTTCAACTTGTCTCGTCCTGAGAGAGAGGCCATGGAGAAATACATCCACGAGTCCCTGAACGCCGGCCTCATCAAGCCCTCCAGCTCACCCGTAGGAGCGGGCTTCTTCTTCGTGGGCAAGAAAGACGGCACCCTACGCCCGTGCATCGACTACCGGCGATTGAACGACATTACAGTCAAGAACCGCTACCCCCTGCCGCTCATCGCCTCCGCCTTCGAACCGCTCCAGGGCGCCACAGTGTTCTCCAAGCTCGACCTCAGGAACGCTTACCACCTGGTGCGCATCAGGAAAGGAGACGAGTGGAAGACGGCCTTTAACACCCCCCTCGGGCACTTTGAGTACCGCGTCATGCCCTTCGGCCTAACCAACGCCCCGGCCGTGTTCCAAGCCCTAGTGAACGACGTCCTCAGAGACCTCCTCAACCACACCGTCTTCGTCTACCTGGATGACATCCTCGTCTTCTCGCGCACCATGGAGGAGCACACCGGGCACGTCAGGCAGGTCCTCCAGAGGCTCATGGAGAACAGGCTCTACCTCAAGGCGGAGAAATGCGAGTTTCACGTGCCCACGATCCAGTTCCTGGGTTTCGTCATTGAGGCCGGGAGGGTGAGGGCTTCCCCAGAGAAGATCAGGGCGGTGGTTGAGTGGCCGGTCCCCACCACCCGCAAGGAGCTCCAACGGTTCCTGGGGTTCGCTAACTTTTACCGGAGGTTTATCCGGAACTACAGCCGGGTGGCGAGCCCCATGACAGCGCTGACATCCACGGCCATCCCCTTCGCCTGGACCCCTGCGGCGGACGTGGCCTTCAAGGCCCTCAAGGCCCTGTTCACCTCCGCACCTGTCCTCATCCAACCGGACCCCTCACTCCAATTCGTCCTGGAGGTTGACGCCTCCGACACGGGGGTTGGGGCGGTCCTGTCCCAGAGGGCCGTGACGGACGGCAAGCTCCACCCCTGCGCCTTCTTCTCCCGCCGCTTGGAGCCGGCCGAGAGGAACTACGACGTAGGAAACAGGGAGCTTCTCGCGGTCCAACTCGCACTGCAGGAGTGGAGGCACTGGCTGGAGGGGACGGAGCAGCCGATCATCGTGTGGACTGACCACAAGAACCTGATCTACATCCGGGACGCAAAGAGGCTGAATCCCCGGCAGGCCAGGTGGGCTCTGTTTTTCGGCCGCTTCAATTTCACCCTGACCTACCGACCAGGGTCCCGCAATGTGAAGCCAGATGCTCTCTCACGCCAGTTCTCGCCCCCGGAGCGGAGTGCAGAGCTGGACACTATTCTGCCCTCCTCCTGTGTGGTGGGTGCTCTCACTTGGGAGGTAGAGGGGATCGTGAGGGAGGCCCAGAGGACTCAGCCAGACCTAGGCGGTGGTCCGGCAAACCGCCTCTTTGTACCTGACCGGGTCCGTACCCAGGTCCTCCAGTGGGCCCACACATCCCAGTTCGCCTGTCACCCAGGAGCCAGCCGCACGCTAACCCTGCTTTTGGCGCCGGTTCTGGTGGCCCACCATGGCCGTCGACACCACCAAGTACGTCCAGGCCTGTACGGTGTGTGCCCGGAGTAAGTCCTCCCACCAGCCCCCTTCAGGACTTCTGCGTCCCCTGCCTGTTCCCGGCCGACCCTGGAGCCACATTGGGTTGGACTTCGTCACCGGTCTCCCCCCATCCCAGGGAAACACGGTGATCCTGACCATCATTGACCGTTTCTCGAAGGCTGCCCACTTCGTGCCGCTGCCTAAGCTCCCCTCTGCCTCTGAGACTGCGGACCTGCTGGTGACTCACGTGGTCCGTCTCCATGGCATCCCCCTCGACATTGTGTCAGACAGGGGGCCGCAGTTCACCTCTCGGGTCTGGAGGGAGTTCTGTCGGGCTATGGGGGCCACTGTCAGCCTGTCCTCGGGCTTCCACCCCCAGACCAACGGGCAGGCGGAACGGGCCAACCAGTACCTGGGCACTGCCCTGCGGTGCATCACGGGCCGGAGCCCGGCCTCTTGGAGCGAGCGCATCTCCTGGGTCGAGTACGCCCACAACACCCTGCCCAACGCCTCCTCAGGTCAGTCCCCGTTTGAGTGCTCCCTGGGTTACCAACCGCCCCTTTTTCCTGAGCAGGAGGGGGAGCTGGCTGTCCCGTCAGTCCAGGCCCACATTGACCGCTGCCGCAGGATCTGGAGGACCGCCCGCTCGGCCCTGCTCCGCTCCACCCGCAGAAGCCAGCGGTATGCCGACCAGCGTCGGACCCCGGCCCCCAACTATGTGCCTGGCCAGGAGGTCTGGCTCTCCTCCAGGGACATTCCGCTGCAGGCAGGTTGCAGGAAGCTGGTCCCCCGCTTCCTCGGCCCCTACGTCATTGAGAGCGTGGTCAACCCTGTGGCGGTCAAGCTCAGGTTGCCCCCCGCCATGAGGATCCACCCGGTCTTCCACGTCTCCAGGATCAAACATGTGAAGGTCAGTCCCCTTTGCCCCCCAGGCGATGCTCCTCCCCCCGTCCGCCTCATCGACGACCATCCGGCCTGGACTGTCCGGCGGTTGCTGAGGGTCCGTCGCCGGGGCCGGGGTCTGCAATACCTTGTCGATTGGGAGGGTTATGGGCCTGAGGAGCAAAGCTGGGTGCCCCGCAGGCACATCCTGGACCCCTCTCTTGTCCGGGATTTCCACCGGGCCCACCCTGGCCTGCCTGGTCGGTCGCCGGGAGTCGCCCATAGAGGGGGGGGTCCTGTCACAACCCATGCCTCTAACCCTGCCTCTCTGCCTGCCCCTAACCCTATCTCCGAGAACGAGTCCCCTGGCACCTCCCAGAGGGCGCAGAGGGAACTGCGGGCTCGTCGGCGTGAGCAGCTGCCGGTCATTCCGGTGATTGCACCCCATCCTGGCCAGCCACCACCTGCAGCCCATCAGCCCAGGAGGTTAAGAAGCCACTCCACACAGCATGCGGCGCCAGATCGTTGACTAACCAACCTAGTGGGTACACGTCTCTAGCTCCCTGCCTCGTCTGTCTTTTGAACCTTGCCTTACCCTGTTCTCCCTGTCTTCCCAGTTCCTGCCTGACCCACGCCTGTACGATTACCCCGCTCCTGCCTGACCCACGCCTGTACGACAACCCTGCTCCTGCCTGACCCACGCCTGTACGACAACCCTGCTCCTGCCTGACCCACGCCTGTACGACAACCCCGCTCCTGCCTGACCATCGCCTGTACGACTACCACGCTCCTGCCTGACCATCGCCTGTACGACTACCACGTCCCCGCCTGACCCACGCCTGTCTACGGATCACGTTACTGCCTGCCTCTCCCCGGATCGCAATAAACGTGCCTACGGGCTTTCACCCCAATCGTGTCTGCTCTTGGGTCCTCCATCCTGATCCTTAACACCTATAAAGCAACTGGTTATTCACCAGATCACTGATGAAGAGGAGGTTCACCCAGGAACTCATATTACCCAGAGCCATCACTGCTAGTCCTCTAATCAACCAGTATCAACACATCATTTATATGACAACTTGGTTAAACAAAGCTCAGAGAGCAATATGTACTCTATTCTGTCTTCAATTGGGGGTGTTTTTGTCAAAGAATGAATACAGAATAATTGTAGAAAATTCTTACTCTAAAGTTTATCCCCATTATGGACTTACTTGTTTTCTCTAAGTCAGTGTGTCAGATCCAGAAGTCACTAGCTACTCTGATGAGATGGAATGGATCACTGACTGTTTAAGTGTCTGCGTCAGCAACGTCTACTATGACATCATAAAAGCAATGGGAGATGTAACGTGGCGAGGCGCCCTCTAGTGGTTTTGATAGGGGTGTGGAAGTGTTGGAGTCGGACTGATGAGTGCATTTTTGAAATAGGATATCTACATTAGGTAAACACGGGTGTAATTAATAAAAAGGCGAGGTTGCTGCGAGTGGTTGCTAAGCAAAGCGTTGACTAAGTGTAGTCACAAGCACCAACCCCCCTCTCCCCCCGCCGGGACGGCTCCCTCTCCCTCTCTCCTCCCCGATAGGTAGATTTGGGTAGCGTTCTTTGAGCGCGAAGGACGACCGAGAGGCGAGATTAGAGTTCGTTCAAGTAATAATAAAAAAAGGGTCCCATAGCCATTGAATTGGTAGTAGCCTAGGCTATTTTGAGGTTGGTCATTTCTCCGAGTGAGAATTGTGAAGCGTGGCGAGTGAACGTGAGAATAGGCTGCAATGCGTGTGTCTGAGACTTGGCAGCCCCGGGTTTCACTGATCTAGCGGTCAGTAAATTCGACCAAATTTCAAGAGGTGGACATCACTGGATTCATCTCGGCATACAGATAATTCAAGAGCAATTGACTCATGTTTACGAAGCACACCAACATAGTGCTCTGATCAGTACGAGTCCTCACTAAGACTAGACGAAGGGCACACATCACACCAGCCTTAAAATCACTACACTGGTTAACTGTCAACTCTAGAATAGACTTTAAAATACTAATACTAGTCTATAAATCTCTCCACAGTCACGCACCAGAAAACATTTCAGACATGCTTGTCAGGTACATGCCCAACAGACCACTCAGATCCTCAGGTACTGAACTCGTAACAGTCCCAAAAGCCAGGACCAAGAAACACGGAGAGGCAGCTTTTAGTTTCTATGCCCCCAACTTCTGGAACTCCCTGCCGGAGTGCCTAAGAAGGGTCGAAACAACGGAGGTCTTCAAGCAAGATCTCAAGACGTACCTTTTTGGCCTAGCCTACAATCACTAGCCAGGACCTTGAGACACAGAAAGGCAGCCTCAAACCTACCTGTGAATCCTCTGTATACATTGGTGTATATCCTGCTATGCACTCTATGTATATCAAGTTGTGTACAGAAGCTGGTTGCCCTGAAACAGGCTTGTTCTGTTCTGATATCTGTGTTGCTTCAAAGGCTCAGCGTGCTTCTAACCGTTTTCTGTCTCCCCTAGTGCCTTTCTCTCTTCCTCCTACCTTCTAACCAGGTCCAGTGGATGCCCCACTGACACCCGCACACCACTCTGAGTCCGATAGATACCCCCGTGTAAGCTGTGGATGTCGTAGTATTTAGTTAACACACACACACACGTACACACATCAGTCCACATCCGGCTTAGGCCTGGACCTGGGCCCAGTCCCCCTTCCCCTCACCCTAACCCGGGTCCGTATCCTTTTCCTACCCCCTCTCTACCCCAACCCCTGCCTCTATCTGGGCCCAGGCACATTCACGCACACACAGACATACACCAGTGTTTGCCATGTCTCTCCTATTATGTTTTTAGCCTCTCTTACTCTGAAAATGTAATTTAATGTAATTTATTGCTTTATAAATGTTCTTAGCCGGTAGACAAACATACTCCAGGAGCTTGCTCGATTTCCTTGTTGAGAGGGGTCAGGGAAGAATTTGTACAGCTCACTTTTTGCTTCCCTCTGGAATATGTAGGGATGGGATGTATCCCCACCTCCCTTGTTCTCTGTAAAGCGCATTGTGTTGCCTCTGGGTATGAAATGCGCTATACAAATACAGCTTTGATTGATTGATTGATTGATTGATTGATACCACTTCATATCACAGCGAGCATACTGTAGCTATACAGCTCTTTACAACACAGGACAGTAGGTCTATACCTAGCTGTACAGCACTTTATAACATACAACAGTAGTCATATACCTACTGTAGCTACTGTATACAAGTACTTTACAATACAGCACAATAGACCTATACCTAGCAGCACATTAGGCCTATATTTAGATATACAGGACTTTCCAACACAGCACAGTAGGCCTAGCTGGATAACACTTTACCAAACAGAAACCAAAAGAATCAAGTATTATTATTATTATTATATTTATCTGCCCCAGTCTGACTGAAGTCCTATAAAGCAACTGGTTATTCACCAGATCACAGATGAAGAGGAGGTTCACCCAGGAACTCATATTACCCAGAGCCATCACTGCTAGTCCTCTAATCAACCAGTATCAACACATCATTTATATGACAACCTGGTTAAACAAAGCTCAGAGAGCAATATGTACTCTATTCTGTCTTCAATTGGGGGTGTTTTTGTCAAAGAATTAATACAGAATAATTGTAGAAAATTCTTACTCTAAAGTTTATCCCCATTATGGACTTACTTGTTTTCTCTAAGTCAGTGTGTCAGATCCAGAAGTCACTAGCTACTCTGATGAGGTGGAATGGATCACTGACTGTTTAAGGGTCTGCGTCAGCAACGTCTACTATGACATCATAAAAGCAATGGGAGATGTAACGTGGCGAGGCGCCCTCTAGTGGTTTTGATAGGGGTGTGGAAGTGTTGGAGTCGGACTGATGAGTGCATTTTTGAAATAGGATATCTACATTAGGTAAACACGGGTGTAATTAATAAAAAGGCGAGGTTGCTGCGAGTGGTTGCTAAGCAAAGCGTTCACTAAGTGTAGTCACAAGCACCAACCCCCCTCTCCCCCCACCGGGACGGCTCCCTCTCCCTCTCTCCTCCCCGATAGGTAGATTTGGGGAGCGTTCTTTGAGCGCGAAGGACGACCGAGAGGCGAGATTAGAGTTCGTTCAAGTAATAATAATAAAAAAGAGTCCCATAGCCATTGAATTGGTAGTAGCCTAGGCTATTTTGAGGTTGGTCATTTCTCCGAGTGAGAATTGTGAAGCGTGGCGAGTGAGCGTGAGAATAGGCTGCAATGCGTGTGTCTGAGACTTGGCAGCCCCGGGTTTCACTGATCTAGCGGTCAGTAAATTCGACCAAATTTCAAGAGGTGGACATCACTGGATTCATCTCGGCATACAGATAATTCAAGATTGACTCATGTTTACGAAGCGCACCAGCATAGTGCTCTGATCAGCTGCACTCTCCAGTGAAGTTCTCAAAACGCGACAGATGCCCGGATCAGTAGCCTAGATCTCATTGTATTACAGTATTTTAGCAGACGCTTTTATCCAAAGCAACTAACAATAATTGCATTTAACTAGGAAAGGCCAATGTTGGGCTACTAGCCTACTAGGCTACTTGCCAGAACTTACAAGTGCATCTCCTTTCTAAAACAAGTGACTAAGATCATAATCTAGTGCTGAAGGCAAAGTGCAAGAATTGCAATCTAAAATACAATAGAGGGAGGGTCGTTGTAGTTCTCTCTGTAAAATAACTCAAACGAGGTACGGTAGGCCTAGCTGGATAACACTTTACCAAACAGAAACCAAAAGAATCAAGTATTATTATTATTATTATATTTATCTGCCCCAGTCTGACTGAAGTCCTATTGTCACAACCCATGCCTCTAACCCTGCCTCTCTGCCTGCCCCTAACCCTATATCTCCGAGAACGAGTCCCCTGACACCTCCCAGAGGGCGCAGAGGGAACTGCGGGCTCGTCGGCGTGAGCAGCTGCCGGTCATTCCGGTGATTGCACCCCATCCTGGCCAGCCACCACCTGCAGCCCATCAGCCCAGGAGGTTAAGAAGCCACTCCACACAGCATGCGGCGCCAGATCGTTGACTAACCAACCTAGTGGGTATACGTCTCTAGCTCCCTGCCTCGTCTGTCTTTTGAACCTTGCCTTACCCTGTTCTCCCTGTCTTCCCAGTTCCTGCCTGACCCACGCCTGTACGATTACCCCGCTCCTGCCTGACCCACGCCTGTACGACAACCCTGCTCCTGCCTGACCCACGCCTGTACGACAACCCTGCTCCTGCCTGACCCACGCCTGTACGACAACCCCGCTCCTGCCTGACCATCGCCTGTACGACTACCACGCTCCTGCCTGACCATCGCCTGTACGACTACCACGTCCCCGCCTGACCCACGCCTGTCTACGGATCACGTTACTGCCTGCCTCTCCCCGGATCGCAATAAACGTGCCTACGGGCTTTCACCCCAATCGTGTCTGCTCTTGGGTCCTCCATCCTGATCCTTAACACCTATAAAGCAACTGGTTATTCACCAGATCACTGATGAAGAGGAGGTTCACCCAGGAACTCATATTACCCAGAGCCATCACTGCTAGTCCTCTAATCAACCAGTATCAACACATCATTTATATGACAACTTGGTTAAACAAAGCTCAGAGAGCAATATGTACTCTATTCTGTCTTCAATTGGGGGTGTTTTTGTCAAAGAATGAATACAGAATAATTGTAGAAAATTCTTACTCTAAAGTTTATCCCCATTATGGACTTACTTGTTTTCTCTAAGTCAGTGTGTCAGATCCAGAAGTCACTAGCTACTCTGATGAGATGGAATGGATCACTGACTGTTTAAGTGTCTGCGTCAGCAACGTCTACTATGACATCATAAAAGCAATGGGAGATGTAACGTGGCGAGGCGCCCTCTAGTGGTTTTGATAGGGGTGTGGAAGTGTTGGAGTCGGACTGATGAGTGCATTTTTGAAATAGGATATCTACATTAGGTAAACACGGGTGTAATTAATAAAAAGGCGAGGTTGCTGCGAGTGGTTGCTAAGCAAAGCGTTGACTAAGTGTAGTCACAAGCACCAACCCCCCTCTCCCCCCGCCGGGACGGCTCCCTCTCCCTCTCTCCTCCCCGATAGGTAGATTTGGGTAGCGTTCTTTGAGCGCGAAGGACGACCGAGAGGCGAGATTAGAGTTCGTTCAAGTAATAATAAAAAAAGGGTCCCATAGCCATTGAATTGGTAGTAGCCTAGGCTATTTTGAGGTTGGTCATTTCTCCGAGTGAGAATTGTGAAGCGTGGCGAGTGAACGTGAGAATAGGCTGCAATGCGTGTGTCTGAGACTTGGCAGCCCCGGGTTTCACTGATCTAGCGGTCAGTAAATTCGACCAAATTTCAAGAGGTGGATTCATCTCGGCATACAGATAATTCAAGAGCAATTGACTCATGTTTACGAAGCACACCAACATAGTGCTCTGATCAGTACGAGTCCTCACTAAGACTAGACGAAGGGCACACATCACACCAGCCTTAAAATCACTACACTGGTTAACTGTCAACTCTAGAATAGACTTTAAAATACTAATACTAGTCTATAAATCTCTCCACAGTCACGCACCAGAAAACATTTCAGACATGCTTGTCAGGTACATGCCCAACAGACCACTCAGATCCTCAGATACTGAACTCGTAACAGTCCCAAAAGCCAGGACCAAGAAACACGGAGAGGCAGCTTTTAGTTTCTATGCCCCCAACTTCTGGAACTCCCTGCCGGAGTGCCTAAGAAGGGTCGAAACAACGGAGGTCTTCAAGCAAGATCTCAAGACGTACCTTTTTGGCCTAGCCTACAATCACTAGCCAGGACCTTGAGACACAGAAAGGCAGCCTCAAACCTACCTGTGAATCCTCTGTATACATTGGTGTATATCCTGCTATGCACTCTATGTATATCAAGTTGTGTACAGAAGCTGGTTGCCCTGAAACAGGCTTGTTCTGTTCTGATATCTGTGTTGCTTCAAAGGCTCAGCGTGCTTCTAACCGTTTTCTGTCTCCCCTAGTGCCTTTCTCTCTTCCTCCTACCTTCTAACCAGGTCCAGTGGATGCCCCACTGACACCCGCACACCACTCTGAGTCCGATAGATACCCCCGTGTAAGCTGTGGATGTCGTAGTATTTAGTTAACACACACACACACGTACACACATCAGTCCACATCCGGCTTAGGCCTGGACCTGGGCCCAGTCCCCCTTCCCCTCACCCTAACCCGGGTCCGTATCCTTTTCCTACCCCCTCTCTACCCCAACCCCTGCCTCTATCTGGGCCCAGGCACATTCACGCACACACAGACATACACCAGTGTTTGCCATGTCTCTCCTATTATGTTTTTAGCCTCTCTTACTCTGAAAATGTAATTTAATGTAATTTATTGCTTTATAAATGTTCTTAGCCGGTAGACAAACATACTCCAGGAGCTTGCTCGATTTCCTTGTTGAGAGGGGTCAGGGAAGAATTTGTACAGCTCACTTTTTGCTTCCCTCTGGAATATGTAGGGATGGGATGTATCCCCACCTCCCTTGTTCTCTGTAAAGCGCATTGTGTTGCCTCTGGGTATGAAATGCGCTATACAAATACAGCTTTGATTGATTGATTGATTGATTGATTGATTGATACCACTTCACATCACAGCGAGCATACTGTAGCTATACAGCTCTTTACAACACAGGACAGTAGGTCTATACCTAGCTGTACAGCACTTTACAACATACAACAGTAGTCATATACCTACTGTAGCTACTGTATACAAGTACTTTACAATACAGCACAATAGACCCATACCTAGCAGCACATTAGGCCTATATTTAGATATACAGGACTTTCCAACACAGCACAGTAGGCCTAGCTGGATAACACTTTACCAAACAGAAACCAAAAGAATCAAGTATTATTATTATTATTATATTCATCTGCCCCAGTCTGACTGAAGTCCTATAAAGCAAGTGGTTATTCACCAGATCACTGATGAAGAGGAGGTTCACCCAGGAACTCATATTACCCAGAGCCATCACTGCTAGTCCTCTAATCAACCAGTATCAACACATCATTTATATGACAACTTGGTTAAACAAAGCTCAGAGAGCAATATGTACTCTATTCTGTCTTCAATTGGGGGTGTTTTTGTCAAAGAATGAATACAGAATAATTGTAGAAAATTCTTACTCTAAAGTTTATCCCCATTATGGACTTACTTGTTTTCTCTAAGTCAGTGTGTCAGATCCAGAAGTCACTAGCTACTCTGATGAGATGGAATGGATCACTGACTGTTTAAGTGTCTGCGTCAGCAACGTCTACTATGACATCATAAAAGCAATGGGAGATGTAACGTGGCGAGGCGCCCTCTAGTGGTTTTGATAGGGGTGTGGAAGTGTTGGAGTCGGACTGATGAGTGCATTTTTGAAATAGGATATCTACATTAGGTAAACACGGGTGTAATTAATAAAAAGGCGAGGTTGCTGCGAGTGGTTGCTAAGCAAAGCGTTCACTAAGTGTAGTCACAAGCACCAACCCCCCTCTCCCCCCGCCGGGACGGCTCCCTCTCCCTCTCTCCTCCCCGATAGGTAGATTTGGGGAGCGTTCTTTGAGCGCGAAGGACGACCGAGAGGCGAGATTAGCTTTCGTTCAAGTAATAATTAAAAAAAAGAGTCCCATAGCCATTGAATTGGTAGTAGCCTAGGCTATTTTGAGGTTGGTCATTTCTCCGAGTGAGAATTGTGAAGCGTGGCGAGTGAGCGTGAGAATAGGCTGCAATGCGAGTCTGAGACTTGGCAGCCCCGGGTTTCACTGATCTACCGGTCAGTAAATCCGACCAAATTTCAAGAGGTGGACATCACTGGATTCATCTCGGCATACAGATAATTCAAGATTGACTCATGTTTACGAAGCGCACCAGCATAGTGCTCTGATCAGCTGCACTCTCCAGTGAAGTTCTCAAAACGCGACAGATGCCCGGATCAGTAGCCTAGATCTCATTGTATTACGGTATTTTAGCAGACGCTTTTATCCAAAGCAACTAACAATAATTGCATTTAACTAGGAAAGGCCAATGTAGGCTACTAGCCTACTAGGCTACTTGCCAGAACTTACAAGTGCATCTCCTTTCTAAAACAAGTGACTAAGATCATAATCTAGTGCTGAAGGCAAAGTGCAAGAATTGCAATCTAAAATACAATAGAGGGAGGATCGTTGTAGTTCTCTCTGTAAAATAACTAAAACGGTAGGCCTAGCTGGATAACACTTTACCAAACAGAAACCAAAAGAAGCAAGTATTATTATTATTGTAGCATCAGGGGGGAAGTGAACTACACTCCCAGCGTTCCCTGGGTAGAGAGGGGGGGGTTATGGGCGTCCAGCCAGTTCAGTGTGTTATGGTCGTTGACTAGTTGCTATGGACGCTGTGATTTTGGGTTGCTATGCGCGTGAGTGTGTGTGCCGCTCGGCTGTAAATGAGCTGCTTTACGTTAAGTCTTTGGGAAATAAATACGCCCGTGTTTGTGGCTAAAGAGGACAACCAGTTCTTCCATTCTCGCTACATTGGTGTCAGAAGTGAGGATAAGGAAATGTCGAAATTTCAAAGAGAGGTGGAAGACATTGAACAGTTTCTTGCGAGCCTACAAGTCTGCGACCGCAAGACGCGGCCAAGAGAGCAACTGTTTACCTCAACTTTAGCTAACGTGAGGCTAGCTAGCAGTGAGCTAGCAGCACCTCCGCCGCAGGGGAGCCATAGAGAAGGAAACGGCGAGATACCTGATGGGGCCAGCGCTCCACGGCCAACGGTGAGACGGCGAGATACTGTCCCTTCTGCAACGTTGCAGAGAGAAGATGCTGCTGCTGTACTGCCGTCGGCGGGAGTGATGGAGGATGCTAACGTCACCTCCCCAGTTCCCCTCCCAGCGCCGGCGGGCGGAACCCGGAGAAGTGCCATTAAACTGCCGCGATTTGGTGGTGAGGAACCCATAGAGAACTATCTCATCCAGGTCCAGCTAGCTGCTCAACTTAATGCATGGACGGCTGAAGAGACTGCAGTTCATGTTGCCCTTTCCCTGGAGGGGAGAGCACTACAAATCCTCACAGACCTGCAGCCAGAAGAGCGTTTAAATTGGCCAGCTATTGAGAGGGCGCTACAGTACCGCTTTGGCCAGCGCTATTATTCTGATGATGTCAGAGACCAACTTGTCCGACGCCAAAGGGGGTTAACAGAGAGCCTGGGTTCATATGCAGCAGACCTTCACTTCTATGCACGGCGTGGGTATCCGACTTTCGATGTAACAACACAAGAGGAACTCGCCCTCCAAGCCTTTGTCCGTGGTCTACGACCAGAACGACTCCGAGAACACATTCGTCTCCACGCGCCGAGAACCTTGACAGCAGCCCTAACTGAAGCAGAGCGGGTCGAGCATGTGCTGTGTGCCAGGGAGCGTTCTGCAGAAGAGGGACACCGGGTTCGGCGCGTGGACCAGAATGACAGGGGGGAAGAGGAAGTGACCCGACAGGCAAACGCCACCATCTCCCCACGGCCGATGCGACGGGGGGCAAGGTCAAACCGACCAACCAATGAGTGCTGCTACCGATGCGGGGAGCCAGGCCACATCGCACGCTATTGTCCAGCTCCAGCCCCACGAAGCCCAGGCCCCCAACCGTTGTTAAACTAGAACCGGGCAGTGCTGTGAGGGAACCGCTGCCCACTGACTTTTCCACTAACCCTCAAATGCGTCTTGGTCGGCTGGGTCAGGCACACGGACTGTACATTGACTGTAACTTGAATGGTACCCCCTGTAGAGCCCTGGTAGACACGGGGTCCACCATCTCCCTAGTTCGCCCCGGAACTTTACCTGGCACCACGGGCCGTAGGCTACAGGGTTGGGAACCCACGAAGGTTCGCATCACTACAGTAACCGGTGAGGAGGCTAGAATGCACGGGAAAGGGTTTCTCAGTGTATCTGTGGCGGGCTGCCGCATCGACCACCAGTTCTGGCTAGCCGACATCCAGGACCCCTGCATCATCGGACTGGACCTGCTGACAAAATGGGAGGCTAGAGTGGATGTGCCTAAGTCCACACTCTACATGAGCATAGGGGCTGTGACGCTTCATGCCGCTGGTGGGAAAACAGCCGCCAGAGGGTCCCCCACGTCGCTGCCAGCCGCCGGAGGGTCCTGCACGTCGCCGCCGGCCGCCAGAGGGTCCCGCACGTCGCCGCCGGCCGCCAGAGGGTCCCGCACGTCGCCGCCGGCCGCCAGAGGTTCCCCCATGTCGCCACCAGCCGCCAGAGGGTCCCGCATGTCGCCGCCAGCCGCTGGAGGGTCCTGCACGTCGCCGCCAGCCGCCGGAGAGTCCTGCACGTCGCTGCCGGCCGCCAGAGGGTCCCGCATGTCGCCACCGGCCGCCAGAGGGTCCCCCATGTTGCCGCCAGCCGCCGGAGGGTCCTGCACGTCGCCACCAGCCGCCAGAGGGTCCTACACGTCGCCGCCAGCCACCGGAGGGTCCCCCACGTCGCCACCAGCCGCCAGAGGGTCCTGCACATCACCGCCAGCCGTCCGGGGGTCCTACACGTCGCCGCCGACCGCCAGAAGGTCCTGGATGTCGCCGCTAGCCATCGGAGGGTCCCCCACGTCGCCTCCAGCCATCCGGGGGTCCCCCACATCGCCGCCAGCCATCGGAGGGTCCTCCATGTTGCTGTCAGCGGAGACGAAGCGGGCTGTGGACGACCTGTTTGAGAGGAGCTGCGCGGGTCTGGAGGCGGACCAGAGGGGCCAGCTCCATGAACTTCTGGTAGCGTTTTCAGACATATTCGCTGCCAAAGATGAGGACTGCACGCACAACAATCTAGTTCAGCATGACATCGACACTGGTAATGCCCTCCCCATTCGCCTTCGCCCCCGTCGTCTGCCACTCGCCAAGCGGTTGTCAGCAGAGCAGAAGGTCAGAGAGATGGCAGAGGCGGGTGTCATCGAACCTTCCAGTAGCCCCTGGTCAGCCCCAGCTGTCTTGGTCAAAAAGAAAGATGACACATGGCGTTTTTGTGTGGACTACCGTCGCCTTAATGACATCACCCGCAAAGACTCCTACCCCCTGCCCCGCATCGATGATGCTCTAGACCACGTCACCGGGTCCCAATGGTTCAGTTCCCTCGATCTCCGCAGCGGCTAATGGCAGGTGGAGCTGACGCCGGAGGCCCGCCCTAAGACTGCCTTCTCCATACCCTCGGGCGGGCTTTGGCAGTTCAAAGTGATGCCATTCGGCTTGTGCAACGCCCCGGCTACCTTTGAGCGCCTCATGGAGAGAGTGCTAGCTGACATCCCTCGGAGCCGTTGTGTAGTTTATCTCGACGACCTCCTCATCCACGCTAAAGACTTTGGGGGCGCCCTAGCCAACCTGAGGGACGTCTTCTGCAACATCCGCCGTGCAGGCCTGCGCCTCCACCCCAAAAAGTGCCACCTGTTCCGGCGAGAGACAGTCTTCCTCGGGCATGTCATCAGCGGTGAGGGTGTGGCCACCGACCCAGCAAAAGTAGCTGCAGTGAGAGACTGGCCCATCCCACAGAACATCGCAGAGCTGAAAAGCTTCCTGGGTCTGGCCTCATATTACCGGCGGTTCGTTAAAGACTTCTCCACTGTCGCCGGGCCGCTGCACAGCCTCAATCACAAAGGGTGTGTGTTTCAGTGGGAAGAGAACTGCACTGCTGCTTTCACTGCGCTCCGAACAGCACTCATCGAGGCCCCTTTGCTGGCCTGCCCAGACCCTCGAAGACCGTTCATTGTGGACACTGACGCCAGCAACTTGGGTCTCGGGGCTGTGCTGTCCCAGGAGGGGGAGCATGGAGAGCAGGTTGTTTCTTATTTCAGTTGCACGCTTAACCGAGCAGAGAGGAACTACTGTGTAACACGCAGAGAACTGTTGGCCATCGTCCGGGCAATTCGCCACTTCCGGGCCTATCTCTACGGGGTGAAGTTCCTCCTGCGCACTGACCACGCCTCCCTCTCCTGGCTCCTCAACTTTAAGGAGCCGGAGGGTCAGCTGGCCCGGTGGCTTGAGGTCCTGCAGGACTACGACTTCGAGGTCCACCATCGGGCTGGGCGTCACCCCGCCAACGCAGATGCCCTGTCCCGACGCCCCTGTGCTAAGGAGGCGTGCCGCCACTGCCAGCGCGCCGATGACCGAGTGACAGGGACTCCGCTGGTGGCGGCCCTACGGACCACCTCGGCAGATGGGGGCAGCACCGCCCCCACCGACAGTGGCCACAGTCCCGAAGTTCTACCAGGCGACGACAGCCTGGAAACCCTCGACCCCCAACAGCTCCGCCAGGACCAGAGTCAAGACTCCGTCCTCTCCCGTGTCCAGGTCTGGGTGGTATTGGGCCAGCGACCAGCATGGGAGGAGGTATCAGCCCTTGACCCCGAGACCAAGGCCCTCTACTCGCAGTACTGGAACCTCACCATCCGAGATGGTCTTCTGCATCGACGATGGCAGTCCCCAGGGGGCCACCGCGAAGTTTTCCAGCTCCTGGTACCTCGGCAGTGGCGCCCCCGCGTCCTCCAGCTCGTCCATGGATCAGTGGGGGCCGGCCACTTTGGTGTCACAAAAACCCTACACCGACTCCGGTCCCGATTCTACTGGCCAGGGTGTCACCGGGATGTAGAGCTCCTCGTTCATCGCTGTGACTCCTGCACTGCCAAGAAGGGCCCCACACAGCGCTCTCATGCCCCACTGCAGCAGTACCAGGTGGGGTTCCCCATGGAGCGGGTGGGGGTCGACATCCTGGCCCCTTTCCCCACCTCAGACCAGGGTAACCGCTACGTGCTCGTGGCCATGGACTATTTTACTAAGTGGCCAGAAGCGTACGCGGTCCCCGACCAGACCACCACCACCACCGCTGAGTACTTGGTCAACGAGATGTTCTGTCGGTTCGGTGCACCTGAGGAGTTGCACAGTGATCAGGGGCGGAACTTTGAGGCGGCTGTGTTCAGTGAGGTCTGTCAGCGGCTGGGAGTCAAGAAAACCAGGACCACGCCCCTACACCCCCAGAGCGACGGGCTTGTAGAACGCTTTAATCGTACTCTGGCCACACAGCTCGCAATCCTGACCAGCCGCCGGCAACGAGACTGGGACCTCCACCTGCCCCTGATCTTGTGGTCTTACAGAACAGCGGTTCAAGAGTCCACCAAGTGCACCCCTGCCATGCTCATGTTTGGGCATGAACTCTGTACCCCAGTCGACCTAGTGTTCGGGCCGCCCCCTGAGCCCGAGGCACAGGGGAAACCCGGCATGAGCTACCTCTACAACCTGCGTGAAAGGCTGCGTGAGGTACACGAACTGACCAGGCAGGCCTTAACGGATGCCGGGTCCCGACAGAAGCGGGCCTACGACTCCCGCTGCCGAGGAAGGGACTTTGCACCTGGGGCCCAAGTGTGGGTCTATTGCCCAGAGAGGAAGAAGGGTCTCTCTCCTAAGCTAATGAGCCAGTGGGTTGGCCCTTGCACTGTGCTGGAGAGACTGTCAGACGTGGTGTACAGGGTGAGGTTGGTCAAGCGGAACCGGGTGGTGGCGCTCCACCGTGACCGACTCGCTCCTTACCAGCCCCTGGCCCCAACTGAGGAAGCGTCGGATGTGGAGAACCAACCCCACATAACGACTCCTACCGCTGTTGCTGCAGAGGGGTCCCCTAGGCGGGCCCAGCGGCAGCGCCAACTCCCACATTACCTCAGGGACTATGTTCTAGATGCCTGGGTTGCTGAGGACAGCTAACCTCTTAGGTGGGGGCAGTGTAGCATCAGGGGGGAAGTGAACTACACTCCCAGCGTTCCCTGGGTAGAGAGGGGGGGTTATGGGCGTCCAGCCAGTTCAGTGTGTTATGGTCGTTGACTAGTTGCTATGGACGCTGTGATTTTGGGTTGCTATGCGCGTGAGTGTGTGTGCTACTCGGCTGTAAATGAGCTGCTTTACGTTAAGTCTTTGGGAAATAAATACGCCCGTGTTTGTGGCTAAAGAGGACAACCAGTTCTTCCATTCTCGCTACATTATTATTATATTTATCTGCCCCAGTCTGACTGAAGTCCTATAAAGCAACTGGTTATTCACCAGATCACTGATGAAGAGGAGGTTCACCCAGGAACTCATATTACCCAGAGCCATCACTGCTAGTCCTCTAATCAACCAGTATCAACACATCATTTATATGACAACTTGGTTAAACAAAGCTCAGAGAGCAATATGTACTCTATTCTGTCTTCAATTGGGGGTGTTTTTGTCAAAGAATTAATACAGAATAATTGTAGAAAATTCTTACTCTAAAGTTTATCCCCATTATGGACTTACTTGTTTTCTCTAAGTCAGTGTGTCAGATACAGAAGTCACTAGCTACTCTGATGAGATGGAATGGATCACTGACTGTTTAAGTGTCTGCGTCAGCAACGTCTACTATGACATCATAAAAGCAATGGGAGATGTAACGTGGCGAGGCGCCCTCTAGTGGTTTTGATAGGGGTGTGGAAGTGTTGGAGTCGGACTGATGAGTGCATTTTTGAAATAGGATATCTACATTAGGTAAACACGGGTGTAATTAATAAAAAGGCGAGGTTGCTGCGAGTGGTTGCTAAGCAAAGCGTTGACTAAGTGTAGTCACAAGCACCAACCCCCTTCTCCCCCCGCCGGGACGGCTCCCTCTCCCTCTCTCCTCCCCGATAGGTAGATTTGGGGAGCGTTCTTTGAGCGCGAAGGACGACCGAGAGGCGAGATTAGCGTTCGTTCAAGTAATAATTAAAAAAAAGAGTCCCAGAGTGTGGTGGCTGGACTCGGTTGACCTATGACATTTGGACACTCACAAAGTACTATTATGACACTTCAGATTGAATTCACCAGTAGCCTACCACAGGGTTCTCCTCCCAAGGACCAACACAATCACACAACCTTGTCAAATGAGGACACGAAATATAACAGAGTAGAGTAAAAGAAACATACTTTATTACCTTACAATTGCAGCAAAGGGACGGTTACACAGAGACACAAGGGGTATCTGTGCAAGCGCGCCGACTAGTGTCGGGACATTCTGTATATACTATTCCACACAATACATTGCGAATGACTACATGTGTGAGTACCTGATTGGTTGAAACCTTTATCTAATGCTAGTCCTATGAGCTAACTACTTTCGTTTTCCATTCAGCCGATGTGAATAAGGTGTTCTGTTAAGTTACAATTTCAACAGGCTTTTCATTGTGAGGTGTCCTTGGCAGTCAACTTATCTGCTACTGGAACATAGATAATAACAACTTTTCATGCGTACTGTATTCTGGAAAAGTACAGACTGCTGACATTCAGTATTGAAGCAACTAGGCCTAAAAAGGCAGGCCTTGTGTTTAAACAACTATAATAGCACTTTAAAAAATACCTTCCACAATAGCCATTGAATTGGTAGTAGCCTAGGCTATTTTGAGGTTGGTCATTTCTCCGAGTGAGAATTGTGAAGCGTGGCGAGTGAGCGTGAGAATAGGCTGCAATGCGTGTGTCTGAGACTTGGCAGCCCCAGGTTTCACTGATCTACCGGTCAGTAAATCCGACCAAATTTCAAGAGGTGGACATCACTGGATTCATCTCGGCATACAGATAATTCAAGATTGACTCATGTTTACGAAGCGCACCAGCATAGTGCTCTGATCAGCTGCACTCTCCAGTGAAGTTCTCAAAACGCGACAGATGCCCGGATCAGTAGCCTAGATCTCATTGTATTACAGTATTTTAGCAGACGCTTTTATCCAAAGCAACTAACAATAATTGCATTTAACTAGGAAAGGCCAATGTTGGGCTACTAGCCTACTAGGCTACTTGCCAGAACTTACAAGTGCATCTCCTTTCTAAAACAAGTGACTAAGATCATAATCTAGTGCTGAAGGCAAAGTGCAAGAATTGCAATCTAAAATACAATAGAGGGAGGATCGTTGTAGTTCTCTCTGTAAAATAACTAAAACGAGGGACGGTAGGCCTAGCTGGATAACACTTTACCAAACAGAAACCAAAAGAATCAAGTATTATTATTATTATTTTATTTATCTGCCCCAGTCTGACTGAAGTCCTATAAAGCAACTGGTTATTCACCAGATCACTGATGAAGAGGAGGTTCACCCAGGAACTCATATTACCCAGAGCCATCACTGCTAGTCCTCTAATCAACCAGTATCAACACATCATTTATATGACAACTTGGTTAAACAAAGCTCAGAGAGCAATATGTACTCTATTCTGTCTTCAATTGGGGGTGTTTTTGTCAAAGAATTAATACAGAATAATTGTAGAAAATTCTTACTCTAAAGTTTATCCCCATTATGGACTTACTTGTTTTCTCTAAGTCAGTGTGTCAGATCCAGAAGTCACTAGCTACTCTGATGAGATGGAATGGATCACTGACTGTTTAAGTGTCTGCGTCAGCAACGTCTACCATGACATCATAAAAGCAATGGGAGATGTAACATGGCGAGGCGCCCTCTAGTGGTTTTGATAAGTTAACATGATACGGTTTTTGTCAAATATCTCGGAAACCGAAGCTCGTACAGCAAATTTATCTGCATAGGGGACTGCTAACTGTAGAATTTTATGAGGAATCGAATGAGCCCATCTGCGAGGCTCTACGACTTTCGATTCAAAAGTTATAGCCTTTTGAGCCTGTGAGTTGCCATCACTGCTAGTCCTCTAATCAACCAGTATCAACACATCATTTATATGACAACTTGGTTAAACAAAGCTCAGAGAGCAATATGTACTCTATTCTGTCTTCAATTGGGGGTGTTTTTGTCAAAGAATGAATACAGAATAATTGTAGAAAATTCTTACTCTAAAGTTTATCCCCATTATGGACTTACTTGTTTTCTCTAAGTCAGTGTGTCAGATCCAGAAGTCACTAGCTACTCTGATGAGATGGAATGGATCACTGACTGTTTAAGTGTCTGCGTCAGCAACGTCTACTATGACATCATAAAAGCAATGGGAGATGTAACGTGGCGAGGCGCCCTCTAGTGGTTTTGATAAGTTAACATGATACGGTTTTTGTCAAATATCTCGGAAACGGAAGCTCGTACAGCAAATTTATCTGCATAGGGGACTGCTAACTGTAGAATTTGATGAGGAATCGAATGAGCCCATCTGCGAGGCTCTACGACTTTCGATTCAAAAGTTATAGCCGTTTGAACCACATCATTTTCATATCTGTACGGTTTTTGTCCGATTTCAAGGACATTTGACACATCATTTTGCATATCTGTACGGTTTTTGTCAAATATCTCGGAAACGGAAGCTCGTACAGCAAATTTATCTGCATAGGGGACTGCTAACTGTAGAATTTGATGAGGAATCGAATGAGCCCATCTGCGAGGCTCTACGACTTTCGATTCAAAAGTTATAGCCTTTTGAGCCACATCATTTTTCTTATCTGTTTGGTTTTTGTCAAATATCTCGGAAACCGAAGCTCGTACAGCAAATTTACATGCATAGGGGACTGCTAACTGTAGAATTTGATGAGGAATCGAATGAGCCCATCTGCGAGGCTCTACGACTTTCGATTCAAAAGTTATAGCCTTTTGAGCCTGTGAGTTGCCATCACTGCTAGTCCTCTAATCAACCAGTATCAACACATCATTTATATGACAACTTGGTTAAACAAAGCTCAGAGAGCAATATGTACTCTATTCTGTCTTCAATTGGGGGTGTTTTTGTCAAAGAATGAATACAGAATAATTGTAGAAAATTCTTACTCTAAAGTTTATCCCCATTATGGACTTACTTGTTTTCTCTAAGTCAGTGTGTCAGATCCAGAAGTCACTAGCTACTCTGATGAGATGGAATGGATCACTGACTGTTTAAGTGTCTGCGTCAGCAACGTCTACTATGACATCATAAAAGCAATGGGAGATGTAACGTGGCGAGGCGCCCTCTAGTGGTTTTGATAAGTTAACATGATACGGTTTTTGTCAAATATCTCGGAAACCGAAGCTTGTACAGCAAATTTATCTGCATAGGGGACTGCTAACTGTAGAATTTGATGAGGAATCGAATGAGCCCATCTGCGAGGCTCTAGGACTTTCGATTCAAAAGTTATAGCCGTTTGAACCACATCATTTTCATATCTGTACGGTTTTTGTCCGATTTCAAGGACATTTGACACATCATTTTGCATATCTGTACGGTTTTTGTCAAATATCTCGGAAACGGAAGCTCGTACAGCAAATTTATCTGCATAGGGGACTGCTAACTGTAGAATTTGATGAGGAATCGAATGAGCCCATCTGCGAGGCTCTACGACTTTCGATTCAAAAGTTATAGCCGTTTGAACCACATCATTTTCATATCTGTATGGTTTTTGTCCGATTTCAAGGACATTTGACACATCATTTTGCATATCTGTACGGTTTTTGTCAAATATCTCGGAAACGGAAGCTCGTACAGCAAATTTATCTGCATAGGGGACTGCTAACTGTAGAATTTGATGAGGAATCGAATGAGCCCATCTGCGAGGCTCTAGGACTTTCGATTCAAAAGTTATAGCCGTTTGAACCACATCATTTTCATATCTGTACGGTTTTTGTCCGATTTCAAGGACATTTGACACATCATTTTGCATATCTGTACGGTTTTTGTCAAATATCTCGGAAACGGAAGCTCGTACAGCAAATGTATCTGCATAGGGGACTGCTAACTGTAGAATTTGATGAGGAATCGAATGAGCCCATCTGCGAGGCTCTACGACTTTCGATTCAAAAGTTATAGCCTTTTGAGCCACATCATTTTTCTTATCTGTTTGGTTTTTGTCAAATATCTCGGAAACCGAAGCTCGTACAGCAAATTTACCTGTGTAGGGGACTGCTAGCTGTAGAATTTGATGAGGAATCGAATGAGCCCATCTGCGAGGCTCTACGACTTTCGATTCAAAAGTTATAGCCTTTTGAGCCTGTGAGTTGCCATCACTGCTAGTCCTCTAATCAACCAGTATCAACACATCATTTATATGACAACTTGGTTAAACAAAGATCAGAGAGCAATATGTACTCTATTCTGTCTTCAATTGGGGGTGTTTTTGTCAAAGAATGAATACAGAATAATTGTAGAAAATTCTTACTCTAAAGTTTATCCCCATTATGGACTTACTTGTTTTCTCTAAGTCAGTGTGTCAGATCCAGAAGTCACTAGCTACTCTGATGAGATGGAATGGATCACTGACTGTTTAAGTGTCTGCGTCAGCAACGTCTACTATGACATCATAAAAGCAATGGGAGATGTAACGTGGCGAGGCGCCCTCTAGTGGTTTTGATAAGTTAACATGATACGGTTTTTGTCAAATATCTCGGAAACGGAAGCTCGTACAGCAAATTTATCTGCATAGGGGACTGCTAACTGTAGAATTTGATGAGGAATCGAATGAGCCCATCTGCGAGGCTCTAGGACTTTCGATTCAAAAGTTATAGCCGTTTGAACCACATCATTTTCATATCTGTACGGTTTTTGTCCGATTTCAAGGACATTTGACACATCATTTTGCATATCTGTACGGTTTTTGTCAAATATCTCGGAAACGGAAGCTCGTACAGCAAATTTATCTGCACAGGGGACTGCTAACTGTAGAATTTGATGAGGAATCGAATGAGCCCATCTGCGAGGCTCTACGACTTTCGATTCAAAAGTTATAGCCGTTTGAACCACATCATTTTCATATCTGTACGGTTTTTGTCCGATTTCAAGGACATTTGACACATCATTTTGCATATCTGTACGGTTTTTGTCAAATATCTCGGAAACGGAAGCTCGTACAGCAAATTTATCTGCATAGGGGACTGCTAACTGTAGAATTTGATGAGGAATCGAATGAGCCCATCTGCGAGGCTCTAGGACTTTCGATTCAAAAGTTATAGCCGTTTGAACCACATCATTTTCATATCTGTACGGTTTTTGTCCGATTTCAAGGACATTTGACACATCATTTTGCATATCTGTACGGTTTTTGTCAAATATCTCGGAAACGGAAGCCCGTACAGCAAATTTATCTGCATAGGGGACTGCTAACTGTAGAATTTGATGAGGAATCGAATGAGCCCATCTGCGAGGCTCTACGACTTTCGATTCAAAAGTTATAGCCTTTTGAGCCACATCATTTTTCTTATCTGTTTGGTTTTTGTCAAATATCTCGGAAACCGAAGCTCGTACAGCAAATTTACCTGTGTAGGGGACTGCTAACTGTAGAATTTGATGAGGAATCGAATGAGCCCATCTGCGAGGCTCTACGACTTTCGATTCAAAAGTTATAGCCTTTTGAGCCTGTGAGTTGCCATCACTGCTAGTCCTCTAATCAACCAGTATCAACACATCATTTATATGACAACTTGGTTAAACAAAGCTCAGAGAGCAATATGTACTCTATTCTGTCTTCAATTGGGGGTGTTTTTGTCAAAGAATGAATACAGAATAATTGTAGAAAATTCTTACTCTAAAGTTTATCCCCATTATGGACTTACTTGTTTTCTCTAAGTCAGTGTGTCAGATCCAGAAGTCACTAGCTACTCTGATGAGATGGAATGGATCACTGACTGTTTAAGTGTCTGCGTCAGCAACGTCTACTATGACATCATAAAAGCAATGGGAGATGTAACGGTGCGAGGCGCCCTCTAGTGGTTTTGATAAGTTAACATGATACGGTTTTTGTCAAATATCTCGGAAACGGAAGCTCGTACAGCAAATTTACCTGCATAGGGGACTGCTAACTGTAGAATTTGATGAGGAATCGAATGAGCCCATCTGCGAGGCTCTACGACTTTCGATTCAAAAGTTATAGCCGTTTGAACCACATCATTTTCATATCTGTACGGTTTTTGTCCGATTTCAAGGACATTTGACACATCATTTTGCATATCTGTACGGTTTTTGTCAAATATCTCGGAAACGGAAGCTCGTACAGCAAATTTATCTGCATAGGGGACTGCTAACTGTAGAATTTGATGAGGAATCGAATGAGCCCATCTGCGAGGCTCTACGACTTTCGATTCAAAAGTTATAGCCGTTTGAACCACATCATTTTCATATCTGTACGGTTTTTGTCCGATTTCAAGGACATTTGACACATCATTTTTCATATCTGTACGGTTTTTGTCAAATATCTCGGAAACGGAAGCTCGTACAGCAAATTTATCTGCCTAGGGGACTGCTAACTGTAGAATTTGATGAGGAATCGAATGAGCCCATCTGCGAGGCTCTACGACTTTCGATTCAAAAGTTATAGCCTTTTGAGCCTGTGAGTTGCCATCACTGCTAGTCCTCTAATCAACCAGTATCAACACATCATTTATATGACAACTTGGTTAAACAAAGCTCAGAGAGCAATATGTACTCTATTCTGTCTTCAATTGGGGGTGTTTTTGTCAAAGAATGAATACAGAATAATTGTAGAAAATTCTTACTCTAAAGTTTATCCCCATTATGGACTTACTTGTTTTCTCTAAGTCAGTGTGTCAGATCCAGAAGTCACTAGCTACTCTGATGAGATGGAATGGATCACTGACTGTTTAAGTGTCTGCGTCAGCAACGTCTACTATGACATCATAAAAGCAATGGGAGATGTAACGTGGCGAGGCGCCCTCTAGTGGTTTTGATAAGTTAACATGATACGGTTTTTGTCAAATATCTCGGAAACGGAAGCTCGTACAGCAAATTTATCTGCATAGGGGACTGCTAACTGTAGAATTTGATGAGGAATCGAATGAGCCCATCTGCGAGGCTCTACGACTTTCGATTCAAAAGTTATAGCCGTTTGAACCACATCATTTTCATATCTGTACGGTTTTTGTCCGATTTCAAGGACATTTGACACATCATTTTTCATTTCTGTACGGTTTTTGTCAAATATCTCGGAAACGGAAGCTCGTACAGCAAATTTATCTGCAAAGGGTACTGCTAACTGTAGAATTTGATGAGGAATCGAATGAGCCCATCTGCGAGGCTCTACGACTTTCGATTCAAAAGTTATAGCCGTTTGAACCACATCATTTTCATATCTGTACGGTTTTTGTCCGATTTCAAGGACATTTGACACATCATTTTTCATATCTGTACGGTTTTTGTCAAATATCTCGGAAACGGAAGCTCGTACAGCAAATTTATCTGCATAGGGGACTGCTAACTGTAGAATTTGATGAGGAATCAAATGAGCCCATCTGCGAGGCTCTACGACTTTCGATTCAAAAGTTATAGCCGTTTGAGCCACATCATTTTTCATATCTGTTTGGTTTTTGTCAAATATCTCGGAAACCGAAGCTCGTACAGCAAATTTACCTGCATAGGGGACTGCTAACTGTAGAATTTGATGAGGAATCGAATGAGCCCATCTGCGAGGCTCTACGACTTTCGATTCAAAAGTTATAGCCTTTTGAGCCTGTGAGTTGCCATCACTGCTAGTCCTCTAATCAACCAGTATCAACACATCATTTATATGACAACTTGGTTAAACAAAGCTCAGAGAGCAATATGTACTCTATTCTGTCTTCAATTGGGGGTGTTTTTGTCAAAGAATGAATACAGAATAATTGTAGAAAATTCTTACTCTAAAGTTTATCCCCATTATGGACTTACTTGTTTTCTCTAAGTCAGTGTGTCAGATCCAGAAGTCACTAGCTACTCTGATGAGATGGAATGGATCACTGACTGTTTAAGTGTCTGCGTCAGCAACGTCTACTATGACATCATAAAAGCAATGGGAGATGTAACGTGGCGAGGCGCCCTCTAGTGGTTTTGATAAGTTAACATGATACGGTTTTTGTCAAATATCTCGGAAACGGAAGCTCGTACAGCAAATTTATCTGCATAGGGGACTGCTAACTGTAGAATTTGATGAGGAATCGAATGAGCCCATCTGCGAGGCTCTACGACTTTCGATTCAAAAGTTATAGCCGTTTGAACCACATCATTTTCATATCTGTACGGTTTTTGTCCGATTTCAAGGACATTTGACACATCATTTTTCATATCTGTACGGTTTTTGTCAAATATCTCGGAAACGGAAGCTCGTACAGCAAATTTATCTGCATAGGGGACTGCTAACTGTAGAATTTGATGAGGAATCGAATGAGCCCATCTGCGAGGCTCTACGACTTTCGATTCAAAAGTTATAGCCTTTTGAGCCACATCATTTTTCATATCTGTTTGGTTTTTGTCAAATATCTCGGAAACCGAAGCTCGTACAGCAAATTTACCTGCGCTGGGGACTGCTAACTGTAGAATTTGATGAGGAATCGAATGAGCCCATCTGCGAGGCTCTACGACTTTCGATTCAAAAGTTATAGCCTTTTGAGCCTGTGAGTTGCCATCACTGCTAGTCCTCTAATCAACCAGTATCAACACATCATTTATATGACAACTTGGTTAAACAAAGCTCAGAGAGCAATATGTACTCTATTCTGTCTTCAATTGGGGGTGTTTTTGTCAAAGAATGAATACAGAATAATTGTAGAAAATTCTTACTCTAAAGTTTATCCCCATTATGGACTTACTTGTTTTCTCTAAGTCAGTGTGTCAGATCCAGAAGTCACTAGCTACTCTGATGAGATGGAATGGATCACTGACTGTTTAAGTGTCTGCGTCAGCAACGTCTACTATGACATCATAAAAGCAATGGGAGATGTAACGTGGCGAGGCGCCCTCTAGTGGTTTTGATAAGTTAACATGATACGGTTTTTGTCAAATATCTCGGAAACGGAAGCTCGTACAGCAAATGTATCTGCATAGGGGACTGCTAACTGTAGAATTTGATGAGGAATCGAATGAGCCCATCTGCGAGGCTCTACGACTTTCGATTCAAAAGTTATAGCCGTTTGAACCACATCATTTTCATATCTGTACGGTTTTTGTCCGATTTCAAGGACATTTGACACATCATTTTGCATATCTGTACGGTTTTTGTCAAATATCTCGGAAACGGAAGCTCGTACAGCAAATTTATCTGCATAGGGGACTGCTAACTGTAGAATTTGATGAGGAATCGAATGAGCCCATCTGCGAGGCTCTAGGACTTTCGATTCAAAAGTTATAGCCGTTTGAACCACATCATTTTCATATCTGTACGGTTTTTGTCCGATTTCAAGGACATTTGACACATCATTTTGCATATCTGTACGGTTTTTGTCAAATATCTCGGAAACGGAAGCTCGTACAGCAAATTTATCTGCATAGGGGACTGCTAACTGTAGAATTTGATGAGGAATCGAATGAGCCCATCTGCGAGGCTCTACGACTTTCGATTCAAAAGTTATAGCCTTTTGAGCCACATCATTTTTCTTATCTGTTTGGTTTTTGTCAAATATCTCGGAAACCGAAGCTCGTACAGCAAATTTACCTGCATAGGGGACTGCTAACTGTAGAATTTGACGAGGAATCGAATGAGCCCATCTGCGAGGCTCTACGACTTTCGATTCAAAAGTTATAGCCTTTTGAGCCTGTGAGTTGCCATCACTGCTAGTCCTCTAATCAACCAGTATCAACACATCATTTATATGACAACTTGGTTAAACAAAGCTCAGAGAGCAATATGTACTCTATTCTGTCTTCAATTGGGGGTGTTTTTGTCAAAGAATGAATACAGAATAATTGTAGAAAATTCTTACTCTAAAGTTTATCCCCATTATGGACTTACTTGTTTTCTCTAAGTCAGTGTGTCAGATCCAGAAGTCACTAGCTACTCTGATGAGATGGAATGGATCACTGACTGTTTAAGTGTCTGCGTCAGCAACGTCTACTATGACATCATAAAAGCAATGGGAGATGCTTTTGTCAAATATCTCGGAAACGGAAGCTCGTACAGCAAATTTATCTGCATAGGGGACTGCTAACTGTAGAATTTGATGAGGAATCGAATGAGCCCATCTGCGAGGCTCTACGACTTTCGATTCAAAAGTTATATCCGTTTGAACCACATCATTTTCATATCTGTACGGTTTTTGTCCGATTTCAAGGACATTTGACACATCATTTTGCATATCTGTACGGTTTTTGTCAAATATCTCGGAAACGGAAGCTCGTACGGCAAATTTATCTGCATAGGGGACTGCTAACTGTAGAATTTGATGAGGAATCGAATGAGCCCATCTGCGAGGCTCTACGACTTTCGATTCAAAAGTTATAGCCGTTTGAACCACATCATTTTCATATCTGTACGGTTTTTGTCCGATTTCAAGGACATTTGACACATCATTTTTCATTTCTGTACGGTTTTTGTCAAATATCTCGGAAACGGAAGCTCGTACAGCAAATTTATCTGCAAAGGGTACTGCTAACTGTAGAATTTGATGAGGAATCGAATGAGCCCATCTGCGAGGCTCTACGACTTTCGATTCAAAAGTTATAGCCGTTTGAACCACATCATTTTCATATCTGTACGGTTTTTGTCCGATTTCAAGGACATTTGACACATCATTTTTCATATCTGTACGGTTTTTGTCAAATATCTCGGAAACGGAAGCTCGTACAGCAAATTTATCTGCATAGGGGACTGCTAACTGTAGAATTTGATGAGGAATCAAATGAGCCCATCTGCGAGGCTCTACGACTTTCGATTCAAAAGTTATAGCCGTTTGAGCCACATCATTTTTCATATCTGTTTGGTTTTTGTCAAATATCTCGGAAACCGAAGCTCGTACAGCAAATTTACCTGCATAGGGGACTGCTAACTGTAGAATTTGATGAGGAATCGAATGAGCCCATCTGCGAGGCTCTACGACTTTCGATTCAAAAGTTATAGCCTTTTGAGCCTGTGAGTTGCCATCACTGCTAGTCCTCTAATCAACCAGTATCAACACATCATTTATATGACAACTTGGTTAAACAAAGCTCAGAGAGCAATATGTACTCTATTCTGTCTTCAATTGGGGGTGTTTTTGTCAAAGAATGAATACAGAATAATTGTAGAAAATTCTTACTCTAAAGTTTATCCCCATTATGGACTTACTTGTTTTCTCTAAGTCAGTGTGTCAGATCCAGAAGTCACTAGCTACTCTGATGAGATGGAATGGATCACTGACTGTTTAAGTGTCTGCGTCAGCAACGTCTACTATGACATCATAAAAGCAATGGGAGATGTAACGTGGCGAGGCGCCCTCTAGTGGTTTTGATAAGTTAACATGATACGGTTTTTGTCAAATATCTCGGAAACGGAAGCTCGTACAGCAAATTTATCTGCATAGGGGACTGCTAACTGTAGAATTTGATGAGGAATCGAATGAGCCCATCTGCGAGGCTCTACGACTTTCGATTCAAAAGTTATAGCCGTTTGAACCACATCATTTTCATATCTGTACGGTTTTTGTCCGATTTCAAGGACATTTGACACATCATTTTTCATATCTGTACGGTTTTTGTCAAATATCTCGGAAACGGAAGCTCGTACAGCAAATTTATCTGCATAGGGGACTGCTAACTGTAGAATTTGATGAGGAATCGAATGAGCCCATCTGCGAGGCTCTACGACTTTCGATTCAAAAGTTATAGCCTTTTGAGCCACATCATTTTTCATATCTGTTTGGTTTTTGTCAAATATCTCGGAAACCGAAGCTCGTACAGCAAATTTACCTGCGCTGGGGACTGCTAACTGTAGAATTTGATGAGGAATCGAATGAGCCCATCTGCGAGGCTCTACGACTTTCGATTCAAAAGTTATAGCCTTTTGAGCCTGTGAGTTGCCATCACTGCTAGTCCTCTAATCAACCAGTATCAACACATCATTTATATGACAACTTGGTTAAACAAAGCTCAGAGAGCAATATGTACTCTATTCTGTCTTCAATTGGGGGTGTTTTTGTCAAAGAATGAATACAGAATAATTGTAGAAAATTCTTACTCTAAAGTTTATCCCCATTATGGACTTACTTGTTTTCTCTAAGTCAGTGTGTCAGATCCAGAAGTCACTAGCTACTCTGATGAGATGGAATGGATCACTGACTGTTTAAGTGTCTGCGTCAGCAACGTCTACTATGACATCATAAAAGCAATGGGAGATGTAACGTGGCGAGGCGCCCTCTAGTGGTTTTGATAAGTTAACATGATACGGTTTTTGTCAAATATCTCGGAAACGGAAGCTCGTACAGCAAATGTATCTGCATAGGGGACTGCTAACTGTAGAATTTGATGAGGAATCGAATGAGCCCATCTGCGAGGCTCTACGACTTTCGATTCAAAAGTTATAGCCGTTTGAACCACATCATTTTCATATCTGTACGGTTTTTGTCCGATTTCAAGGACATTTGACACATCATTTTGCATATCTGTACGGTTTTTGTCAAATATCTCGGAAACGGAAGCTCGTACAGCAAATTTATCTGCATAGGGGACTGCTAACTGTAGAATTTGATGAGGAATCGAATGAGCCCATCTGCGAGGCTCTAGGACTTTCGATTCAAAAGTTATAGCCGTTTGAACCACATCATTTTCATATCTGTACGGTTTTTGTCCGATTTCAAGGACATTTGACACATCATTTTGCATATCTGTACGGTTTTTGTCAAATATCTCGGAAACGGAAGCTCGTACAGCAAATTTATCTGCATAGGGGACTGCTAACTGTAGAATTTGATGAGGAATCGAATGAGCCCATCTGCGAGGCTCTACGACTTTCGATTCAAAAGTTATAGCCTTTTGAGCCACATCATTTTTCTTATCTGTTTGGTTTTTGTCAAATATCTCGGAAACCGAAGCTCGTACAGCAAATTTACCTGCATAGGGGACTGCTAACTGTAGAATTTGACGAGGAATCGAATGAGCCCATCTGCGAGGCTCTACGACTTTCGATTCAAAAGTTATAGCCTTTTGAGCCTGTGAGTTGCCATCACTGCTAGTCCTCTAATCAACCAGTATCAACACATCATTTATATGACAACTTGGTTAAACAAAGCTCAGAGAGCAATATGTACTCTATTCTGTCTTCAATTGGGGGTGTTTTTGTCAAAGAATGAATACAGAATAATTGTAGAAAATTCTTACTCTAAAGTTTATCCCCATTATGGACTTACTTGTTTTCTCTAAGTCAGTGTGTCAGATCCAGAAGTCACTAGCTACTCTGATGAGATGGAATGGATCACTGACTGTTTAAGTGTCTGCGTCAGCAACGTCTACTATGACATCATAAAAGCAATGGGAGATGCTTTTGTCAAATATCTCGGAAACGGAAGCTCGTACAGCAAATTTATCTGCATAGGGGACTGCTAACTGTAGAATTTGATGAGGAATCGAATGAGCCCATCTGCGAGGCTCTACGACTTTCGATTCAAAAGTTATATCCGTTTGAACCACATCATTTTCATATCTGTACGGTTTTTGTCCGATTTCAAGGACATTTGACACATCATTTTGCATATCTGTACGGTTTTTGTCAAATATCTCGGAAACGGAAGCTCGTACGGCAAATTTATCTGCATAGGGGACTGCTAACTGTAGAATTTGATGAGGAATCGAATGAGCCCATCTGCGAGGCTCTACGACTTTCGATTCAAAAGTTATAGCCATTTGAACCACATCATTTTCATATCTGTACGGTTTTTGTCCGATTTCAAGGACATTTGACACATCATTTTGCATATCTGTACGGTTTTTGTCAAATATCTCGGAAACGGAAGCTCGTACAGCAAATTTATCTGCATAGGGGACTGCTAACTGTAGAATTTGATGAGGAATCGAATGAGCCCATCTGCGAGGCTCTACGACTTTCGATTCAAAAGTTATAGCCGTTTGAACCACATCATTTTCATATCTGTACGGTTTTTGTCCGATTTCAAGGACATTTGACACATCATTTTGCATATCTGTACGGTTTTTGTCAAATATCTCGGAAACGGAAGCTCGTACAGCAAATTTATCTGCATAGGGGACTGCTAACTGTAGAATTTGATGAGGAATCGAATGAGCCCATCTGCGAGGCTCTACGACTTTCGATTCAAAAGTTATAGCCGTTTGAACCACATCATTTTCATATCTGTACGGTTTTTGTCCGATTTCAAGGACATTTGACACATCATTTTGCATATCTGTACGGTTTTTGTCAAATATCTCGGAAACGGAAGCTCGTACAGCAAATTTATCTGCATAGGGGACTGCTAACTGTAGAATTTGATGAGGAATCGAATGAGCCCATCTGCGAGGCTCTAGGACTTTCGATTCAAAAGTTATAGCCGTTTGAACCACATCATTTTCATATCTGTACGGTTTTTGTCCGATTTCAAGGACATTTGACACATCATTTTGCATATCTGTACGGTTTTTGTCAAATATCTCGGAAACGGAAGCTCGTACAGCAAATTTATCTGCATAGGGGACTGCTAACTGTAGAATTTGATGAGGAATCGAATGAGCCCATCTGCGAGGCTCTACGACTTTCGATTCAAAAGTTATAGCCTTTTGAGCCACATCATTTTTCTTATCTGTTTGGTTTTTGTCAAATATCTCGGAAACCGAAGCTCGTACAGCAAATGTATCTGCGTAGGGGACTGCTAACTGTAGAATTTGATGAGGAATCGAATGAGCCCATCTGCGAGGCTCTACGACTTTCGATTCAAAAGTTATAGCCTTTTGAGCCACATCATTTTTCTTATCTGTTTGGTTTTTGTCAAATATCTCGGAAACCGAAGCTCGTACAGCAAATTTACCTGCATAGGGGACTGCTAACTGTAGAATTTGATGAGGAATCGAATGAGCCCATCTGCGAGGCTCTACGACTTTCGATTCAAAAGTTATAGCCGTTTGAACCACATCATTTTCATATCTGTACGGTTTTTGTCCGATTTCAAGGACATTTGACACATCATTTTGCATATCTGTACGGTTTTTGTCAAATATCTCGGAAACGGAAGCTCGTACAGCAAATTTATCTGCATAGGGGACTGCTAACTGTAGAATTTGATGAGGAATCGAATGAGCCCATCTGCGAGGCTCTACGACTTTCGATTCAAAAGTTATAGCCTTTTGAGCCACATCATTTTTCTTATCTGTTTGGTTTTTGTCAAATATCTCGGAAACCGAAGCTCGTACAGCAAATTTACCTGCATAGGGGACTGCTAACTGTAGAATTTGACGAGGAATCGAATGAGCCCATCTGCGAGGCTCTACGACTTTCGATTCAAAAGTTATAGCCTTTTGAGCCTGTGAGTTGCCATCACTGCTAGTCCTCTAATCAACCAGTATCAACACATCATTTATATGACAACTTGGTTAAACAAAGCTCAGAGAGCAATATGTACTCTATTCTGTCTTCAATTGGGGGTGTTTTTGTCAAAGAATGAATACAGAATAATTGTAGAAAATTCTTACTCTAAAGTTTATCCCCATTATGGACTTACTTGTTTTCTCTAAGTCAGTGTGTCAGATCCAGAAGTCACTAGCTACTCTGATGAGATGGAATGGATCACTGACTGTTTAAGTGTCTGCGTCAGCAACGTCTACTATGACATCATAAAAGCAATGGGAGATGTAACGGTGCGAGGCGCCCTCTAGTGGTTTTGATAAGTTAACATGATACGGTTTTTGTCAAATATCTCGGAAACGGAAGCTCGTACAGCAAATTTATCTGCATAGGGGACTGCTAACTGTAGAATTTGATGAGGAATCGAATGAGCCCATCTGCGAGGCTCTACGACTTTCGATTCAAAAGTTATATCCGTTTGAACCACATCATTTTCATATCTGTACGGTTTTTGTCCGATTTCAAGGACATTTGACACATCATTTTGCATATCTGTACGGTTTTTGTCAAATATCTCGGAAACGGAAGCTCGTACAGCAAATGTATCTGCATAGGGGACTGCTAACTGTAGAATTTGATGAGGAATCGAATGAGCCCATCTGCGAGGCTCTACGACTTTCGATTCAAAAGTTATATCCGTTTGAACCACATCATTTTCATATCTGTACGGTTTTTGTCCGATTTCAAGGACATTTGACACATCATTTTGCATATCTGTACGGTTTTTGTCAAATATCTCGGAAACGGAAGCTCGTACGGCAAATTTATCTGCATAGGGGACTGCTAACTGTAGAATTTGATGAGGAATCGAATGAGCCCATCTGCGAGGCTCTACGACTTTCGATTCAAAAGTTATAGCCATTTGAACCACATCATTTTCATATCTGTACGGTTTTTGTCCGATTTCAAGGACATTTGACACATCATTTTGCATATCTGTACGGTTTTTGTCAAATATCTCGGAAACGGAAGCTCGTACAGCAAATTTATCTGCATAGGGGACTGCTAACTGTAGAATTTGATGAGGAATCGAATGAGCCCATCTGCGAGGCTCTACGACTTTCGATTCAAAAGTTATAGCCGTTTGAACCACATCATTTTCATATCTGTACGGTTTTTGTCCGATTTCAAGGACATTTGACACATCATTTTGCATATCTGTACGGTTTTTGTCAAATATCTCGGAAACGGAAGCTCGTACAGCAAATTTATCTGCATAGGGGACTGCTAACTGTAGAATTTGATGAGGAATCGAATGAGCCCATCTGCGAGGCTCTACGACTTTCGATTCAAAAGTTATAGCCTTTTGAACCACATCATTTTCATATCTGTACGGTTTTTGTCCGATTTCAAGGACATTTGACACATCATTTTGCATATCTGTACGGTTTTTGTCAAATATCTCGGAAACGGAAGCTCGTACAGCAAATTTATCTGCATAGGGGACTGCTAACTGTAGAATTTGATGAGGAATCGAATGAGCCCATCTGCGAGGCTCTACGACTTTCGATTCAAAAGTTATAGCCGTTTGAACCACATCATTTTCATATCTGTACGGTTTTTGTCCGATTTCAAGGACATTTGACACATCATTTTGCATATCTGTACGGTTTTTGTCAAATATCTCGGAAACGGAAGCTCGTACAGCAAATTTATCTGCATAGGGGACTGCTAACTGTAGAATTTGATGAGGAATCGAATGAGCCCATCTGCGAGGCTCTACGACTTTCGATTCAAAAGTTATAGCCTTTTGAGCCACATCATTTTTCTTATCTGTTTGGTTTTTGTCAAATATCTCGGAAACCGAAGCTCGTACAGCAAATGTATCTGCGTAGGGGACTGCTAACTGTAGAATTTGATGAGGAATCGAATGAGCCCATCTGCGAGGCTCTACGACTTTCGATTCAAAAGTTATAGCCTTTTGAGCCACATCATTTTTCTTATCTGTTTGGTTTTTGTCAAATATCTCGGAAACCGAAGCTCGTACAGCAAATTTACCTGCATAGGGGACTGCTAACTGTAGAATTTGATGAGGAATCGAATGAGCCCATCTGCGAGGCTCTACGACTTTCGATTCAAAAGTTATAGCCGTTTGAACCACATCATTTTCATATCTGTACGGTTTTTGTCCGATTTCAAGGACATTTGACACATCATTTTGCATATCTGTACGGTTTTTGTCAAATATCTCGGAAACGGAAGCTCGTACAGCAAATTTATCTGCATAGGGGACTGCTAACTGTAGAATTTGATGAGGAATCGAATGAGCCCATCTGCGAGGCTCTACGACTTTCGATTCAAAAGTTATAGCCTTTTGAGCCACATCATTTTTCTTATCTGTTTGGTTTTTGTCAAATATCTCGGAAACCGAAGCTCGTACAGCAAATTTACCTGCATAGGGGACTGCTAACTGTAGAATTTGACGAGGAATCGAATGAGCCCATCTGCGAGGCTCTACGACTTTCGATTCAAAAGTTATAGCCTTTTGAGCCTGTGAGTTGCCATCACTGCTAGTCCTCTAATCAACCAGTATCAACACATCATTTATATGACAACTTGGTTAAACAAAGCTCAGAGAGCAATATGTACTCTATTCTGTCTTCAATTGGGGGTGTTTTTGTCAAAGAATGAATACAGAATAATTGTAGAAAATTCTTACTCTAAAGTTTATCCCCATTATGGACTTACTTGTTTTCTCTAAGTCAGTGTGTCAGATCCAGAAGTCACTAGCTACTCTGATGAGATGGAATGGATCACTGACTGTTTAAGTGTCTGCGTCAGCAACGTCTACTATGACATCATAAAAGCAATGGGAGATGTAACGGTGCGAGGCGCCCTCTAGTGGTTTTGATAAGTTAACATGATACGGTTTTTGTCAAATATCTCGGAAACGGAAGCTCGTACAGCAAATTTATCTGCATAGGGGACTGCTAACTGTAGAATTTGATGAGGAATCGAATGAGCCCATCTGCGAGGCTCTACGACTTTCGATTCAAAAGTTATAGCCGTTTGAACCACATCATTTTCATATCTGTACGGTTTTTGTCCGATTTCAAGGACATTTGACACATCATTTTGCATATCTGTACGGTTTTTGTCAAATATCTCGGAAACGGAAGCTCGTACAGCAAATTTATCTGCATAGGGGACTGCTAACTGTAGAATTTGATGAGGAATCGAATGAGCCCATCTGCGAGGCTCTACGACTTTCGATTCAAAAGTTATAGCCTTTTGAGCCACATCATTTTTCTTATCTGTTTGGTTTTTGTCAAATATCTCGGAAACCGAAGCTCGTACAGCAAATTTACCTGCATAGGGGACTGCTAACTGTAGAATTTGACGAGGAATCGAATGAGCCCATCTGCGAGGCTCTACGACTTTCGATTCAAAAGTTATAGCCTTTTGAGCCTGTGAGTTGCCATCACTGCTAGTCCTCTAATCAACCAGTATCAACACATCATTTATATGACAACTTGGTTAAACAAAGCTCAGAGAGCAATATGTACTCTATTCTGTCTTCAATTGGGGGTGTTTTTGTCAAAGAATGAATACAGAATAATTGTAGAAAATTCTTACTCTAAAGTTTATCCCCATTATGGACTTACTTGTTTTCTCTAAGTCAGTGTGTCAGATCCAGAAGTCACTAGCTACTCTGATGAGATGGAATGGATCACTGACTGTTTAAGTGTCTGCGTCAGCAACGTCTACTATGACATCATAAAAGCAATGGGAGATGTAACGGTGCGAGGCGCCCTCTAGTGGTTTTGATAAGTTAACATGATACGGTTTTTGTCAAATATCTCGGAAACGGAAGCTCGTACAGCAAATTTATCTGCATAGGGGACTGCTAACTGTAGAATTTGATGAGGAATCGAATGAGCCCATCTGCGAGGCTCTACGACTTTCGATTCAAAAGTTATATCCGTTTGAACCACATCATTTTCATATCTGTACGGTTTTTGTCCGATTTCAAGGACATTTGACACATCATTTTGCATATCTGTACGGTTTTTGTCAAATATCTCGGAAACGGAAGCTCGTACAGCAAATGTATCTGCATAGGGGACTGCTAACTGTAGAATTTGATGAGGAATCGAATGAGCCCATCTGCGAGGCTCTACGACTTTCGATTCAAAAGTTATATCCGTTTGAACCACATCATTTTCATATCTGTACGGTTTTTGTCCGATTTCAAGGACATTTGACACATCATTTTGCATATCTGTACGGTTTTTGTCAAATATCTCGGAAACGGAAGCTCGTACAGCAAATTTATCTGCATAGGGGACTGCTAACTGTAGAATTTGATGAGGAATCGAATGAGCCCATCTGCGAGGCTCTACGACTTTCGATTCAAAAGTTATAGCCTTTTGAGCCACATCATTTTTCTTATCTGTTTGGTTTTTGTCAAATATCTCGGAAACCGAAGCTCGTACAGCAAATTTACCTGCATAGGGGACTGCTAACTGTAGAATTTGACGAGGAATCGAATGAGCCCATCTGCGAGGCTCTACGACTTTCGATTCAAAAGTTATAGCCTTTTGAGCCTGTGAGTTGCCATCACTGCTAGTCCTCTAATCAACCAGTATCAACACATCATTTATATGACAACTTGGTTAAACAAAGCTCAGAGAGCAATATGTACTCTATTCTGTCTTCAATTGGGGGTGTTTTTGTCAAAGAATGAATACAGAATAATTGTAGAAAATTCTTACTCTAAAGTTTATCCCCATTATGGACTTACTTGTTTTCTCTAAGTCAGTGTGTCAGATCCAGAAGTCACTAGCTACTCTGATGAGATGGAATGGATCACTGACTGTTTAAGTGTCTGCGTCAGCAACGTCTACTATGACATCATAAAAGCAATGGGAGATGCTTTTGTCAAATATCTCGGAAACGGAAGCTCGTACAGCAAATTTATCTGCATAGGGGACTGCTAACTGTAGAATTTGATGAGGAATCGAATGAGCCCATCTGCGAGGCTCTACGACTTTCGATTCAAAAGTTATATCCGTTTGAACCACATCATTTTCATATCTGTACGGTTTTTGTCCGATTTCAAGGACATTTGACACATCATTTTGCATATCTGTACGGTTTTTGTCAAATATCTCGGAAACGGAAGCTCGTACGGCAAATTTATCTGCATAGGGGACTGCTAACTGTAGAATTTGATGAGGAATCGAATGAGCCCATCTGCGAGGCTCTACGACTTTCGATTCAAAAGTTATAGCCATTTGAACCACATCATTTTCATATCTGTACGTTTTTTGTCCGATTTCAAGGACATTTGACACATCATTTTGCATATCTGTACGGTTTTTGTCAAATATCTCGGAAACGGAAGCTCGTACAGCAAATTTATCTGCATAGGGGACTGCTAACTGTAGAATTTGATGAGGAATCGAATGAGCCCATCTGCGAGGCTCTACGACTTTCGATTCAAAAGTTATAGCCGTTTGAACCACATCATTTTCATATCTGTACGGTTTTTGTCCGATTTCAAGGACATTTGACACATCATTTTGCATATCTGTACGGTTTTTGTCAAATATCTCGGAAACGGAAGCTCGTACAGCAAATTTATCTGCATAGGGGACTGCTAACTGTAGAATTTGATGAGGAATCGAATGAGCCCATCTGCGAGGCTCTACGACTTTCGATTCAAAAGTTATAGCCGTTTGAACCACATCATTTTCATATCTGTACGGTTTTTGTCCGATTTCAAGGACATTTGACACATCATTTTGCATATCTGTACGGTTTTTGTCAAATATCTCGGAAACGGAAGCTCGTACAGCAAATTTATCTGCATAGGGGACTGCTAACTGTAGAATTTGATGAGGAATCGAATGAGCCCATCTGCGAGGCTCTAGGACTTTCGATTCAAAAGTTATAGCCGTTTGAACCACATCATTTTCATATCTGTACGGTTTTTGTCCGATTTCAAGGACATTTGACACATCATTTTGCATATCTGTACGGTTTTTGTCAAATATCTCGGAAACGGAAGCTCGTACAGCAAATTTATCTGCATAGGGGACTGCTAACTGTAGAATTTGATGAGGAATCGAATGAGCCCATCTGCGAGGCTCTACGACTTTCGATTCAAAAGTTATAGCCTTTTGAGCCACATCATTTTTCTTATCTGTTTGGTTTTTGTCAAATATCTCGGAAACCGAAGCTCGTACAGCAAATGTATCTGCGTAGGGGACTGCTAACTGTAGAATTTGATGAGGAATCGAATGAGCCCATCTGCGAGGCTCTACGACTTTCGATTCAAAAGTTATAGCCTTTTGAGCCACATCATTTTTCTTATCTGTTTGGTTTTTGTCAAATATCTCGGAAACCGAAGCTCGTACAGCAAATTTACCTGCATAGGGGACTGCTAACTGTAGAATTTGATGAGGAATCGAATGAGCCCATCTGCGAGGCTCTACGACTTTCGATTCAAAAGTTATAGCCGTTTGAACCACATCATTTTCATATCTGTACGGTTTTTGTCCGATTTCAAGGACATTTGACACATCATTTTGCATATCTGTACGGTTTTTGTCAAATATCTCGGAAACGGAAGCTCGTACAGCAAATTTATCTGCATAGGGGACTGCTAACTGTAGAATTTGATGAGGAATCGAATGAGCCCATCTGCGAGGCTCTACGACTTTCGATTCAAAAGTTATAGCCTTTTGAGCCACATCATTTTTCTTATCTGTTTGGTTTTTGTCAAATATCTCGGAAACCGAAGCTCGTACAGCAAATTTACCTGCATAGGGGACTGCTAACTGTAGAATTTGACGAGGAATCGAATGAGCCCATCTGCGAGGCTCTACGACTTTCGATTCAAAAGTTATAGCCTTTTGAGCCTGTGAGTTGCCATCACTGCTAGTCCTCTAATCAACCAGTATCAACACATCATTTATATGACAACTTGGTTAAACAAAGCTCAGAGAGCAATATGTACTCTATTCTGTCTTCAATTGGGGGTGTTTTTGTCAAAGAATGAATACAGAATAATTGTAGAAAATTCTTACTCTAAAGTTTATCCCCATTATGGACTTACTTGTTTTCTCTAAGTCAGTGTGTCAGATCCAGAAGTCACTAGCTACTCTGATGAGATGGAATGGATCACTGACTGTTTAAGTGTCTGCGTCAGCAACGTCTACTATGACATCATAAAAGCAATGGGAGATGTAACGGTGCGAGGCGCCCTCTAGTGGTTTTGATAAGTTAACATGATACGGTTTTTGTCAAATATCTCGGAAACGGAAGCTCGTACAGCAAATTTATCTGCATAGGGGACTGCTAACTGTAGAATTTGATGAGGAATCGAATGAGCCCATCTGCGAGGCTCTACGACTTTCGATTCAAAAGTTATATCCGTTTGAACCACATCATTTTCATATCTGTACGGTTTTTGTCCGATTTCAAGGACATTTGACACATCATTTTGCATATCTGTACGGTTTTTGTCAAATATCTCGGAAACGGAAGCTCGTACAGCAAATGTATCTGCATAGGGGACTGCTAACTGTAGAATTTGATGAGGAATCGAATGAGCCCATCTGCGAGGCTCTACGACTTTCGATTCAAAAGTTATATCCGTTTGAACCACATCATTTTCATATCTGTACGGTTTTTGTCCGATTTCAAGGACATTTGACACATCATTTTGCATATCTGTACGGTTTTTGTCAAATATCTCGGAAACGGAAGCTCGTACGGCAAATTTATCTGCATAGGGGACTGCTAACTGTAGAATTTGATGAGGAATCGAATGAGCCCATCTGCGAGGCTCTACGACTTTCGATTCAAAAGTTATAGCCATTTGAACCACATCATTTTCATATCTGTACGGTTTTTGTCCGATTTCAAGGACATTTGACACATCATTTTGCATATCTGTACGGTTTTTGTCAAATATCTCGGAAACGGAAGCTCGTACAGCAAATTTATCTGCATAGGGGACTGCTAACTGTAGAATTTGATGAGGAATCGAATGAGCCCATCTGCGAGGCTCTACGACTTTCGATTCAAAAGTTATAGCCGTTTGAACCACATCATTTTCATATCTGTACGGTTTTTGTCCGATTTCAAGGACATTTGACACATCATTTTGCATATCTGTACGGTTTTTGTCAAATATCTCGGAAACGGAAGCTCGTACAGCAAATTTATCTGCATAGGGGACTGCTAACTGTAGAATTTGATGAGGAATCGAATGAGCCCATCTGCGAGGCTCTACGACTTTCGATTCAAAAGTTATAGCCGTTTGAACCACATCATTTTCATATCTGTACGGTTTTTGTCCGATTTCAAGGACATTTGACACATCATTTTGCATATCTGTACGGTTTTTGTCAAATATCTCGGAAACGGAAGCTCGTACAGCAAATTTATCTGCATAGGGGACTGCTAACTGTAGAATTTGATGAGGAATCGAATGAGCCCATCTGCGAGGCTCTAGGACTTTCGATTCAAAAGTTATAGCCGTTTGAACCACATCATTTTCATATCTGTACGGTTTTTGTCCGATTTCAAGGACATTTGACACATCATTTTGCATATCTGTACGGTTTTTGTCAAATATCTCGGAAACGGAAGCTCGTACAGCAAATTTATCTGCATAGGGGACTGCTAACTGTAGAATTTGATGAGGAATCGAATGAGCCCATCTGCGAGGCTCTACGACTTTCGATTCAAAAGTTATAGCCTTTTGAGCCACATCATTTTTCTTATCTGTTTGGTTTTTGTCAAATATCTCGGAAACCGAAGCTCGTACAGCAAATGTATCTGCGTAGGGGACTGCTAACTGTAGAATTTGATGAGGAATCGAATGAGCCCATCTGCGAGGCTCTACGACTTTCGATTCAAAAGTTATAGCCTTTTGAGCCACATCATTTTTCTTATCTGTTTGGTTTTTGTCAAATATCTCGGAAACCGAAGCTCGTACAGCAAATTTACCTGCATAGGGGACTGCTAACTGTAGAATTTGATGAGGAATCGAATGAGCCCATCTGCGAGGCTCTACGACTTTCGATTCAAAAGTTATAGCCGTTTGAACCACATCATTTTCATATCTGTACGGTTTTTGTCCGATTTCAAGGACATTTGACACATCATTTTGCATATCTGTACGGTTTTTGTCAAATATCTCGGAAACGGAAGCTCGTACAGCAAATTTATCTGCATAGGGGACTGCTAACTGTAGAATTTGATGAGGAATCGAATGAGCCCATCTGCGAGGCTCTACGACTTTCGATTCAAAAGTTATAGCCTTTTGAGCCACATCATTTTTCTTATCTGTTTGGTTTTTGTCAAATATCTCGGAAACCGAAGCTCGTACAGCAAATTTACCTGCATAGGGGACTGCTAACTGTAGAATTTGACGAGGAATCGAATGAGCCCATCTGCGAGGCTCTACGACTTTCGATTCAAAAGTTATAGCCTTTTGAGCCTGTGAGTTGCCATCACTGCTAGTCCTCTAATCAACCAGTATCAACACATCATTTATATGACAACTTGGTTAAACAAAGCTCAGAGAGCAATATGTACTCTATTCTGTCTTCAATTGGGGGTGTTTTTGTCAAAGAATGAATACAGAATAATTGTAGAAAATTCTTACTCTAAAGTTTATCCCCATTATGGACTTACTTGTTTTCTCTAAGTCAGTGTGTCAGATCCAGAAGTCACTAGCTACTCTGATGAGATGGAATGGATCACTGACTGTTTAAGTGTCTGCGTCAGCAACGTCTACTATGACATCATAAAAGCAATGGGAGATGTAACGGTGCGAGGCGCCCTCTAGTGGTTTTGATAAGTTAACATGATACGGTTTTTGTCAAATATCTCGGAAACGGAAGCTCGTACAGCAAATTTATCTGCATAGGGGACTGCTAACTGTAGAATTTGATGAGGAATCGAATGAGCCCATCTGCGAGGCTCTACGACTTTCGATTCAAAAGTTATATCCGTTTGAACCACATCATTTTCATATCTGTACGGTTTTTGTCCGATTTCAAGGACATTTGACACATCATTTTGCATATCTGTACGGTTTTTGTCAAATATCTCGGAAACGGAAGCTCGTACAGCAAATGTATCTGCATAGGGGACTGCTAACTGTAGAATTTGATGAGGAATCGAATGAGCCCATCTGCGAGGCTCTACGACTTTCGATTCAAAAGTTATATCCGTTTGAACCACATCATTTTCATATCTGTACGGTTTTTGTCCGATTTCAAGGACATTTGACACATCATTTTGCATATCTGTACGGTTTTTGTCAAATATCTCGGAAACGGAAGCTCGTACGGCAAATTTATCTGCATAGGGGACTGCTAACTGTAGAATTTGATGAGGAATCGAATGAGCCCATCTGCGAGGCTCTACGACTTTCGATTCAAAAGTTATAGCCTTTTGAGCCACATCATTTTTCTTATCTGTTTGGTTTTTGTCAAATATCTCGGAAACCGAAGCTCGTACAGCAAATGTATCTGCGTAGGGGACTGCTAACTGTAGAATTTGATGAGGAATCGAATGAGCCCATCTGCGAGGCTCTACGACTTTCGATTCAAAAGTTATAGCCTTTTGAGCCACATCATTTTTCTTATCTGTTTGGTTTTTGTCAAATATCTCGGAAACCGAAGCTCGTACAGCAAATTTACCTGCATAGGGGACTGCTAACTGTAGAATTTGATGAGGAATCGAATGAGCCCATCTGCGAGGCTCTACGACTTTCGATTCAAAAGTTATAGCCGTTTGAACCACATCATTTTCATATCTGTACGGTTTTTGTCCGATTTCAAGGACATTTGACACATCATTTTGCATATCTGTACGGTTTTTGTCAAATATCTCGGAAACGGAAGCTCGTACAGCAAATTTATCTGCATAGGGGACTGCTAACTGTAGAATTTGATGAGGAATCGAATGAGCCCATCTGCGAGGCTCTACGACTTTCGATTCAAAAGTTATAGCCTTTTGAGCCACATCATTTTTCTTATCTGTTTGGTTTTTGTCAAATATCTCGGAAACCGAAGCTCGTACAGCAAATTTACCTGCATAGGGGACTGCTAACTGTAGAATTTGACGAGGAATCGAATGAGCCCATCTGCGAGGCTCTACGACTTTCGATTCAAAAGTTATAGCCTTTTGAGCCTGTGAGTTGCCATCACTGCTAGTCCTCTAATCAACCAGTATCAACACATCATTTATATGACAACTTGGTTAAACAAAGCTCAGAGAGCAATATGTACTCTATTCTGTCTTCAATTGGGGGTGTTTTTGTCAAAGAATGAATACAGAATAATTGTAGAAAATTCTTACTCTAAAGTTTATCCCCATTATGGACTTACTTGTTTTCTCTAAGTCAGTGTGTCAGATCCAGAAGTCACTAGCTACTCTGATGAGATGGAATGGATCACTGACTGTTTAAGTGTCTGCGTCAGCAACGTCTACTATGACATCATAAAAGCAATGGGAGATGTAACGGTGCGAGGCGCCCTCTAGTGGTTTTGATAAGTTAACATGATACGGTTTTTGTCAAATATCTCGGAAACGGAAGCTCGTACAGCAAATTTATCTGCATAGGGGACTGCTAACTGTAGAATTTGATGAGGAATCGAATGAGCCCATCTGCGAGGCTCTACGACTTTCGATTCAAAAGTTATATCCGTTTGAACCACATCATTTTCATATCTGTACGGTTTTTGTCCGATTTCAAGGACATTTGACACATCATTTTGCATATCTGTACGGTTTTTGTCAAATATCTCGGAAACGGAAGCTCGTACAGCAAATGTATCTGCATAGGGGACTGCTAACTGTAGAATTTGATGAGGAATCGAATGAGCCCATCTGCGAGGCTCTACGACTTTCGATTCAAAAGTTATATCCGTTTGAACCACATCATTTTCATATCTGTACGGTTTTTGTCCGATTTCAAGGACATTTGACACATCATTTTGCATATCTGTACGGTTTTTGTCAAATATCTCGGAAACGGAAGCTCGTACGGCAAATTTATCTGCATAGGGGACTGCTAACTGTAGAATTTGATGAGGAATCGAATGAGCCCATCTGCGAGGCTCTACGACTTTCGATTCAAAAGTTATAGCCATTTGAACCACATCATTTTCATATCTGTACGGTTTTTGTCCGATTTCAAGGACATTTGACACATCATTTTGCATATCTGTACGGTTTTTGTCAAATATCTCGGAAACGGAAGCTCGTACAGCAAATTTATCTGCATAGGGGACTGCTAACTGTAGAATTTGATGAGGAATCGAATGAGCCCATCTGCGAGGCTCTACGACTTTCGATTCAAAAGTTATAGCCGTTTGAACCACATCATTTTCATATCTGTACGGTTTTTGTCCGATTTCAAGGACATTTGACACATCATTTTGCATATCTGTACGGTTTTTGTCAAATATCTCGGAAACGGAAGCTCGTACAGCAAATTTATCTGCATAGGGGACTGCTAACTGTAGAATTTGATGAGGAATCGAATGAGCCCATCTGCGAGGCTCTACGACTTTCGATTCAAAAGTTATAGCCGTTTGAACCACATCATTTTCATATCTGTACGGTTTTTGTCCGATTTCAAGGACATTTGACACATCATTTTGCATATCTGTACGGTTTTTGTCAAATATCTCGGAAACGGAAGCTCGTACAGCAAATTTATCTGCATAGGGGACTGCTAACTGTAGAATTTGATGAGGAATCGAATGAGCCCATCTGCGAGGCTCTAGGACTTTCGATTCAAAAGTTATAGCCGTTTGAACCACATCATTTTCATATCTGTACGGTTTTTGTCCGATTTCAAGGACATTTGACACATCATTTTGCATATCTGTACGGTTTTTGTCAAATATCTCGGAAACGGAAGCTCGTACAGCAAATTTATCTGCATAGGGGACTGCTAACTGTAGAATTTGATGAGGAATCGAATGAGCCCATCTGCGAGGCTCTACGACTTTCGATTCAAAAGTTATAGCCTTTTGAGCCACATCATTTTTCTTATCTGTTTGGTTTTTGTCAAATATCTCGGAAACCGAAGCTCGTACAGCAAATGTATCTGCGTAGGGGACTGCTAACTGTAGAATTTGATGAGGAATCGAATGAGCCCATCTGCGAGGCTCTACGACTTTCGATTCAAAAGTTATAGCCTTTTGAGCCACATCATTTTTCTTATCTGTTTGGTTTTTGTCAAATATCTCGGAAACCGAAGCTCGTACAGCAAATTTACCTGCATAGGGGACTGCTAACTGTAGAATTTGATGAGGAATCGAATGAGCCCATCTGCGAGGCTCTACGACTTTCGATTCAAAAGTTATAGCCGTTTGAACCACATCATTTTCATATCTGTACGGTTTTTGTCCGATTTCAAGGACATTTGACACATCATTTTGCATATCTGTACGGTTTTTGTCAAATATCTCGGAAACGGAAGCTCGTACAGCAAATTTATCTGCATAGGGGACTGCTAACTGTAGAATTTGATGAGGAATCGAATGAGCCCATCTGCGAGGCTCTACGACTTTCGATTCAAAAGTTATAGCCTTTTGAGCCACATCATTTTTCTTATCTGTTTGGTTTTTGTCAAATATCTCGGAAACCGAAGCTCGTACAGCAAATTTACCTGCATAGGGGACTGCTAACTGTAGAATTTGACGAGGAATCGAATGAGCCCATCTGCGAGGCTCTACGACTTTCGATTCAAAAGTTATAGCCTTTTGAGCCTGTGAGTTGCCATCACTGCTAGTCCTCTAATCAACCAGTATCAACACATCATTTATATGACAACTTGGTTAAACAAAGCTCAGAGAGCAATATGTACTCTATTCTGTCTTCAATTGGGGGTGTTTTTGTCAAAGAATGAATACAGAATAATTGTAGAAAATTCTTACTCTAAAGTTTATCCCCATTATGGACTTACTTGTTTTCTCTAAGTCAGTGTGTCAGATCCAGAAGTCACTAGCTACTCTGATGAGATGGAATGGATCACTGACTGTTTAAGTGTCTGCGTCAGCAACGTCTACTATGACATCATAAAAGCAATGGGAGATGTAACGGTGCGAGGCGCCCTCTAGTGGTTTTGATAAGTTAACATGATACGGTTTTTGTCAAATATCTCGGAAACGGAAGCTCGTACAGCAAATTTATCTGCATAGGGGACTGCTAACTGTAGAATTTGATGAGGAATCGAATGAGCCCATCTGCGAGGCTCTACGACTTTCGATTCAAAAGTTATATCCGTTTGAACCACATCATTTTCATATCTGTACGGTTTTTGTCCGATTTCAAGGACATTTGACACATCATTTTGCATATCTGTACGGTTTTTGTCAAATATCTCGGAAACGGAAGCTCGTACAGCAAATGTATCTGCATAGGGGACTGCTAACTGTAGAATTTGATGAGGAATCGAATGAGCCCATCTGCGAGGCTCTACGACTTTCGATTCAAAAGTTATATCCGTTTGAACCACATCATTTTCATATCTGTACGGTTTTTGTCCGATTTCAAGGACATTTGACACATCATTTTGCATATCTGTACGGTTTTTGTCAAATATCTCGGAAACGGAAGCTCGTACGGCAAATTTATCTGCATAGGGGACTGCTAACTGTAGAATTTGATGAGGAATCGAATGAGCCCATCTGCGAGGCTCTACGACTTTCGATTCAAAAGTTATAGCCTTTTGAGCCACATCATTTTTCTTATCTGTTTGGTTTTTGTCAAATATCTCGGAAACCGAAGCTCGTACAGCAAATGTATCTGCGTAGGGGACTGCTAACTGTAGAATTTGATGAGGAATCGAATGAGCCCATCTGCGAGGCTCTACGACTTTCGATTCAAAAGTTATAGCCTTTTGAGCCACATCATTTTTCTTATCTGTTTGGTTTTTGTCAAATATCTCGGAAACCGAAGCTCGTACAGCAAATTTACCTGCATAGGGGACTGCTAACTGTAGAATTTGATGAGGAATCGAATGAGCCCATCTGCGAGGCTCTACGACTTTCGATTCAAAAGTTATAGCCGTTTGAACCACATCATTTTCATATCTGTACGGTTTTTGTCCGATTTCAAGGACATTTGACACATCATTTTGCATATCTGTACGGTTTTTGTCAAATATCTCGGAAACGGAAGCTCGTACAGCAAATTTATCTGCATAGGGGACTGCTAACTGTAGAATTTGATGAGGAATCGAATGAGCCCATCTGCGAGGCTCTACGACTTTCGATTCAAAAGTTATAGCCTTTTGAGCCACATCATTTTTCTTATCTGTTTGGTTTTTGTCAAATATCTCGGAAACCGAAGCTCGTACAGCAAATTTACCTGCATAGGGGACTGCTAACTGTAGAATTTGACGAGGAATCGAATGAGCCCATCTGCGAGGCTCTACGACTTTCGATTCAAAAGTTATAGCCTTTTGAGCCTGTGAGTTGCCATCACTGCTAGTCCTCTAATCAACCAGTATCAACACATCATTTATATGACAACTTGGTTAAACAAAGCTCAGAGAGCAATATGTACTCTATTCTGTCTTCAATTGGGGGTGTTTTTGTCAAAGAATGAATACAGAATAATTGTAGAAAATTCTTACTCTAAAGTTTATCCCCATTATGGACTTACTTGTTTTCTCTAAGTCAGTGTGTCAGATCCAGAAGTCACTAGCTACTCTGATGAGATGGAATGGATCACTGACTGTTTAAGTGTCTGCGTCAGCAACGTCTACTATGACATCATAAAAGCAATGGGAGATGTAACGGTGCGAGGCGCCCTCTAGTGGTTTTGATAAGTTAACATGATACGGTTTTTGTCAAATATCTCGGAAACGGAAGCTCGTACAGCAAATTTATCTGCATAGGGGACTGCTAACTGTAGAATTTGATGAGGAATCGAATGAGCCCATCTGCGAGGCTCTACGACTTTCGATTCAAAAGTTATATCCGTTTGAACCACATCATTTTCATATCTGTACGGTTTTTGTCCGATTTCAAGGACATTTGACACATCATTTTGCATATCTGTACGGTTTTTGTCAAATATCTCGGAAACGGAAGCTCGTACAGCAAATGTATCTGCATAGGGGACTGCTAACTGTAGAATTTGATGAGGAATCGAATGAGCCCATCTGCGAGGCTCTACGACTTTCGATTCAAAAGTTATATCCGTTTGAACCACATCATTTTCATATCTGTACGGTTTTTGTCCGATTTCAAGGACATTTGACACATCATTTTGCATATCTGTACGGTTTTTGTCAAATATCTCGGAAACGGAAGCTCGTACGGCAAATTTATCTGCATAGGGGACTGCTAACTGTAGAATTTGATGAGGAATCGAATGAGCCCATCTGCGAGGCTCTACGACTTTCGATTCAAAAGTTATAGCCATTTGAACCACATCATTTTCATATCTGTACGGTTTTTGTCCGATTTCAAGGACATTTGACACATCATTTTGCATATCTGTACGGTTTTTGTCAAATATCTCGGAAACGGAAGCTCGTACAGCAAATTTATCTGCATAGGGGACTGCTAACTGTAGAATTTGATGAGGAATCGAATGAGCCCATCTGCGAGGCTCTACGACTTTCGATTCAAAAGTTATAGCCGTTTGAACCACATCATTTTCATATCTGTACGGTTTTTGTCCGATTTCAAGGACATTTGACACATCATTTTGCATATCTGTACGGTTTTTGTCAAATATCTCGGAAACGGAAGCTCGTACAGCAAATTTATCTGCATAGGGGACTGCTAACTGTAGAATTTGATGAGGAATCGAATGAGCCCATCTGCGAGGCTCTACGACTTTCGATTCAAAAGTTATAGCCGTTTGAACCACATCATTTTCATATCTGTACGGTTTTTGTCCGATTTCAAGGACATTTGACACATCATTTTGCATATCTGTACGGTTTTTGTCAAATATCTCGGAAACGGAAGCTCGTACAGCAAATTTATCTGCATAGGGGACTGCTAACTGTAGAATTTGATGAGGAATCGAATGAGCCCATCTGCGAGGCTCTAGGACTTTCGATTCAAAAGTTATAGCCGTTTGAACCACATCATTTTCATATCTGTACGGTTTTTGTCCGATTTCAAGGACATTTGACACATCATTTTGCATATCTGTACGGTTTTTGTCAAATATCTCGGAAACGGAAGCTCGTACAGCAAATTTATCTGCATAGGGGACTGCTAACTGTAGAATTTGATGAGGAATCGAATGAGCCCATCTGCGAGGCTCTACGACTTTCGATTCAAAAGTTATAGCCTTTTGAGCCACATCATTTTTCTTATCTGTTTGGTTTTTGTCAAATATCTCGGAAACCGAAGCTCGTACAGCAAATGTATCTGCGTAGGGGACTGCTAACTGTAGAATTTGATGAGGAATCGAATGAGCCCATCTGCGAGGCTCTACGACTTTCGATTCAAAAGTTATAGCCTTTTGAGCCACATCATTTTTCTTATCTGTTTGGTTTTTGTCAAATATCTCGGAAACCGAAGCTCGTACAGCAAATTTACCTGCATAGGGGACTGCTAACTGTAGAATTTGATGAGGAATCGAATGAGCCCATCTGCGAGGCTCTACGACTTTCGATTCAAAAGTTATAGCCGTTTGAACCACATCATTTTCATATCTGTACGGTTTTTGTCCGATTTCAAGGACATTTGACACATCATTTTGCATATCTGTACGGTTTTTGTCAAATATCTCGGAAACGGAAGCTCGTACAGCAAATTTATCTGCATAGGGGACTGCTAACTGTAGAATTTGATGAGGAATCGAATGAGCCCATCTGCGAGGCTCTACGACTTTCGATTCAAAAGTTATAGCCTTTTGAGCCACATCATTTTTCTTATCTGTTTGGTTTTTGTCAAATATCTCGGAAACCGAAGCTCGTACAGCAAATTTACCTGCATAGGGGACTGCTAACTGTAGAATTTGACGAGGAATCGAATGAGCCCATCTGCGAGGCTCTACGACTTTCGATTCAAAAGTTATAGCCTTTTGAGCCTGTGAGTTGCCATCACTGCTAGTCCTCTAATCAACCAGTATCAACACATCATTTATATGACAACTTGGTTAAACAAAGCTCAGAGAGCAATATGTACTCTATTCTGTCTTCAATTGGGGGTGTTTTTGTCAAAGAATGAATACAGAATAATTGTAGAAAATTCTTACTCTAAAGTTTATCCCCATTATGGACTTACTTGTTTTCTCTAAGTCAGTGTGTCAGATCCAGAAGTCACTAGCTACTCTGATGAGATGGAATGGATCACTGACTGTTTAAGTGTCTGCGTCAGCAACGTCTACTATGACATCATAAAAGCAATGGGAGATGTAACGGTGCGAGGCGCCCTCTAGTGGTTTTGATAAGTTAACATGATACGGTTTTTGTCAAATATCTCGGAAACGGAAGCTCGTACAGCAAATTTATCTGCATAGGGGACTGCTAACTGTAGAATTTGATGAGGAATCGAATGAGCCCATCTGCGAGGCTCTACGACTTTCGATTCAAAAGTTATATCCGTTTGAACCACATCATTTTCATATCTGTACGGTTTTTGTCCGATTTCAAGGACATTTGACACATCATTTTGCATATCTGTACGGTTTTTGTCAAATATCTCGGAAACGGAAGCTCGTACAGCAAATGTATCTGCATAGGGGACTGCTAACTGTAGAATTTGATGAGGAATCGAATGAGCCCATCTGCGAGGCTCTACGACTTTCGATTCAAAAGTTATATCCGTTTGAACCACATCATTTTCATATCTGTACGGTTTTTGTCCGATTTCAAGGACATTTGACACATCATTTTGCATATCTGTACGGTTTTTGTCAAATATCTCGGAAACGGAAGCTCGTACGGCAAATTTATCTGCATAGGGGACTGCTAACTGTAGAATTTGATGAGGAATCGAATGAGCCCATCTGCGAGGCTCTACGACTTTCGATTCAAAAGTTATAGCCTTTTGAGCCACATCATTTTTCTTATCTGTTTGGTTTTTGTCAAATATCTCGGAAACCGAAGCTCGTACAGCAAATGTATCTGCGTAGGGGACTGCTAACTGTAGAATTTGATGAGGAATCGAATGAGCCCATCTGCGAGGCTCTACGACTTTCGATTCAAAAGTTATAGCCTTTTGAGCCACATCATTTTTCTTATCTGTTTGGTTTTTGTCAAATATCTCGGAAACCGAAGCTCGTACAGCAAATTTACCTGCATAGGGGACTGCTAACTGTAGAATTTGACGAGGAATCGAATGAGCCCATCTGCGAGGCTCTACGACTTTCGATTCAAAAGTTATAGCCTTTTGAGCCTGTGAGTTGCCATCACTGCTAGTCCTCTAATCAACCAGTATCAACACATCATTTATATGACAACTTGGTTAAACAAAGCTCAGAGAGCAATATGTACTCTATTCTGTCTTCAATTGGGGGTGTTTTTGTCAAAGAATGAATACAGAATAATTGTAGAAAATTCTTACTCTAAAGTTTATCCCCATTATGGACTTACTTGTTTTCTCTAAGTCAGTGTGTCAGATCCAGAAGTCACTAGCTACTCTGATGAGATGGAATGGATCACTGACTGTTTAAGTGTCTGCGTCAGCAACGTCTACTATGACATCATAAAAGCAATGGGAGATGTAACGGTGCGAGGCGCCCTCTAGTGGTTTTGATAAGTTAACATGATACGGTTTTTGTCAAATATCTCGGAAACGGAAGCTCGTACAGCAAATTTATCTGCATAGGGGACTGCTAACTGTAGAATTTGATGAGGAATCGAATGAGCCCATCTGCGAGGCTCTACGACTTTCGATTCAAAAGTTATATCCGTTTGAACCACATCATTTTCATATCTGTACGGTTTTTGTCCGATTTCAAGGACATTTGACACATCATTTTGCATATCTGTACGGTTTTTGTCAAATATCTCGGAAACGGAAGCTCGTACAGCAAATGTATCTGCATAGGGGACTGCTAACTGTAGAATTTGATGAGGAATCGAATGAGCCCATCTGCGAGGCTCTACGACTTTCGATTCAAAAGTTATATCCGTTTGAACCACATCATTTTCATATCTGTACGGTTTTTGTCCGATTTCAAGGACATTTGACACATCATTTTGCATATCTGTACGGTTTTTGTCAAATATCTCGGAAACGGAAGCTCGTACGGCAAATTTATCTGCATAGGGGACTGCTAACTGTAGAATTTGATGAGGAATCGAATGAGCCCATCTGCGAGGCTCTACGACTTTCGATTCAAAAGTTATAGCCTTTTGAGCCACATCATTTTTCTTATCTGTTTGGTTTTTGTCAAATATCTCGGAAACCGAAGCTCGTACAGCAAATGTATCTGCGTAGGGGACTGCTAACTGTAGAATTTGATGAGGAATCGAATGAGCCCATCTGCGAGGCTCTACGACTTTCGATTCAAAAGTTATAGCCTTTTGAGCCACATCATTTTTCTTATCTGTTTGGTTTTTGTCAAATATCTCGGAAACCGAAGCTCGTACAGCAAATTTACCTGCATAGGGGACTGCTAACTGTAGAATTTGATGAGGAATCGAATGAGCCCATCTGCGAGGCTCTACGACTTTCGATTCAAAAGTTATAGCCGTTTGAACCACATCATTTTCATATCTGTACGGTTTTTGTCCGATTTCAAGGACATTTGACACATCATTTTGCATATCTGTACGGTTTTTGTCAAATATCTCGGAAACGGAAGCTCGTACAGCAAATTTATCTGCATAGGGGACTGCTAACTGTAGAATTTGATGAGGAATCGAATGAGCCCATCTGCGAGGCTCTACGACTTTCGATTCAAAAGTTATAGCCTTTTGAGCCACATCATTTTTCTTATCTGTTTGGTTTTTGTCAAATATCTCGGAAACCGAAGCTCGTACAGCAAATTTACCTGCATAGGGGACTGCTAACTGTAGAATTTGACGAGGAATCGAATGAGCCCATCTGCGAGGCTCTACGACTTTCGATTCAAAAGTTATAGCCTTTTGAGCCTGTGAGTTGCCATCACTGCTAGTCCTCTAATCAACCAGTATCAACACATCATTTATATGACAACTTGGTTAAACAAAGCTCAGAGAGCAATATGTACTCTATTCTGTCTTCAATTGGGGGTGTTTTTGTCAAAGAATGAATACAGAATAATTGTAGAAAATTCTTACTCTAAAGTTTATCCCCATTATGGACTTACTTGTTTTCTCTAAGTCAGTGTGTCAGATCCAGAAGTCACTAGCTACTCTGATGAGATGGAATGGATCACTGACTGTTTAAGTGTCTGCGTCAGCAACGTCTACTATGACATCATAAAAGCAATGGGAGATGTAACGGTGCGAGGCGCCCTCTAGTGGTTTTGATAAGTTAACATGATACGGTTTTTGTCAAATATCTCGGAAACGGAAGCTCGTACAGCAAATTTATCTGCATAGGGGACTGCTAACTGTAGAATTTGATGAGGAATCGAATGAGCCCATCTGCGAGGCTCTACGACTTTCGATTCAAAAGTTATATCCGTTTGAACCACATCATTTTCATATCTGTACGGTTTTTGTCCGATTTCAAGGACATTTGACACATCATTTTGCATATCTGTACGGTTTTTGTCAAATATCTCGGAAACGGAAGCTCGTACAGCAAATGTATCTGCATAGGGGACTGCTAACTGTAGAATTTGATGAGGAATCGAATGAGCCCATCTGCGAGGCTCTACGACTTTCGATTCAAAAGTTATATCCGTTTGAACCACATCATTTTCATATCTGTACGGTTTTTGTCCGATTTCAAGGACATTTGACACATCATTTTGCATATCTGTACGGTTTTTGTCAAATATCTCGGAAACGGAAGCTCGTACGGCAAATTTATCTGCATAGGGGACTGCTAACTGTAGAATTTGATGAGGAATCGAATGAGCCCATCTGCGAGGCTCTACGACTTTCGATTCAAAAGTTATAGCCATTTGAACCACATCATTTTCATATCTGTACGGTTTTTGTCCGATTTCAAGGACATTTGACACATCATTTTGCATATCTGTACGGTTTTTGTCAAATATCTCGGAAACGGAAGCTCGTACAGCAAATTTATCTGCATAGGGGACTGCTAACTGTAGAATTTGATGAGGAATCGAATGAGCCCATCTGCGAGGCTCTACGACTTTCGATTCAAAAGTTATAGCCGTTTGAACCACATCATTTTCATATCTGTACGGTTTTTGTCCGATTTCAAGGACATTTGACACATCATTTTGCATATCTGTACGGTTTTTGTCAAATATCTCGGAAACGGAAGCTCGTACAGCAAATTTATCTGCATAGGGGACTGCTAACTGTAGAATTTGATGAGGAATCGAATGAGCCCATCTGCGAGGCTCTACGACTTTCGATTCAAAAGTTATAGCCGTTTGAACCACATCATTTTCATATCTGTACGGTTTTTGTCCGATTTCAAGGACATTTGACACATCATTTTGCATATCTGTACGGTTTTTGTCAAATATCTCGGAAACGGAAGCTCGTACAGCAAATTTATCTGCATAGGGGACTGCTAACTGTAGAATTTGATGAGGAATCGAATGAGCCCATCTGCGAGGCTCTAGGACTTTCGATTCAAAAGTTATAGCCGTTTGAACCACATCATTTTCATATCTGTACGGTTTTTGTCCGATTTCAAGGACATTTGACACATCATTTTGCATATCTGTACGGTTTTTGTCAAATATCTCGGAAACGGAAGCTCGTACAGCAAATTTATCTGCATAGGGGACTGCTAACTGTAGAATTTGATGAGGAATCGAATGAGCCCATCTGCGAGGCTCTACGACTTTCGATTCAAAAGTTATAGCCTTTTGAGCCACATCATTTTTCTTATCTGTTTGGTTTTTGTCAAATATCTCGGAAACCGAAGCTCGTACAGCAAATTTACCTGCATAGGGGACTGCTAACTGTAGAATTTGACGAGGAATCGAATGAGCCCATCTGCGAGGCTCTACGACTTTCGATTCAAAAGTTATAGCCTTTTGAGCCTGTGAGTTGCCATCACTGCTAGTCCTCTAATCAACCAGTATCAACACATCATTTATATGACAACTTGGTTAAACAAAGCTCAGAGAGCAATATGTACTCTATTCTGTCTTCAATTGGGGGTGTTTTTGTCAAAGAATGAATACAGAATAATTGTAGAAAATTCTTACTCTAAAGTTTATCCCCATTATGGACTTACTTGTTTTCTCTAAGTCAGTGTGTCAGATCCAGAAGTCACTAGCTACTCTGATGAGATGGAATGGATCACTGACTGTTTAAGTGTCTGCGTCAGCAACGTCTACTATGACATCATAAAAGCAATGGGAGATGTAACGGTGCGAGGCGCCCTCTAGTGGTTTTGATAAGTTAACATGATACGGTTTTTGTCAAATATCTCGGAAACGGAAGCTCGTACAGCAAATTTATCTGCATAGGGGACTGCTAACTGTAGAATTTGATGAGGAATCGAATGAGCCCATCTGCGAGGCTCTACGACTTTCGATTCAAAAGTTATATCCGTTTGAACCACATCATTTTCATATCTGTACGGTTTTTGTCCGATTTCAAGGACATTTGACACATCATTTTGCATATCTGTACGGTTTTTGTCAAATATCTCGGAAACGGAAGCTCGTACAGCAAATGTATCTGCATAGGGGACTGCTAACTGTAGAATTTGATGAGGAATCGAATGAGCCCATCTGCGAGGCTCTACGACTTTCGATTCAAAAGTTATATCCGTTTGAACCACATCATTTTCATATCTGTACGGTTTTTGTCCGATTTCAAGGACATTTGACACATCATTTTGCATATCTGTACGGTTTTTGTCAAATATCTCGGAAACGGAAGCTCGTACGGCAAATTTATCTGCATAGGGGACTGCTAACTGTAGAATTTGATGAGGAATCGAATGAGCCCATCTGCGAGGCTCTACGACTTTCGATTCAAAAGTTATAGCCATTTGAACCACATCATTTTCATATCTGTACGGTTTTTGTCCGATTTCAAGGACATTTGACACATCATTTTGCATATCTGTACGGTTTTTGTCAAATATCTCGGAAACGGAAGCTCGTACAGCAAATTTATCTGCATAGGGGACTGCTAACTGTAGAATTTGATGAGGAATCGAATGAGCCCATCTGCGAGGCTCTACGACTTTCGATTCAAAAGTTATAGCCGTTTGAACCACATCATTTTCATATCTGTACGGTTTTTGTCCGATTTCAAGGACATTTGACACATCATTTTGCATATCTGTACGGTTTTTGTCAAATATCTCGGAAACGGAAGCTCGTACAGCAAATTTATCTGCATAGGGGACTGCTAACTGTAGAATTTGATGAGGAATCGAATGAGCCCATCTGCGAGGCTCTACGACTTTCGATTCAAAAGTTATAGCCGTTTGAACCACATCATTTTCATATCTGTACGGTTTTTGTCCGATTTCAAGGACATTTGACACATCATTTTGCATATCTGTACGGTTTTTGTCAAATATCTCGGAAACGGAAGCTCGTACAGCAAATTTATCTGCATAGGGGACTGCTAACTGTAGAATTTGATGAGGAATCGAATGAGCCCATCTGCGAGGCTCTAGGACTTTCGATTCAAAAGTTATAGCCGTTTGAACCACATCATTTTCATATCTGTACGGTTTTTGTCCGATTTCAAGGACATTTGACACATCATTTTGCATATCTGTACGGTTTTTGTCAAATATCTCGGAAACGGAAGCTCGTACAGCAAATTTATCTGCATAGGGGACTGCTAACTGTAGAATTTGATGAGGAATCGAATGAGCCCATCTGCGAGGCTCTACGACTTTCGATTCAAAAGTTATAGCCTTTTGAGCCACATCATTTTTCTTATCTGTTTGGTTTTTGTCAAATATCTCGGAAACCGAAGCTCGTACAGCAAATGTATCTGCGTAGGGGACTGCTAACTGTAGAATTTGATGAGGAATCGAATGAGCCCATCTGCGAGGCTCTACGACTTTCGATTCAAAAGTTATAGCCTTTTGAGCCACATCATTTTTCTTATCTGTTTGGTTTTTGTCAAATATCTCGGAAACCGAAGCTCGTACAGCAAATGTATCTGCGTAGGGGACTGCTAACTGTAGAATTTGATGAGGAATCGAATGAGCCCATCTGCGAGGCTCTACGACTTTCGATTCAAAAGTTATAGCCATTTGAACCACATCATTTTCATATCTGTACGGTTTTTGTCCGATTTCAAGGACATTTGACACATCATTTTGCATATCTGTACGGTTTTTGTCAAATATCTCGGAAACGGAAGCTCGTACAGCAAATTTATCTGCATAGGGGACTGCTAACTGTAGAATTTGATGAGGAATCGAATGAGCCCATCTGCGAGGCTCTACGACTTTCGATTCAAAAGTTATAGCCGTTTGAACCACATCATTTTCATATCTGTACGGTTTTTGTCCGATTTCAAGGACATTTGACACATCATTTTGCATATCTGTACGGTTTTTGTCAAATATCTCGGAAACGGAAGCTCGTACAGCAAATTTATCTGCATAGGGGACTGCTAACTGTAGAATTTGATGAGGAATCGAATGAGCCCATCTGCGAGGCTCTACGACTTTCGATTCAAAAGTTATAGCCGTTTGAACCACATCATTTTCATATCTGTACGGTTTTTGTCCGATTTCAAGGACATTTGACACATCATTTTGCATATCTGTACGGTTTTTGTCAAATATCTCGGAAACGGAAGCTCGTACAGCAAATTTATCTGCATAGGGGACTGCTAACTGTAGAATTTGATGAGGAATCGAATGAGCCCATCTGCGAGGCTCTACGACTTTCGATTCAAAAGTTATAGCCGTTTGAACCACATCATTTTCATATCTGTACGGTTTTTGTCCGATTTCAAGGACATTTGACACATCATTTTGCATATCTGTACGGTTTTTGTCAAATATCTCGGAAACGGAAGCTCGTACAGCAAATTTATCTGCATAGGGGACTGCTAACTGTAGAATTTGATGAGGAATCGAATGAGCCCATCTGCGAGGCTCTAGGACTTTCGATTCAAAAGTTATAGCCGTTTGAACCACATCATTTTCATATCTGTACGGTTTTTGTCCGATTTCAAGGACATTTGACACATCATTTTGCATATCTGTACGGTTTTTGTCAAATATCTCGGAAACGGAAGCTCGTACAGCAAATTTATCTGCATAGGGGACTGCTAACTGTAGAATTTGATGAGGAATCGAATGAGCCCATCTGCGAGGCTCTACGACTTTCGATTCAAAAGTTATAGCCTTTTGAGCCACATCATTTTTCTTATCTGTTTGGTTTTTGTCAAATATCTCGGAAACCGAAGCTCGTACAGCAAATGTATCTGCGTAGGGGACTGCTAACTGTAGAATTTGATGAGGAATCGAATGAGCCCATCTGCGAGGCTCTACGACTTTCGATTCAAAAGTTATAGCCTTTTGAGCCACATCATTTTTCTTATCTGTTTGGTTTTTGTCAAATATCTCGGAAACCGAAGCTCGTACAGCAAATTTACCTGCATAGGGGACTGCTAACTGTAGAATTTGATGAGGAATCGAATGAGCCCATCTGCGAGGCTCTACGACTTTCGATTCAAAAGTTATAGCCGTTTGAACCACATCATTTTCATATCTGTACGGTTTTTGTCCGATTTCAAGGACATTTGACACATCATTTTGCATATCTGTACGGTTTTTGTCAAATATCTCGGAAACGGAAGCTCGTACAGCAAATTTATCTGCATAGGGGACTGCTAACTGTAGAATTTGATGAGGAATCGAATGAGCCCATCTGCGAGGCTCTACGACTTTCGATTCAAAAGTTATAGCCTTTTGAGCCACATCATTTTTCTTATCTGTTTGGTTTTTGTCAAATATCTCGGAAACCGAAGCTCGTACAGCAAATTTACCTGCATAGGGGACTGCTAACTGTAGAATTTGACGAGGAATCGAATGAGCCCATCTGCGAGGCTCTACGACTTTCGATTCAAAAGTTATAGCCTTTTGAGCCTGTGAGTTGCCATCACTGCTAGTCCTCTAATCAACCAGTATCAACACATCATTTATATGACAACTTGGTTAAACAAAGCTCAGAGAGCAATATGTACTCTATTCTGTCTTCAATTGGGGGTGTTTTTGTCAAAGAATGAATACAGAATAATTGTAGAAAATTCTTACTCTAAAGTTTATCCCCATTATGGACTTACTTGTTTTCTCTAAGTCAGTGTGTCAGATCCAGAAGTCACTAGCTACTCTGATGAGATGGAATGGATCACTGACTGTTTAAGTGTCTGCGTCAGCAACGTCTACTATGACATCATAAAAGCAATGGGAGATGTAACGGTGCGAGGCGCCCTCTAGTGGTTTTGATAAGTTAACATGATACGGTTTTTGTCAAATATCTCGGAAACGGAAGCTCGTACAGCAAATTTATCTGCATAGGGGACTGCTAACTGTAGAATTTGATGAGGAATCGAATGAGCCCATCTGCGAGGCTCTACGACTTTCGATTCAAAAGTTATATCCGTTTGAACCACATCATTTTCATATCTGTACGGTTTTTGTCCGATTTCAAGGACATTTGACACATCATTTTGCATATCTGTACGGTTTTTGTCAAATATCTCGGAAACGGAAGCTCGTACAGCAAATGTATCTGCATAGGGGACTGCTAACTGTAGAATTTGATGAGGAATCGAATGAGCCCATCTGCGAGGCTCTACGACTTTCGATTCAAAAGTTATATCCGTTTGAACCACATCATTTTCATATCTGTACGGTTTTTGTCCGATTTCAAGGACATTTGACACATCATTTTGCATATCTGTACGGTTTTTGTCAAATATCTCGGAAACGGAAGCTCGTACGGCAAATTTATCTGCATAGGGGACTGCTAACTGTAGAATTTGATGAGGAATCGAATGAGCCCATCTGCGAGGCTCTACGACTTTCGATTCAAAAGTTATAGCCATTTGAACCACATCATTTTCATATCTGTACGGTTTTTGTCCGATTTCAAGGACATTTGACACATCATTTTGCATATCTGTACGGTTTTTGTCAAATATCTCGGAAACGGAAGCTCGTACAGCAAATTTATCTGCATAGGGGACTGCTAACTGTAGAATTTGATGAGGAATCGAATGAGCCCATCTGCGAGGCTCTACGACTTTCGATTCAAAAGTTATAGCCGTTTGAACCACATCATTTTCATATCTGTACGGTTTTTGTCCGATTTCAAGGACATTTGACACATCATTTTGCATATCTGTACGGTTTTTGTCAAATATCTCGGAAACGGAAGCTCGTACAGCAAATTTATCTGCATAGGGGACTGCTAACTGTAGAATTTGATGAGGAATCGAATGAGCCCATCTGCGAGGCTCTACGACTTTCGATTCAAAAGTTATAGCCGTTTGAACCACATCATTTTCATATCTGTACGGTTTTTGTCCGATTTCAAGGACATTTGACACATCATTTTGCATATCTGTACGGTTTTTGTCAAATATCTCGGAAACGGAAGCTCGTACAGCAAATTTATCTGCATAGGGGACTGCTAACTGTAGAATTTGATGAGGAATCGAATGAGCCCATCTGCGAGGCTCTAGGACTTTCGATTCAAAAGTTATAGCCGTTTGAACCACATCATTTTCATATCTGTACGGTTTTTGTCCGATTTCAAGGACATTTGACACATCATTTTGCATATCTGTACGGTTTTTGTCAAATATCTCGGAAACGGAAGCTCGTACAGCAAATTTATCTGCATAGGGGACTGCTAACTGTAGAATTTGATGAGGAATCGAATGAGCCCATCTGCGAGGCTCTACGACTTTCGATTCAAAAGTTATAGCCTTTTGAGCCACATCATTTTTCTTATCTGTTTGGTTTTTGTCAAATATCTCGGAAACCGAAGCTCGTACAGCAAATGTATCTGCGTAGGGGACTGCTAACTGTAGAATTTGATGAGGAATCGAATGAGCCCATCTGCGAGGCTCTACGACTTTCGATTCAAAAGTTATAGCCTTTTGAGCCACATCATTTTTCTTATCTGTTTGGTTTTTGTCAAATATCTCGGAAACCGAAGCTCGTACAGCAAATTTACCTGCATAGGGGACTGCTAACTGTAGAATTTGATGAGGAATCGAATGAGCCCATCTGCGAGGCTCTACGACTTTCGATTCAAAAGTTATAGCCGTTTGAACCACATCATTTTCATATCTGTACGGTTTTTGTCCGATTTCAAGGACATTTGACACATCATTTTGCATATCTGTACGGTTTTTGTCAAATATCTCGGAAACGGAAGCTCGTACAGCAAATTTATCTGCATAGGGGACTGCTAACTGTAGAATTTGATGAGGAATCGAATGAGCCCATCTGCGAGGCTCTAGGACTTTCGATTCAAAAGTTATAGCCGTTTGAACCACATCATTTTCATATCTGTACGGTTTTTGTCCGATTTCAAGGACATTTGACACATCATTTTGCATATCTGTACGGTTTTTGTCAAATATCTCGGAAACGGAAGCTCGTACAGCAAATTTATCTGCATAGGGGACAGCTAACTGTAGAATTTGATGAGGAATCGAATGAGCCCATCTGCGAGGCTCTACGACTTTCGATTCAAAAGTTATAGCCTTTTGAGCCACATCATTTTTCTTATCTGTTTGGTTTTTGTCAAATATCTCGGAAACCGAAGCTCGTACAGCAAATTTACCTGCATAGGGGACTGCTAACTGTAGAATTTGATGAGGAATCGAATGAGCCCATCTGTGAGGCTCTACGACTTTCGATTCAAAAGTTATAGCCGTTTGAACCACATCATTTTCATATCTGTACGGTTTTTGTCCGATTTCAAGGACATTTGACACATCATTTTTCATATCTGTACGGTTTTTGTCAAATATCTCGGAAACGGAAGCTCGTACAGCAAATTTATCTGCATAGGGGACTGCTAACTGTAGAATTTGATGAGGAATCGAATGAGCCCACCTGCGATGCTCTACGACTTTCGATTCAAAAGTTATAGCCTTTTGAGCCTGTGAGTTGCCATCACTGCTAGTCCTCTAATCAACCAGTATCAACACATCATTTATATGACAACTTGGTTAAACAAAGCTCAGAGAGCAATATGTACTCTATTCTGTCTTCAATTGGGGGTGTTTTTGTCAAAGAATGAATACAGAATAATTGTAGAAAATTCTTACTCTAAAGTTTATCCCCATTATGGACTTACTTGTTTTCTCTAAGTCAGTGTGTCAGATCCAGAAGTCACTAGCTACTCTGATGAGATGGAATGGATCACTGACTGTTTAAGTGTCTGCGTCAGCAACGTCTACTATGACATCATAAAAGCAATGGGAGATGTAACGTGGCGAGGCGCCCTCTAGTGGTTTTGATAAGTTAACATGATACGGTTTTTGTCAAATATCTCGGAAACGGAAGCTCGTACAGCAAATTTATCTGCATAGGGGACTGCTAACTGTAGAATTTGATGAGGAATCGAATGAGCCCATCTGCGAGGCTCTACGACTTTCGATTCAAAAGTTATAGCCGTTTGAACCACATCATTTTCATATCTGTACGGTTTTTGTCCGATTTCAAGGACATTTGACACATCATTTTGCATATCTGTACGGTTTTTGTCAAATATCTCGGAAACGGAAGCTCGTACAGCAAATTTATCTGCATAGGGGACTGCTAACTGTAGAATTTGATGAGGAATCGAATGAGCCCATCTGCGAGGCTCTACGACTTTCGATTCAAAAGTTATAGCCATTTGAACCACATCATTTTCATATCTGTACGGTTTTTGTCCGATTTCAAGGACATTTGACACATCATTTTGCATATCTGTACGGTTTTTGTCAAATATCTCGGAAACGGAAGCTCGTACAGCAAATTTATCTGCATAGGGGACTGCTAACTGTAGAATTTGATGAGGAATCGAATGAGCCCATCTGCGAGGCTCTACGACTTTCGATTCAAAAGTTATAGCCTTTTGAGCCACATCATTTTTCTTATCTGTTTGGTTTTTGTCAAATATCTCGGAAACCGAAGCTCGTACAGCAAATTTACCTGCATAGGGGACTGCTAACTGTAGAATTTGATGAGGAATCGAATGAGCCCATCTGCGAGGCTCTACGACTTTCGATTCAAAAGTTATAGCCTTTTGAGCCTGTGAGTTGCCATCACTGCTAGTCCTCTAATCAACCAGTATCAACACATCATTTATATGACAACTTGGTTAAACAAAGCTCAGAGAGCAATATGTACTCTATTCTGTCTTCAATTGGGGGTGTTTTTGTCAAAGAATGAATACAGAATAATTGTAGAAAATTCTTACTCTAAAGTTTATCCCCATTATGGACTTACTTGTTTTCTCTAAGTCAGTGTGTCAGATCCAGAAGTCACTAGCTACTCTGATGAGATGGAATGGATCACTGACTGTTTAAGTGTCTGCGTCAGCAACGTCTACTATGACATCATAAAAGCAATGGGAGATGTAACGTGGCGAGGCGCCCTCTAGTGGTTTTGATAAGTTAACATGATACGGTTTTTGTCAAATATCTCGGAAACGGAAGCTCATACAGCAAATTTATCTGCATAGGGGACTGCTAACTGTAGAATTTGATGAGGAATCGAATGAGCCCATCTGCGAGGCTCTACGACTTTCGATTCAAAAGTTATAGCCGTTTGAACCACATCATTTTCATATCTGTACGGTTTTTGTCCGATTTCAAGGACATTTGACACATTATTTTTCATATCTGTACGGTTTTTGTCAAATATCTCGGAAACGGAAGCTCGTACAGCAAATTTATCTGCATAGGGGACTGCTAACTGTAGAATTTGATGAGGAATCGAATGAGCCCATCTGCGTGGCTCTACGACTTTCGATTCAAAAGTTATAGCCGTTTGAGCCACATCATTTTTCATATCTGTTTGGTTTTTGTCAAATATCTCGGAAACCGAAGCTCGTACAGCAAATTTATCTGCAATTGGGACTGCTAACTGTAGAATTTGATGAGGAATCGAATGAGCCCATCTGCGAGGCTCTACGACTTTCGATTCAAAAGTTATAGCCGTTTGAACCACATCATTTTCATATCTGTACGGTTTTTGTCCGATTTCAAGGACATTTTACACATCATTTTTCATATCTGTACGGTTTTTGTCAAATATCTCGGAAACGGAAGCTCGTACAGCAAATTTATCTGCATAGGGGACTGCTAACTGTAGAATTTGATGAGGAATCGAATGAGCCCCTCTGCGAGGCTCTACGACTTTCGATTCAAAAGTTATAGCCGTTTGAACCACATCATTTTCATATCTGTACGGTTTTTGTCCGATTTCAAGGACATTTGACACATCATTTTTCATATCTGTACGGTTTTTGTCAAATATCTCGGAAACGGAAGCTCGTACAGCAAATTTATCTGCATAGGGGACTGCTAACTGTAGAATTTGATGAGGAATCGAATGAGCCCATCTGCGAGGCTCTACGACTTTCGATTCAAAAGTTATATCCGTTTGAACCACATCATTTTCATATCTGTACGGTTTTTGTCCGATTTCAAGGACATTTGACACATCATTTTGCATATCTGTACGGTTTTTGTCAAATATCTCGGAAACGGAAGCTCGTACAGCAAATGTATCTGCATAGGGGACTGCTAACTGTAGAATTTGATGAGGAATCGAATGAGCCCATCTGCGAGGCTCTACGACTTTCGATTCAAAAGTTATATCCGTTTGAACCACATCATTTTCATATCTGTACAGTTTTTGTCCGATTTCAAGGACATTTGACACATCATTTTGCATATCTGTACGGTTTTTGTCAAATATCTCGGAAACGGAAGCTCGTACAGCAAATTTATCTGCATAGGGGACTGCTAACTGTAGAATTTGATGAGGAATCGAATGAGCCCATCTGCGAGGCTCTACGACTTTCGATTCAAAAGTTATAGCCATTTGAACCACATCATTTTCATATCTGTACGGTTTTTGTCCGATTTCAAGGACATTTGACACATCATTTTGCATATCTGTACGGTTTTTGTCAAATATCTCGGAAACGGAAGCTCGTACAGCAAATTTATCTGCATAGGGGACTGCTAACTGTAGAATTTGATGAGGAATCGAATGAGCCCATCTGCGAGGCTCTACGACTTTCGATTCAAAAGTTATAGCCTTTTGAGCCACATCATTTTTCTTATCTGTTTGGTGTTTGTCAAATATCTCGGAAACCGAAGCTCGTACAGCAAATTTACCTGCATAGGGGACTGCTAACTGTAGAATTTGATGAGGAATCGAATGAGCCCATCTGCGAGGCTCTACGACTTTCGATTCAAAAGTTATAGCCTTTTGAGCCTGTGAGTTGCCATCACTGCTAGTCCTCTAATCAACCAGTATCAACACATCATTTATATGACAACTTGGTTAAACAAAGCTCAGAGAGCAATATGTACTCTATTCTGTCTTCAATTGGGGGTGTTTTTGTCAAAGAATGAATACAGAATAATTGTAGAAAATTCTTACTCTAAAGTTTATCCCCATTATGGACTTACTTGTTTTCTCTAAGTCAGTGTGTCAGATCCAGAAGTCACTAGCTACTCTGATGAGATGGAATGGATCACTGACTGTTTAAGTGTCTGCGTCAGCAACGTCTACTATGACATCATAAAAGCAATGGGAGATGTAACGTGGCGAGGCGCCCTCTAGTGGTTTTGATAAGTTAACATGATACGGTTTTTGTCAAATATCTCGGAAACGGAAGCTCGTACAGCAAATTTATCTGCATAGGGGACTGCTAACTGTAGAATTTGATGAGGAATCGAATGAGCCCATCTGCGAGGCTCTACGACTTTCGATTCAAAAGTTATAGCCTTTTGAGCCTGTGAGTTGCCATCACTGCTAGTCCTCTAATCAACCAGTATCAACACATCATTTATATGACAACTTGGTTAAACAAAGCTCAGAGAGCAATATGTACTCTATTCTGTCTTCAATTGGGGGTGTTTTTGTCAAAGAATGAATACAGAATAATTGTAGAAAATTCTTACTCTAAAGTTTATCCCCATTATGGACTTACTTGTTTTCTCTAAGTCAGTGTGTCAGATCCAGAAGTCACTAGCTACTCTGATGAGATGGAATGGATCACTGACTGTTTAAGTGTCTGCGTCAGCAACGTCTACTATGACATCATAAAAGCAATGGGAGATGTAACGGTGCGAGGCGCCCTCTAGTGGTTTTGATAAGTTAACATGATACGGTTTTTGTCAAATATCTCGGAAACGGAAGCTCGTACAGCAAATTTATCTGCATAGGGGACTGCTAACTGTAGAATTTGATGAGGAATCGAATGAGCCCATCTGCGAGGCTCTACGACTTTCGATTCAAAAGTTATAGCCATTTGAACCACATCATTTTCATATCTGTACGGTTTTTGTCCGATTTCAAGGACATTTGACACATCATTTTGCATATCTGTACGGTTTTTGTCAAATATCTCGGAAACGGAAGCTCGTACAGCAAATTTATCTGCATAGGGGACTGCTAACTGTAGAATTTGATGAGGAATCGAATGAGCCCATCTGCGAGGCTCTACGACTTTCGATTCAAAAGTTATAGCCGTTTGAACCACATCATTTTCATATCTGTACGGTTTTTGTCCGATTTCAAGGACATTTGACACATCATTTTGCATATCTGTACGGTTTTTGTCAAATATCTCGGAAACGGAAGCTCGTACAGCAAATTTATCTGCATAGGGGACTGCTAACTGTAGAATTTGATGAGGAATCGAATGAGCCCATCTGCGAGGCTCTACGACTTTCGATTCAAAAGTTATAGCCGTTTGAACCACATCATTTTCATATCTGTACGGTTTTTGTCCGATTTCAAGGACATTTGACACATCATTTTGCATATCTGTACGGTTTTTGTCAAATATCTCGGAAACGGAAGCTCGTACAGCAAATTTATCTGCATAGGGGACTGCTAACTGTAGAATTTGATGAGGAATCGAATGAGCCCATCTGCGAGGCTCTAGGACTTTCGATTCAAAAGTTATAGCCGTTTGAACCACATCATTTTCATATCTGTACGGTTTTTGTCCGATTTCAAGGACATTTGACACATCATTTTGCATATCTGTACGGTTTTTGTCAAATATCTCGGAAACGGAAGCTCGTACAGCAAATTTATCTGCATAGGGGACTGCTAACTGTAGAATTTGATGAGGAATCGAATGAGCCCATCTGCGAGGCTCTACGACTTTCGATTCAAAAGTTATAGCCTTTTGAGCCACATCATTTTTCTTATCTGTTTGGTGTTTGTCAAATATCTCGGAAACCGAAGCTCGTACAGCAAATTTACCTGCATAGGGGACTGCTAACTGTAGAATTTGATGAGGAATCGAATGAGCCCATCTGCGAGGCTCTACGACTTTCGATTCAAAAGTTATAGCCTTTTGAGCCTGTGAGTTGCCATCACTGCTAGTCCTCTAATCAACCAGTATCAACACATCATTTATATGACAACTTGGTTAAACAAAGCTCAGAGAGCAATATGTACTCTATTCTGTCTTCAATTGGGGGTGTTTTTGTCAAAGAATGAATACAGAATAATTGTAGAAAATTCTTACTCTAAAGTTTATCCCCATTATGGACTTACTTGTTTTCTCTAAGTCAGTGTGTCAGATCCAGAAGTCACTAGCTACTCTGATGAGATGGAATGGATCACTGACTGTTTAAGTGTCTGCGTCAGCAACGTCTACTATGACATCATAAAAGCAATGGGAGATGTAACGTGGCGAGGCGCCCTCTAGTGGTTTTGATAAGTTAACATGATACGGTTTTTGTCAAATATCTCGGAAACGGAAGCTCGTACAGCAAATTTATCTGCATAGGGGACTGCTAACTGTAGAATTTGATGAGGAATCGAATGAGCCCATCTGCGAGGCTCTACGACTTTCGATTCAAAAGTTATAGCCTTTTGAGCCTGTGAGTTGCCATCACTGCTAGTCCTCTAATCAACCAGTATCAACACATCATTTATATGACAACTTGGTTAAACAAAGCTCAGAGAGCAATATGTACTCTATTCTGTCTTCAATTGGGGGTGTTTTTGTCAAAGAATTAATACAGAATAATTGTAGAAAATTCTTACTCTAAAGTTTATCCCCATTATGGACTTACTTGTTTTCTCTAAGTCAGTGTGTCAGATCCAGAAGTCACTAGCTACTCTGATGAGGTGGAATGGATCACTGACTGTTTAAGTGTCTGCGTCAGCAACGTCTACTATGACATCATAAAAGCAATGGGAGATGTAACGGTGCGAGGCGCCCTCTAGTGGTTTTGATAAGTTAACATGATACGGTTTTTGTCAAATATCTCGGAAACGGAAGCTCGTACAGCAAATTTATCTGCATAGGGGACTGCTAACTGTAGAATTTGATGAGGAATCGAATGAGCCCATCTGCGAGGCTCTACGACTTTCGATTCAAAAGTTATATCCGTTTGAACCACATCATTTTCATATCTGTACGGTTTTTGTCCGATTTCAAGGACATTTGACACATCATTTTGCATATCTGTACGGTTTTTGTCAAATATCTCGGAAACAGAAGCTCGTACAGCATATGTATCTGCATAGGGGACTGCTAACTGTAGAATTTGATGAGGAATCGAATGAGCCCATCTGCGAGGCTCTACGACTTTCGATTCAAAAGTTATATCCGTTTGAACCACATCATTTTCATATCTGTACGGTTTTTGTCCGATTTCAAGGACATTTGACACATCATTTTGCATATCTGTACGGTTTTTGTCAAATATCTCGGAAACGGAAGCTCGTACAGCAAATTTATCTGCATAGGGGACTGCTAACTGTAGAATTTGATGAGGAATCGAATGAGCCCATCTGCGAGGCTCTACGACTTTCGATTCAAAAGTTATAGCCATTTGAACCACATCATTTTCATATCTGTACGGTTTTTGTCCGATTTCAAGGACATTTGACACATCATTTTGCATATCTGTACGGTTTTTGTCAAATATCTCGGAAACGGAAGCTCGTACAGCAAATTTATCTGCATAGGGGACTGCTAACTGTAGAATTTGATGAGGAATCGAATGAGCCCATCTGCGAGGCTCTACGACTTTCGATTCAAAAGTTATAGCCGTTTGAACCACATCATTTTCATATCTGTACGGTTTTTGTCCGATTTCAAGGACATTTGACACATCATTTTGCATATCTGTACGGTTTTTGTCAAATATCTCGGAAACGGAAGCTCGTACAGCAAATTTATCTGCATAGGGGACTGCTAACTGTAGAATTTGATGAGGAATCGAATGAGCCCATCTGCGAGGCTCTAGGACTTTCGATTCAAAAGTTATAGCCTTTTGAGCCACATCATTTTTCTTATCTGTTTGGTTTTTGTCAAATATCTCGGAAACCGAAGCTCGTACAGCAAATTTACCTGCATAGGGGACTGCTAACTGTAGAATTTGACGAGGAATCGAATGAGCCCATCTGCGAGGCTCTACGACTTTCGATTCAAAAGTTATAGCCTTTTGAGCCTGTGAGTTGCCATCACTGCTAGTCCTCTAATCAACCAGTATCAACACATCATTTATATGACAACTTGGTTAAACAAAGCTCAGAGAGCAATATGTACTCTATTCTGTCTTCAATTGGGGGTGTTTTTGTCAAAGAATGAATACAGAATAATTGTAGAAAATTCTTACTCTAAAGTTTATCCCCTTTATGTACTTACTTGTTTTCTCTAAGTCAGTGTGTCAGATCCAGAAGTCACTAGCTACTCTGATGAGATGGAATGGATCACTGACTGTTTAAGTGTCTGCGTCAGCAACGTCTACTATGACATCATAAAAGCAATGGGAGATGTAACGGTGCGAGGCGCCCTCTAGTGGTTTTGATAAGTTAACATGATACGGTTTTTGTCAAATATCTCGGAAACGGAAGCTCGTACAGCAAATTTATCTGCATAGGGGACTGCTAACTGTAGAATTTGATGAGGAATCGAATGAGCCCATCTGCGAGGCTCTACGACTTTCGATTCAAAAGTTATATCCGTTTGAACCACATCATTTTCATATCTGTACGGTTTTTGTCCGATTTCAAGGACATTTGACACATCATTTTGCATATCTGTACGGTTTTTGTCAAATATCTCGGAAACGGAAGCTCGTACAGCATATGTATCTGCATAGGGGACTGCTAACTGTAGAATTTGATGAGGAATCGAATGAGCCCATCTGCGAGGCTCTACGACTTTCGATTCAAAAGTTATATCCGTTTGAACCACATCATTTTCATATCTGTACGGTTTTTGTCCGATTTCAAGGACATTTGACACATCATTTTGCATATCTGTACGGTTTTTGTCAAATATCTCGGAAACGGAAGCTCGTACAGCAAATTTATCTGCATAGGGGACTGCTAACTGTAGAATTTGATGAGGAATCGAATGAGCCCATCTGCGAGGCTCTACGACTTTCGATTCAAAAGTTATAGCCATTTGAACCACATCATTTTCATATCTGTACGGTTTTTGTCCGATTTCAAGGACATTTGACACATCATTTTGCATATCTGTACGGTTTTTGTCAAATATCTCGGAAACGGAAGCTCGTACAGCAAATTTATCTGCATAGGGGACTGCTAACTGTAGAATTTGATGAGGAATCGAATGAGCCCATCTGCGAGGCTCTACGACTTTCGATTCAAAAGTTATAGCCGTTTGAACCACATCATTTTCATATCTGTACGGTTTTTGTCCGATTTCAAGGACATTTGACACATCATTTTGCATATCTGTACGGTTTTTGTCAAATATCTCGGAAACCGAAGCTCGTACAGCAAATTTACCTGCATAGGGGACTGCTAACTGTAGAATTTGACGAGGAATCGAATGAGCCCATCTGCGAGGCTCTACGACTTTCGATTCAAAAGTTATAGCCTTTTGAGCCTGTGAGTTGCCATCACTGCTAGTCCTCTAATCAACCAGTATCAACACATCATTTATATGACAACTTGGTTAAACAAAGCTCAGAGAGCAATATGTACTCTATTCTGTCTTCAATTGGGGGTGTTTTTGTCAAAGAATGAATACAGAATAATTGTAGAAAATTCTTACTCTAAAGTTTATCCCCTTTATGTACTTACTTGTTTTCTCTAAGTCAGTGTGTCAGATCCAGAAGTCACTAGCTACTCTGATGAGATGGAATGGATCACTGACTGTTTAAGTGTCTGCGTCAGCAACGTCTACTATGACATCATAAAAGCAATGGGAGATGTAACGGTGCGAGGCGCCCTCTAGTGGTTTTGATAAGTTAACATGATACGGTTTTTGTCAAATATCTCGGAAACGGAAGCTCGTACAGCAAATTTATCTGCATAGGGGACTGCTAACTGTAGAATTTGATGAGGAATCGAATGAGCCCATCTGCGAGGCTCTACGACTTTCGATTCAAAAGTTATATCCGTTTGAACCACATCATTTTCATATCTGTACGGTTTTTGTCCGATTTCAAGGACATTTGACACATCATTTTGCATATCTGTACGGTTTTTGTCAAATATCTCGGAAACGGAAGCTCGTACAGCATATGTATCTGCATAGGGGACTGCTAACTGTAGAATTTGATGAGGAATCGAATGAGCCCATCTGCGAGGCTCTACGACTTTCGATTCAAAAGTTATATCCGTTTGAACCACATCATTTTCATATCTGTACGGTTTTTGTCCGATTTCAAGGACATTTGACACATCATTTTGCATATCTGTACGGTTTTTGTCAAATATCTCGGAAACGGAAGCTCGTACAGCAAATTTATCTGCATAGGGGACTGCTAACTGTAGAATTTGATGAGGAATCGAATGAGCCCATCTGCGAGGCTCTACGACTTTCGATTCAAAAGTTATAGCCATTTGAACCACATCATTTTCATATCTGTACGGTTTTTGTCCGATTTCAAGGACATTTGACACATCATTTTGCATATCTGTACGGTTTTTGTCAAATATCTCGGAAACGGAAGCTCGTACAGCAAATTTATCTGCATAGGGGACTGCTAACTGTAGAATTTGATGAGGAATCGAATGAGCCCATCTGCGAGGCTCTACGACTTTCGATTCAAAAGTTATAGCCGTTTGAACCACATCATTTTCATATCTGTACGGTTTTTGTCCGATTTCAAGGACATTTGACACATCATTTTGCATATCTGTACGGTTTTTGTCAAATATCTCGGAAACGGAAGCTCGTACAGCAAATTTATCTGCATAGGGGACTGCTAACTGTAGAATTTGATGAGGAATCGAATGAGCCCATCTGCGAGGCTCTAGGACTTTCGATTCAAAAGTTATAGCCTTTTGAGCCACATCATTTTTCTTATCTGTTTGGTTTTTGTCAAATATCTCGGAAACCGAAGCTCGTACAGCAAATTTACCTGCATAGGGGACTGCTAACTGTAGAATTTGACGAGGAATCGAATGAGCCCATCTGCGAGGCTCTACGACTTTCGATTCAAAAGTTATAGCCTTTTGAGCCTGTGAGTTGCCATCACTGCTAGTCCTCTAATCAACCAGTATCAACACATCATTTATATGACAACTTGGTTAAACAAAGCTCAGAGAGCAATATGTACTCTATTCTGTCTTCAATTGGGGGTGTTTTTGTCAAAGAATGAATACAGAATAATTGTAGAAAATTCTTACTCTAAAGTTTATCCCCATTATGGACTTACTTGTTTTCTCTAAGTCAGTGTGTCAGATCCAGAAGTCACTAGCTACTCTGATGAGGTGGAATGGATCACTGACTGTTTAAGTGTCTGCGTCAGCAACGTCTACTATGACATCATAAAAGCAATGGGAGATGTAACGTGGCGAGGCGCCCTCTAGTGGTTTTGATAAGTTAACATGATACGGTTTTTGTCAAATATCTCGGAAACGGAAGCTCGTACAGCAAATTTATCTGCATAGGGGACTGCTAACTGTAGAATTTGATGAGGAATCGAATGAGCCCATCTGCGAGGCTCTACGACTTTCGATTCAAAAGTTATAGCCTTTTGAGCCTGTGAGTTGCCATCACTGCTAGTCCTCTAATCAACCAGTATCAACACATCATTTATATGACAACTTGGTTAAACAAAGCTCAGAGAGCAATATGTACTCTATTCTGTCTTCAATTGGGGGTGTTTTTGTCAAAGAATGAATACAGAATAATTGTAGAAAATTCTTACTCTAAAGTTTATCCCCATTATGGACTTACTTGTTTTCTCTAAGTCAGTGTGTCAGATCCAGAAGTCACTAGCTACTCTGATGAGGTGGAATGGATCACTGACTGTTTAAGTGTCTGCGTCAGCAACGTCTACTATGACATCATAAAAGCAATGGGAGATGTAACGGTGCGAGGCGCCCTCTAGTGGTTTTGATAAGTTAACATGATACGGTTTTTGTCAAATATCTCGGAAACGGAAGCTCGTACAGCAAATTTATCTGCATAGGGGACTGCTAACTGTAGAATTTGATGAGGAATCGAATGAGCCCATCTGCGAGGCTCTACGACTTTCGATTCAAAAGTTATAGCCGTTTGAACCACATCATTTTCATATCTGTACGGTTTTTGTCCGATTTCAAGGACATTTGACACATCATTTTGCATATCTGTACGGTTTTTGTCAAATATCTCGGAAACGGAAGCTCGTACAGCAAATTTATCTGCATAGGGGACTGCTAACTGTAGAATTTGATGAGGAATCGAATGAGCCCATCTGCGAGGCTCTACGACTTTCGATTCAAAAGTTATAGCCGTTTGAACCACATCATTTTCATATCTGTACGGTTTTTGTCCGATTTCAAGGACATTTGACACATCATTTTGCATATCTGTACGGTTTTTGTCAAATATCTCGGAAACGGAAGCTCGTACAGCAAATTTATCTGCATAGGGGACTGCTAACTGTAGAATTTGATGAGGAATCGAATGAGCCCATCTGCGAGGCTCTAGGACTTTCGATTCAAAAGTTATAGCCGTTTGAACCACATCATTTTCATATCTGTACGGTTTTTGTCCGATTTCAAGGACATTTGACACATCATTTTGCATATCTGTACGGTTTTTGTCAAATATCTCGGAAACGGAAGCTCGTACAGCAAATTTATCTGCATAGGGGATTGCTAACTGTAGAATTTGATGAGGAATCGAATGAGCCCATCTGCGAGGCTCTACGACTTTCGATTCAAAAGTTATAGCCATTTGAACCACATCATTTTCATATCTGTACGGTTTTTGTCCGATTTCAAGGACATTTGACACATCATTTTGCATATCTGTACGGTTTTTGTCAAATATCTCGGAAACGGAAGCTCGTACAGCAAATTTATCTGCATAGGGGACTGCTAACTGTAGAATTTGATGAGGAATCGAATGAGCCCATCTGCGAGGCTCTACGACTTTCGATTCAAAAGTTATAGCCGTTTGAACCACATCATTTTCATATCTGTACGGTTTTTGTCCGATTTCAAGGACATTTGACACATCATTTTGCATATCTGTACGGTTTTTGTCAAATATCTCGGAAACGGAAGCTCGTACAGCAAATTTATCTGCGTAGGGGACTGCTAACTGTAGAATTTGATGAGGAATCGAATGAGCCCATCTGCGAGGCTCTACGACTTTCGATTCAAAAGTTATAGCCTTTTGAGCCTGTGAGTTGCCATCACTGCTAGTCCTCTAATCAACCAGTATCAACACATCATTTATATGACAACTTGGTTAAACAAAGCTCAGAGAGCAATATGTACTCTATTCTGTCTTCAATTGGGGGTGTTTTTGTCAAAGAATGAATACAGAATAATTGTAGAAAATTCTTACTCTAAAGTTTATCCCCATTATGGACTTACTTGTTTTCTCTAAGTCAGTGTGTCAGATCCAGAAGTCACTAGCTACTCTGATGAGGTGGAATGGATCACTGACTGTTTAAGTGTCTGCGTCAGCAACGTCTACTATGACATCATAAAAGCAATGGGAGATGTAACGTGGCGAGGCGCCCTCTAGTGGTTTTGATAAGTTAACATGATACGGTTTTTGTCAAATATCTCGGAAACGGAAGCTCGTACAGCAAATTTATCTGCATAGGGGACTGCTAACTGTAGAATTTGATGAGGAATCGAATGAGCCCATCTGCGAGGCTCTACGACTTTCGATTCAAAAGTTATAGCCTTTTGAGCCTGTGAGTTGCCATCACTGCTAGTCCTCTAATCAACCAGTATCAACACATCATTTATATGACAACTTGGTTAAACAAAGCTCAGAGAGCAATATGTACTCTATTCTGTCTTCAATTGGGGGTGTTTTTGTCAAAGAATGAATACAGAATAATTGTAGAAAATTCTTACTCTAAAGTTTATCCCCATTATGGACTTACTTGTTTTCTCTAAGTCAGTGTGTCAGATCCAGAAGTCACTAGCTACTCTGATGAGATGGAATGGATCACTGACTGTTTAAGTGTCTGCGTCAGCAACGTCTACTATGACATCATAAAAGCAATGGGAGATGTAACGGTGCGAGGCGCCCTCTAGTGGTTTTGATAAGTTAACATGATACGGTTTTTGTCAAATATCTCGGAAACGGAAGCTCGTACAGCAAATTTATCTGCATAGGGGACTGCTAACTGTAGAATTTGATGAGGAATCGAATGAGCCCATCTGCGAGGCTCTACGACTTTCGATTCAAAAGTTATATCCGTTTGAACCACATCATTTTCATATCTGTACGGTTTTTGTCCGATTTCAAGGACATTTGACACATCATTTTGCATATCTGTACGGTTTTTGTCAAATATCTCGGAAACGGAAGCTCGTACGGCAAATTTATCTGCATAGGGGACTGCTAACTGTACAATTTGATGAGGAATCGAATGAGCCCATCTGCGAGGCTCTACGACTTTCGATTCAAAAGTTATAGCCATTTGAACCACATCATTTTCATATCTGTACGGTTTTTGTCCGATTTCAAGGACATTTGACACATCATTTTGCATATCTGTACGGTTTTTGTCAAATATCTCGGAAACGGAAGCTCGTACAGCAAATTTATCTGCATAGGGGACTGCTAACTGTAGAATTTGATGAGGAATCGAATGAGCCCATCTGCGAGGCTCTACGACTTTCGATTCAAAAGTTATAGCCGTTTGAACCACATCATTTTCATATCTGTACGGTTTTTGTCCGATTTCAAGGACATTTGACACATCATTTTGCATATCTGTACGGTTTTTGTCAAATATCTCGGAAACGGAAGCTCGTACAGCAAATTTATCTGCATAGGGGACTGCTAACTGTAGAATTTGATGAGGAATCGAATGAGCCCATCTGCGAGGCTCTACGACTTTCGATTCAAAAGTTATAGCCTTTTGAGCCTGTGAGTTGCCATCACTGCTAGTCCTCTAATCAACCAGTATCAACACATCATTTATATGACAACTTGGTTAAACAAAGCTCAGAGAGCAATATGTACTCTATTCTGTCTTCAATTGGGGGTGTTTTTGTCAAAGAATTAATACAGAATAATTGTAGAAAATTCTTACTCTAAAGTTTATCCCCATTATGGACTTACTTGTTTTCTCTAAGTCAGTGTGTCAGATCCAGAAGTCACTAGCTACTCTGATGAGGTGGAATGGATCACTGACTGTTTAAGTGTCTGCGTCAGCAACGTCTACTATGACATCATAAAAGCAATGGGAGATGTAACGTGGCGAGGCGCCCTCTAGTGGTTTTGATAAGTTAACATGATACGGTTTTTGTCAAATATCTCGGAAACGGAAGCTCGTACAGCAAATTTATCTGCATAGGGGACTGCTAACTGTAGAATTTGATGAGGAATCGAATGAGCCCATCTGCGAGGCTCTACGACTTTCGATTCAAAAGTTATAGCCTTTTGAGCCTGTGAGTTGCCATCACTGCTAGTCCTCTAATCAACCAGTATCAACACATCATTTATATGACAACTTGGTTAAACAAAGCTCAGAGAGCAATATGTACTCTATTCTGTCTTCAATTGGGGGTGTTTTTGTCAAAGAATGAATACAGAATAATTGTAGAAAATTCTTACTCTAAAGTTTATCCCCATTATGGACTTACTTGTTTTCTCTAAGTCAGTGTGTCAGATCCAGAAGTCACTAGCTACTCTGATGAGATGGAATGGATCACTGACTGTTTAAGTGTCTGCGTCAGCAACGTCTACTATGACATCATAAAAGCAATGGGAGATGTAACGGTGCGAGGCGCCCTCTAGTGGTTTTGATAAGTTAACATGATACGGTTTTTGTCAAATATCTCGGAAACGGAAGCTCGTACAGCAAATTTATCTGCATAGGGGACTGCTAACTGTAGAATTTGATGAGGAATCGAATGAGCCCATCTGCGAGGCTCTACGACTTTCGATTCAAAAGTTATATCCGTTTGAACCACATCATTTTCATATCTGTACGGTTTTTGTCCGATTTCAAGGACATTTGACACATCATTTTGCATATCTGTACGGTTTTTGTCAAATATCTCGGAAACGGAAGCTCGTACGGCAAATTTATCTGCATAGGGGACTGCTAACTGTAGAATTTGATGAGGAATCGAATGAGCCCATCTGCGAGGCTCTACGACTTTCGATTCAAAAGTTATAGCCATTTGAACCACATCATTTTCATATCTGTACGGTTTTTGTCCGATTTCAAGGACATTTGACACATCATTTTGCATATCTGTACGGTTTTTGTCAAATATCTCGGAAACGGAAGCTCGTACAGCAAATTTATCTGCATAGGGGACTGCTAACTGTAGAATTTGATGAGGAATCGAATGAGCCCATCTGCGAGGCTCTACGACTTTCGATTCAAAAGTTATAGCCGTTTGAACCACATCATTTTCATATCTGTACGGTTTTTGTCCGATTTCAAGGACATTTGACACATCATTTTGCATATCTGTACGGTTTTTGTCAAATATCTCGGAAACGGAAGCTCGTACAGCAAATTTATCTGCATAGGGGACTGCTAACTGTAGAATTTGATGAGGAATCGAATGAGCCCATCTGCGAGGCTCTACGACTTTCGATTCAAAAGTTATAGCCTTTTGAGCCTGTGAGTTGCCATCACTGCTAGTCCTCTAATCAACCAGTATCAACACATCATTTATATGACAACTTGGTTAAACAAAGCTCAGAGAGCAATATGTACTCTATTCTGTCTTCAATTGGGGGTGTTTTTGTCAAAGAATTAATACAGAATAATTGTAGAAAATTCTTACTCTAAAGTTTATCCCCATTATGGACTTACTTGTTTTCTCTAAGTCAGTGTGTCAGATCCAGAAGTCACTAGCTACTCTGATGAGGTGGAATGGATCACTGACTGTTTAAGTGTCTGCGTCAGCAACGTCTACTATGACATCATAAAAGCAATGGGAGATGTAACGTGGCGAGGCGCCCTCTAGTGGTTTTGATAAGTTAACATGATACGGTTTTTGTCAAATATCTCGGAAACGGAAGCTCGTACAGCAAATTTATCTGCATAGGGGACTGCTAACTGTAGAATTTGATGAGGAATCGAATGAGCCCATCTGCGAGGCTCTACGACTTTCGATTCAAAAGTTATAGCCTTTTGAGCCTGTGAGTTGCCATCACTGCTAGTCCTCTAATCAACCAGTATCAACACATCATTTATATGACAACTTGGTTAAACAAAGCTCAGAGAGCAATATGTACTCTATTCTGTCTTCAATTGGGGGTGTTTTTGTCAAAGAATGAATACAGAATAATTGTAGAAAATTCTTACTCTAAAGTTTATCCCCATTATGGACTTACTTGTTTTCTCTAAGTCAGTGTGTCAGATCCAGAAGTCACTAGCTACTCTGATGAGATGGAATGGATCACTGACTGTTTAAGTGTCTGCGTCAGCAACGTCTACTATGACATCATAAAAGCAATGGGAGATGTAACGGTGCGAGGCGCCCTCTAGTGGTTTTGATAAGTTAACATGATACGGTTTTTGTCAAATATCTCGGAAACGGAAGCTCGTACAGCAAATTTATCTGCATAGGGGACTGCTAACTGTAGAATTTGATGAGGAATCGAATGAGCCCATCTGCGAGGCTCTACGACTTTCGATTCAAAAGTTATATCCGTTTGAACCACATCATTTTCATATCTGTACGGTTTTTGTCCGATTTCAAGGACATTTGACACATCATTTTGCATATCTGTACGGTTTTTGTCAAATATCTCGGAAACGGAAGCTCGTACAGCAAATGTATCTGCATAGGGGACTGCTAACTGTAGAATTTGATGAGGAATCGAATGAGCCCATCTGCGAGGCTCTACGACTTTCGATTCAAAAGTTATAGCCATTTGAACCACATCATTTTCATATCTGTACGGTTTTTGTCCGATTTCAAGGACATTTGACACATCATTTTGCATATCTGTACGGTTTTTGTCAAATATCTCGGAAACGGAAGCTCGTACAGCAAATTTATCTGCATAGGGGACTGCTAACTGTAGAATTTGATGAGGAATCGAATGAGCCCATCTGCGAGGCTCTACGACTTTCGATTCAAAAGTTATAGCCGTTTGAACCACATCATTTTCATATCTGTACGGTTTTTGTCCGATTTCAAGGACATTTGACACATCATTTTGCATATCTGTACGGTTTTTGTCAAATATCTCGGAAACGGAAGCTCGTACAACAAATTTATCTGCATAGGGGACTGCTAACTGTAGAATTTGATGAGGAATCGAATGAGCCCATCTGCGAGGCTCTACGACTTTCGATTCAAAAGTTATAGCCGTTTGAACCACATCATTTTCATATCTGTACGGTTTTTGTCCGATTTCAAGGACATTTGACACATCATTTTGCATATCTGTACGGTTTTTGTCAAATATCTCGGAAACGGAAGCTCGTACAGCAAATTTATCTGCATAGGGGACTGCTAACTGTAGAATTTGATGAGGAATCGAATGAGCCCATCTGCGAGGCTCTAGGACTTTCGATTCAAAAGTTATAGCCGTTTGAACCACATCATTTTCATATCTGTACGGTTTTTGTCCGATTTCAAGGACATTTGACACATCATTTTGCATATCTGTACGGTTTTTGTCAAATATCTCGGAAACGGAAGCTCGTACAGCAAATTTATCTGCATAGGGGACTGCTAACTGTAGAATTTGATGAGGAATCGAATGAGCCCATCTGCGAGGCTCTAGGACTTTCGATTCAAAAGTTATAGCCGTTTGAACCACATCATTTTCATATCTGTAAGGTTTTTGTCCGATTTCAAGGACATTTGACACATCATTTTGCATATCTGTACGGTTTTTGTCAAATATCTCGGAAACGGAAGCCCGTACAGCAAATTTATCTGCATAGGGGACTGCTAACTGTAGAATTTGATGAGGAATCGAATGAGCCCATCTGCGAGGCTCTACGACTTTCGATTCAAAAGTTATAGCCTTTTGAGCCACATCATTTTTCTTATCTGTTTGGTTTTTGTCAAATATCTCGGAAACGGAAGCCCGTACAGCAAATTTATCTGCATAGGGGACTGCTAACTGTAGAATTTGATGAGGAATCGAATGAGCCCATCTGCGAGGCTCTACGACTTTCGATTCAAAAGTTATAGCCTTTTGAGCCACATCATTTTTCTTATCTGTTTGGTTTTTGTCAAATATCTCGGAAACCGAAGCTCGTACAGCAAATTTACCTGTGTAGGGGACTGCTAACTGTAGAATTTGATGAGGAATCGAATGAGCCCATCTGCGAGGCTCTACGACTTTCGATTCAAAAGTTATAGCCTTTTGAGCCACATCATTTTTCTTATCTGTTTGGTTTTTGTCAAATATCTCGGAAACCGAAGCTTGTACAGCAAATTTACCTGCCTACGGGACTGCTAACTGTAGAATTTGATGAGGAATCGAATGAGCCCATCTGCGAGGCTCTACGACTTTCGATTCAAAAGTTATAGCCTTTTGAGCCTGTGAGTTGCCATCACTTAGTCCTCTAATCAACCAGTATCAACACATCATTTATATGACAACTTGGTTAAACAAAGCTCAGAGAGCAATATGTACTCTATTCTGTCTTCAATTGGGGGTGTTTTTGTCAAAGAATGAATACAGAATAATTGTAGAAAATTCTTACTCTAAAGTTTATCCCCATTATGGACTTACTTGTTTTCTCTAAGTCAGTGTGTCAGATCCAGAAGTCACTAGCTACTCTGATGAGATGGAATGGATCACTGACTGTTTAAGTGTCTGCGTCAGCAACGTCTACTATGACATCATAAAAGCAATGGGAGATGTAACGGTGCGAGGCGCCCTCTAGTGGTTTTGATAAGTTAACATGATACGGTTTTTGTCAAATATCTCGGAAACGGAAGCTCGTACAGCAAATTTATCTGCATAGGGGACTGCTAACTGTAGAATTTGATGAGGAATCGAATGAGCCCATCTGCGAGGCTCTACGACTTTCGATTCAAAAGTTATAGCCTTTTGAGCCACATCATTTTTCTTATCTGTTTGGTTTTTGTCAAATATCTCGGAAACCGAAGCTTGTACAGCAAATTTACCTGCTTACGGGACTGCTAACTGTAGAATTTGATGAGGAATCGAATGAGCCCATCTGCGAGGCTCTACGACTTTCGATTCAAAAGTTATAGCCTTTTGAGCCTGTGAGTTGCCATCACTTAGTCCTCTAATCAACCAGTATCAACACATCATTTATATGACAACTTGGTTAAACAAAGCTCAGAGAGCAATATGTACTCTATTCTGTCTTCAATTGGGGGTGTTTTTGTCAAAGAATGAATACAGAATAATTGTAGAAAATTCTTACTCTAAAGTTTATCCCCATTATGGACTTACTTGTTTTCTCTAAGTCAGTGTGTCAGATCCAGAAGTCACTAGCTACTCTGATGAGATGGAATGGATCACTGACTGTTTAAGTGTCTGCGTCAGCAACGTCTACTATGACATCATAAAAGCAATGGGAGATGTAACGTGGCGAGGCGCCCTCTAGTGGTTTTGATAAGTTAACATGATACGGTTTTTGTCAAATATCTCGGAAACGGAAGCTCGTACAGCAAATTTATCTGCATAGGGGACTGCTAACTGTAGAATTTGATGAGGAATCGAATGAGCCCATCTGCGAGGCTCTACGACTTTCGATTCAAAAGTTATATCCGTTTGAACCACATCATTTTCATATCTGTACGGTTTTTGTCCGATTTCAAGGACATTTGACACATCATTTTGCATATCTGTACGGTTTTTGTCAAATATCTCGGAAACGGAAGCTCGTACAGCAAATTTATCTGCATAAGGGACTGCTAACTGTAGAATTTGATGAGGAATCGAATGAGCCCATCTGCGAGGCTCTACGACTTTCGATTCAAAAGTTATAGCCGTTTGAACCACATCATTTTCATATCTGTACGGTTTTTGTCCGATTTCAAGGACATTTGACACATCATTTTGCATATCTGTACGGTTTTTGTCAAATATCTCGGAAACGGAAGCTCGTACAGCAAATTTATCTGCATAGGGGACTGCTAACTGTAGAATTTGATGAGGAATCGAATGAGCCCATCTGCGAGGCTCTACGACTTTCGATTCAAAAGTTATAGCCATTTGAACCACATCATTTTCATATCTGTACGTTTTTTGTCCGATTTCAAGGACATTTGACACATCATTTTGCATATCTGTACGGTTTTTGTCAAATATCTCGGAAACGGAAGCTCGTACAGCAAATTTATCTGCATAGGGGACTGCTAACTGTAGAATTTGATGAGGAATCGAATGAGCCCATCTGCGAGGCTCTACGACTTTCGATTCAAAAGTTATAGCCGTTTGAACCACATCATTTTCATATCTGTACGGTTTTTGTCCGATTTCAAGGACATTTGACACATCATTTTGCATATCTGTACGGTTTTTGTCAAATATCTCGGAAACGGAAGCTCGTACAACAAATTTATCTGCATAGGGGACTGCTAACTGTAGAATTTGATGAGGAATCGAATGAGCCCATCTGCGAGGCTCTACGACTTTCGATTCAAAAGTTATAGCCGTTTGAACCACATCATTTTCATATCTGTACGGTTTTTGTCCGATTTCAAGGACATTTGACACATCATTTTGCATATCTGTACGGTTTTTGTCAAATATCTCGGAAACGGAAGCTCGTACAGCAAATTTATCTGCATAGGGGACTGCTAACTGTAGAATTTGATGAGGAATCGAATGAGCCCATCTGCGAGGCTCTAGGACTTTCGATTCAAAAGTTATAGCCGTTTGAACCACATCATTTTCATATCTGTACGGTTTTTGTCCGATTTCAAGGACATTTGACACATCATTTTGCATATCTGTACGGTTTTTGTCAAATATCTCGGAAACGGAAGCTCGTACAGCAAATTTATCTGCATAGGGGACTGCTAACTGTAGAATTTGATGAGGAATCGAATGAGCCCATCTGCGAGGCTCTACGACTTTCGATTCAAAAGTTATAGCCTTTTGAGCCACATCATTTTTCTTATCTGTTTGGTTTTTGTCAAATATCTCGGAAACCGAAGCTCGTACAGCAAATTTACCTGCATATGGGACTGCTAACTGTAGAATTTGATAAGGAATCGAATGAGCCCATCTGCGAGGCTCTACAACTTTCGATTCAAAAGTTATAGCCTTTTGAGCCTGTGAGTTGCCATCACTTAGTCCTCTAATCAACCAGTATCAACACATCATTTATATGACAACTTGGTTAAACAAAGCTCAGAGAGCAATATGTACTCTATTCTGTCTTCAATTGGGGGTGTTTTTGTCAAAGAATGAATACAGAATAATTGTAGAAAATTCTTACTCTAAAGTTTATCCCCATTATGGACTTACTTGTTTTCTCTAAGTCAGTGTGTCAGATCCAGAAGTCACTAGCTACTCTGATGAGATGGAATGGATCACTGACTGTTTAAGTGTCTGCGTCAGCAACGTCTACTATGACATCATAAAAGCAGTGGGAGATGTAACGTGGCGAGGCGCCCTCTAGTGGTTTTGATAAGTTAACATGATACGGTTTTTGTCAAATATCTCGGAAACGGAAGCTCGTACAGCAAATGTATCTGCATAGGGGACTGCTAACTGTAGAATTTGATGAGGAATCGAATGAGCCCATCTGCGAGGCTCTACGACTTTCGATTCAAAAGTTATATCCGTTTGAACCACATCATTTTCATATCTGTACGGTTTTTGTCCGATTTCAAGGACATTTGACACATCATTTTGCATATCTGTACGGTTTTTGTCAAATATCTCGGAAACGGAAGCTCGTACAGCAAATTTATCTGCATAGGGGACTGCTAACTGTAGAATTTGATGAGGAATCGAATGAGCCCATCTGCGAGGCTCTACGACTTTCGATTCAAAAGTTATAGCCGTTTGAACCACATCATTTTCATATCTGTACGGTTTTTGTCCGATTTCAAGGACATTTGACACATCATTTTGCATATCTGTACGGTTTTTGTCAAATATCTCGGAAACGGAAGCTCGTACAGCAAATTTATCTGCATAGGAAACTGCTAACTGTAGAATTTGATGAGGAATCGAATGAGCCCATCTGCGAGGCTCTACGACTTTCGATTCAAAAGTTATAGCCTTTTGAGCCTGTGAGTTGCCATCACTGCTAGTCCTCTAATCAACCAGTATCAACACATCATTTATATGACAACTTGGTTAAACAAAGCTCAGAGAGCAATATGTACTCTATTCTGTCTTCAATTGGGGGTGTTTTTGTCAAAGAATGAATACAGAATAATTGTAGAAAATTCTTACTCTAAAGTTTATCCCCATTATGGACTTACTTGTTTTCTCTAAGTCAGTGTGTCAGATCCAGAAGTCACTAGCTACTCTGATGAGATGGAATGGATCACTGACTGTTTAAGTGTCTGCGTCAGCAACGTCTACTATGACATCATAAAAGCAATGGGAGATGTAACGTGGCGAGGCGCCCTCTAGTGGTTTTGATAGGGGTGTGGAAGTGTTGGAGTCGGACTGATGAGTGCATTTTTGAAATAGGATATCTACATTAGGTAAACACGGGTGTAATTAATAAAAAGGCGAGGTTGCTGCGAGTGGTTGCTAAGCAAAGCGTTCACTAAGTGTAGTCACAAGCACCAACCCCCCTCTCCTCCCGCCGGGACGGCTCCCTCTCCCTCTCTCCTCCCCGATAGGTAGATTTGGGGAGCGTTCTTTGAGCGCGAAGGACGACCGAGAGGCGAGATTAGAGTTCGTTCAAGTAATAATAATAAAAAAGAGTCCCATAGCCATTGAATTGGTAGTAGCCTAGGCTATTTTGAGGTTGGTCATTTCTCCGAGTGAGAATTGTGAAGCGTGGCGAGTGAGCGTGAGAATAGGCTGCAATGCGTGTGTCTGAGACTTGGCAGCCCCGGGTTTCACTGATCTAGCGGTCAGTAAATTCGACCAAATTTCAAGAGGTGGACATCACTGGATTCATCTCGGCATACAGATAATTCAAGATTGACTCATGTTTACGAAGCGCACCAGCATAGTGCTCTGATCAGCTGCACTCTCCAGTGAAGTTCTCAAAACGCGACAGATGCCCGGATCAGTAGCCTAGATCTCATTGTATTACAGTATTTTAGCAGACGCTTTTATCCAAAGCAACTAACAATAATTGCATTTAACTAGGAAAGGCCAATGTTGGGCTACTAGCCTACTAGGCTACTTGCCAGAACTTACAAGTGCATCTCCTTTCTAAAACAAGTGACTAAGATCATAATCTAGTGCTGAAGGCAAAGTGCAAGAATTGCAATCTAAAATACAATAGAGGGAGGATCTTGTAGTTCTCTCTGTAAAATAACTCAAACGAGGGACGGTAGGCCTAGCTGGATAACACTTTACCAAACAGAAACCAAAAGAATCAAGTATTATTATTATTATTATATTTATCTGCCCCAGTCTGACTGAAGTCCTATTGTCACAACCCATGCCTCTAACCCTGCCTCTCTGCCTGCCCCTAACCCTATATCTCCGAGAACGAGTCCCCTGGCACCTCCCAGAGGGCGCAGAGGGAACTGCGGGCTCGTCGGCGTGAGCAGCTGCCGGTCATTCCGGTGATTGCACCCCATCCTGGCCAGCCACCACCTGCAGCCCATCAGCCCAGGAGGTTAAGAAGCCACTCCACACAGCATGCGGCGCCAGATCGTTGACTAACCAACCTAGTGGGTACACGTCTCTAGCTCCCTGCCTCGTCTGTCTTTTGAACCTTGCCTTACCCTGTTCTCCCTGTCTTCCCAGTTCCTGCCTGACCCACGCCTGTACGATTACCCCGCTCCTGCCTGACCCACGCCTGTACGACAACCCTGCTCCTGCCTGACCCACGCCTGTACGACAACCCTGCTCCTGCCTGACCCACGCCTGTACGACAACCCTGCTCCTGCCTGACCCACGCCTGTACGACAACCCCGCTCCTGCCTGACCATCGCCTGTACGACTACCACGCTCCTGCCTGACCATCGCCTGTACGACTACCACGTCCCCGCCTGTACCACGCCTGTCTACGGATCACGTTACTGCCTGCCTCTCCCCGGATCGCAATAAACGTGCCTACGGGCTTTCACCCCAATCGTGTCTGCTCTTGGGTCCTCCATCCTGATCCTTAACAGAACGATCTGGCCAAGACATGGACCCAGCGGACGTCGACGTCATACGCACTGCCATCGCCAGCCAAGGTACGCTGATTGGGAGACACGACTCTGACCTCCAACATGCGGCCAGTGCCATGCAGGGCCTCTCCACCAGCGTGAACGCGCTCGCCACCCAGGCAGCCCAAACCGACCAGGGCCTGCAGGCTCTCACCCAGGAGTTCCGGAACCTGATCGCCCACCTTACCCCTCTCCAGGCCCCAGCACCACCCCAGGACCCAGCACCACCCCAGGACCAGCCCGCCGCTCCAGCTCCTGGCGAGGCCGCTTCCCCCGCTCTGCCCCGGAGAGAGCCCAAGCTCTCCAACCCCAGGCCATTCGACGGCGACCTGGCTGAGTGCGGGTCCTTCCTGATGCAGTGCAAATTCATTTTCGCTCACCAGCCTAGCCGGTATTCTGGGGACGCGGAGAGGATTGCCTTCGTCTCCAACCTGTTGACCGGCCAACCCCTCCGCTGGTTTGAAGCAGTCTGGGAGTCAGGGGCGGCCTGTTTCGGGTCCTTCGAGACTTTCTGTGTGGAGTTTAGAAAGGTTTTCGACCATCCAGCCCACGGCCGCGACTCCGCCTCACGCCTGCTCCATCTCCAGCAGGGCACCCGGAGTGTGGCAGAATTCTCTGTGGAGTTCCGCATCCTGGCTGCGGGGAGCGGGTGGAACGATGCCGCCCTCCAGACCGCTTTCCGCTCAGGCCTCACAGAGACTATTAAGGATGAGCTGGCGCTCAGGGAAGATGCCACCTCCCTGGACAACCTCATCTCGCTCGCCGTGAAGGTGGACAACAGGCTCCGGGAGCGCAGGAGAGAAAGAGCCACCCGTCCCTCTGGCTCTGTCCGGCCCCCCAGTCACCGTCCCCCAGGCCAGCCGGCCCCCTTCTCGTCTCGCCCCGACTCCGCCCCCCTGCGCTCCTCTGCTCTGTCTGCCTCTCCATCCCCTGAGGACGAGCCCATGGTATTGGGCGGGGCTCATCTGACCACTGAGGAGCGCCTCCGGAGGGTTACAGAGGGGCTCTGTTTCTATTGTGGCGGCCCTGGACACACCCGGAACACAGGCCCGAACCGCCCAAAAGCTCCAGCCCGTCGGTGAGAGGGGTGTCACTGATGGGCGGCGTACTCGCCCCCAGCCACCAGGGGCGCCTGCACTTGGAAGCCGTGGTCACATCTAACAACCGGCCATTCCCCGTACCTGCTCTGATTGACTCGGGCGCGGACGACTGCTTCATCGATGCCACGCTCGTCCGTCAGGCCGGCATCCCCACACAACTCCGGGACACGCCCCTTGCCGTTCACGACCTCAGCGGGAGACTGCTGGCCGAGGTCACCCAGGTCACAAAGCCCTTGGAGATCCGTCTGTCTGGCAACCACCACGAGACCCTCTCCCTGCTGGTGATCTCATCACCCCAGAGTCCCCTCGTCCTGGGGCAGACCTGGCTCCGGCGCCACAACCCCCACATCGACTGGGAGACCAACAGGGTGATTGGCTGGAGTCATCACTGCCACAGGACCTGTCTCACCTCTGCCACCCCGCCTACAGAGGGCGTCAGCGCCTCACTGGAGCCACCTGACCTGTCCACGGTTCCCTCCATCTACCATGACCTCGGAGAGGCGTTCAGCAAACAGAGGGCCCTCTCCCTGCCTCCTCACCGCCCCTACGACTGTGCCATTGAACTGCTTTCAGGAGCGCCCCTGCCCTCCGGCCGTCTGTTCAACTTGTCTCGTCCTGAGAGAGAGGCCATGGAGAAATACATCCACGAGTCCCTGAACGCCGGCCTCATCAAGCCCTCCAGCTCACCCGTAGGAGCGGGCTTCTTCTTCGTGGGCAAGAAAGACGGCACCCTACGCCCGTGCATCGACTACCGGCGATTGAACGACATTACAGTCAAGAACCGCTACCCCCTGCCGCTCATCGCCTCCGCCTTCGAACCGCTCCAGGGCGCCACAGTGTTCTCCAAGCTCGACCTCAGGAACGCTTACCACCTGGTGCGCATCAGGAAAGGAGACGAGTGGAAGACGGCCTTTAACACCCCCCTCGGGCACTTTGAGTACCGCGTCATGCCCTTCGGCCTAACCAACGCCCCGGCCGTGTTCCAAGCCCTAGTGAACGACGTCCTCAGAGACCTCCTCAACCACACCGTCTTCGTCTACCTGGATGACATCCTCGTCTTCTTGCGCACCATGGAGGAGCACACCGGGCACGTCAGGCAGGTCCTCCAGAGGCTCATGGAGAACAGGCTCTACCTCAAGGCGGAGAAATGCGAGTTTCACGTGCCCACGATCCAGTTCCTGGGTTTCGTCATTGAGGCCGGGAGGGTGAGGGCTTCCCCAGAGAAGATCAGGGCGGTGGTTGAGTGGCCGGTCCCCACCACCCGCAAGGAGCTCCAACGGTTCCTGGGGTTCGCTAACTTTTACCGGAGGTTTATCCGGAACTACAGCCGGGTGGCGAGCCCCATGACAGCGCTGACATCCACGGCCATCCCCTTCGCCTGGACCCCTGCGGCGGACGTGGCCTTCAAGGCCCTCAAGGCCCTGTTCACCTCCGCACCTGTCCTCATCCAACCGGACCCCTCACTCCAATTCGTCCTGGAGGTTGACGCCTCCGACACGGGGGTTGGGGCGGTCCTGTCCCAGAGGGCCGTGACGGACGGCAAGCTCCACCCCTGCGCCTTCTTCTCCCGCCGCTTGGAGCCGGCCGAGAGGAACTACGACGTAGGAAACAGGGAGCTTCTCGCGGTCCAACTCGCACTGCAGGAGTGGAGGCACTGGCTGGAGGGGACGGAGCAGCCGATCATCGTGTGGACTGACCACAAGAACCTGATCTACATCCGGGACGCAAAGAGGCTGAATCCCCGGCAGGCCAGGTGGGCTCTGTTTTTCGGCCGCTTCAATTTCACCCTGACCTACCGACCAGGGTCCCGCAATGTGAAGCCAGATGCTCTCTCACGCCAGTTCTCGCCCCCGGAGCGGAGTGCAGAGCTGGACACTATTCTGCCCTCCTCCTGTGTGGTGGGTGCTCTCACTTGGGAGGTAGAGGGGATCGTGAGGGAGGCCCAGAGGACTCAGCCAGACCTAGGCGGTGGTCCGGCAAACCGCCTCTTTGTGCCTGACCGGGTCCGTACCCAGGTCCTCCAGTGGGCCCACACGTCCCAGTTCGCCTGTCACCCAGGAGCCAGCCGCACGCTAACCCTGCTTAGGCGCCGGTTCTGGTGGCCCACCATGGCCGTCGACACCACCAAGTACGTCCAGGCCTGTACGGTGTGTGCCCGGAGTAAGTCCTCCCACCAGCCCCCTTCAGGACTTCTGCGTCCCCTGCCTGTTCCCGGCCGACCCTGGAGCCACATTGGGTTGGACTTCGTCACCGGTCTCCCCCCATCCCAGGGAAACACGGTGATCCTGACCATCATTGATCGTTTCTCGAAGGCTGCCCACTTCGTGCCGCTGCCTAAGCTCCCCTCTGCCTCTGAGACTGCGGACCTGCTGGTGACTCACGTGGTCCGTCTCCATGGCATCCCCCTCGACATTGTGTCAGACAGGGGGCCGCAGTTCACCTCTCGGGTCTGGAGGGAGTTCTGTCGGGCTATGGGGGCCACTGTCAGCCTGTCCTCGGGCTTCCACCCCCAGACCAACGGGCAGGCGGAACGGGCCAACCAGTACCTGGGCACTGCCCTGCGGTGCATCACGGGCCGGAGCCCGGCCTCTTGGAGCGAGCGCATCTCCTGGGTCGAGTACGCCCACAACACCCTGCCCAACGCCTCCTCAGGTCAGTCCCCGTTTGAGTGCTCCCTGGGTTACCAACCGCCCCTTTTTCCTGAGCAGGAGGAGGAGCTGGCTGTCCCGTCAGTCCAGGCCCACATTGACCGCTGCCGCAGGATCTGGAGGACCGCCCGCTCGGCCCTGCTCCGCTCCACCCGCAGAAGCCAGCGGTATGCCGACCAGCGTCGGACCCCGGCCCCCAACTATGTGCCTGGCCAGGAGGTCTGGCTCTCCTCCAGGGACATTCCGCTGCAGGCAGGTTGCAGGAAGCTGGTCCCCCGCTTCCTCGGCCCCTACGTCATTGAGAGCGTGGTCAACCCTGTGGCGGTCAAGCTCAGGTTGCCCCCCGCCATGAGGATCCACCCGGTCTTCCACGTCTCCAGGATCAAACATGTGAAGGTCAGTCCCCTTTGCCCCTTAGGCGATGCTCCTCCCCCCGTCCGCCTCATCGACGACCATCCGGCCTGGACTGTCCGGCGGTTGCTGAGGGTCCGTCGCCGGGGCCGGGGTCTGCAATACCTTGTCGATTGGGAGGGTTATGGGCCTGAGGAGCAAAGCTGGGTGCCCCGCAGGCACATCCTGGACCCCTCTCTTGTCCGGGATTTCCACCGGGCCCACCCTGGCCTGCCTGGTCGGTCGCCGGGAGTCGCCCATAGAGGGGGGGGTCCTGTCACAACCCATGCCTCTAACCCTGCCTCTCTGCCTGCCCCTAACCCTATCTCCGAGAACGAGTCCCCTGGCACCTCCCAGAGGGCGCAGAGGGAACTGCGGGCTCGTCGGCGTGAGCAGCTGCCGGTCATTCCGGTGATTGCACCCCATCCTGGCCAGCCACCACCTGCAGCCCATCAGCCCAGGAGGTTAAGAAGCCACTCCACACAGCATGCGGCGCCAGATCGTTGACTAACCAACCTAGTGGGTACACGTCTCTAGCTCCCTGCCTCATCTGTCTTTTGAACCTTGCCTTACCCTGTTCTCCCTGTCTTCCCAGTTCCTGCCTGACCCACGCCTGTACGATTACCCCGCTCCTGCCTGACCCACGCCTGTACGACAACCCTGCTCCTGCCTGACCCACGCCTGTACGACAACCCTGCTCCTGCCTGACCCACGCCTGTACGACAACCCCGCTCCTGCCTGACCATCGCCTGTACGACTACCACGCTCCTGCCTGACCATCGCCTGTACGACTACCACGTCCCCGCCTGACCCACGCCTGTCTACGGATCACGTTACTGCCTGCCTCTCCCCGGATCGCAATAAACGTGCCTACGGGCTTTCACCCCAATCGTGTCTGCTCTTGGGTCCTCCATCCTGATCCTTAACACCTATAAAGCAACTGGTTATTCACCAGATCACTGATGAAGAGGAGGTTCACCCAGGAACTCATATTACCCAGAGCCATCACTGCTAGTCCTCTAATCAACCAGTATCAACACATCATTTATATGACAACTTGGTTAAACAAAGCTCAGAGAGCAATATGTACTCTATTCTGTCTTCAATTGGGGGTGTTTTTGTCAAAGAATGAATACAGAATAATTGTAGAAAATTCTTACTCTAAAGTTTATCCCCATTATGGACTTACTTGTTTTCTCTAAGTCAGTGTGTCAGATCCAGAAGTCACTAGCTACTCTGATGAGATGGAATGGATCACTGACTGTTTAAGTGTCTGCGTCAGCAACGTCTACTATGACATCATAAAAGCAATGGGAGATGTAACGTGGCGAGGCGCCCTCTAGTGGTTTTGAAAGGGGTGTGGAAGTGTTGGAGTCGGACTGATGAGTGCATTTTTGAAATAGGATATCTACATTAGGTAAACACGGGTGTAATTAATAAAAAGGCGAGGTTGCTGCGAGTGGTTGCTAAGCAAAGCGTTGACTAAGTGTAGTCACAAGCACCAACCCCCCTCTCCCCCCGCCGGGACGGCTCCCTCTCCCTCTCTCCTCCCCGATAGGTAGATTTGGGTAGCGTTCTTTGAGCGCGAAGGACGACCGAGAGGCGAGATTAGAGTTTGTTCAAGTAATAATAAAAAAAGGGTCCCATAGCCATTGAATTGGTAGTAGCCTAGGCTATTTTGAGGTTGGTCATTTCTCCGAGTGAGAATTGTGAAGCGTGGCGAGTGAACGTGAGAATAGGCTGCAATGCGTGTGTCTGAGACTTGGCAGCCCCGGGTTTCACTGATCTAGCGGTCAGTAAATTCGACCAAATTTCAAGAGGTGGACATCACTGGATTCATCTCGGCATACAGATAATTCAAGAGCAATTGACTCATGTTTACGAAGCACACCAACATAGTGCTCTGATCAGTACGAGTCCTCACTAAGACTAGACGAAGGGCACACATCACACCAGCCTTAAAATCACTACACTGGTTAACTGTCAACTCTAGAATAGACTTTAAAATACTAATACTAGTCTATAAATCTCTCCACAGTCACGCACCAGAAAACATTTCAGACATGCTTGTCAGGTACATGCCCAACAGACCACTCAGATCCTCAGGTACTGAACTCGTAACAGTCCCAAAAGCCAGGACCAAGAAACACGGAGAGGCAGCTTTTAGTTTCTATGCCCCCAACTTCTGGAACTCCCTGCCGGAGTGCCTAAGAAGGGTCGAAACAACGGAGGTCTTCAAGCAAGATCTCAAGACGTACCTTTTTGGCCTAGCCTACAATCACTAGCCAGGACCTTGAGACACAGAAAGGCAGCCTCAAACCTACCTGTGAATCCTCTGTATACATTGGTGTATATCCTGCTATGCACTCTATGTATATCAAGTTGTGTACAGAAGCTGGTTGCCCTGAAACAGGCTTGTTCTGTTCTGATATCTGTGTTGCTTCAAAGGCTCAGCGTGCTTCTAACCGTTTTCTGTCTCCCCTAGTGCCTCTCTCTCTTCCTCCTACCTTCTAACCAGGTCCAGTGGATGCCCCACTGACACCCGCACACCACTCTGAGTCCGATAGATACCCCCGTGTCAGCTGTGGATGTCGTAGTATTTAGTTAACACACACACACACGTACACACATCAGTCCACATCCGGCTTAGGCCTGGACCTGGGCCCAGTCCCCCTTCCCCTCACCCTAACCCGGGTCCGTATCCTTTTCCTACCCCCTCTCTACCCCAACCCCTGCCTCTATCTGGGCCCAGGCACATTCACGCACACACAGACATACACCAGTGTTTGCCATGTCTCTCCTATTATGTTTTTAGCCTCTCTTACTCTGAAAATGTAATTTAATGTAATTTATTGCTTTATAAATGTTCTTAGCCGGTAGACAAACATACTCCAGGAGCTTGCTCGATTTCCTTGTTGAGAGGGGTCAGGGAAGAATTTGTACAGCTCACTTTTTGCTTCCCTCTGGAATATGTAGGGATGGGATGTATCCCCACCTCCCTTGTTCTCTGTAAAGCGCATTGTGTTGCCTCTGGGTATGAAATGCGCTATACAAATACAGCTTTGATTGATTGATTGATTGATTGATTGATACCACTTCATATCACAGCGAGCATACTGTAGCTATACAGCTCTTTACAACACAGGACAGTAGGTCTATACCTAGCTGTACAGCACTTTATAACATACAACAGTAGTCATATACCTACTGTAGCTACTGTATACAAGTACTTTACAATACAGCACAATAGACCTATACCTAGCAGCACATTAGGCCTATATTTAGATATACAGGACTTTCCAACACAGCACAGTAGGCCTAGCTGGATAACACTTTACCAAACAGAAACCAAAAGAATCAAGTATTATTATTATTATTATATTTATCTGCCCCAGTCTGACTGAAGTCCTATAAAGCAACTGGTTATTCACCAGATCACAGATGAAGAGGAGGTTCACCCAGGAACTCATATTACCCAGAGCCATCACTGCTAGTCCTCTAATCAACCAGTATCAACACATCATTTATATGACAACCTGGTTAAACAAAGCTCAGAGAGCAATATGTACTCTATTCTGTCTTCAATTGGGGGTGTTTTTGTCAAAGAATTAATACAGAATAATTGTAGAAAATTCTTACTCTAAAGTTTATCCCCATTATGGACTTACTTGTTTTCTCTAAGTCAGTGTGTCAGATCCAGAAGTCACTAGCTACTCTGATGAGGTGGAATGGATCACTGACTGTTTAAGGGTCTGCGTCAGCAACGTCTACTATGACATCATAAAAGCAATGGGAGATGTAACGTGGCGAGGCGCCCTCTAGTGGTTTTGATAGGGGTGTGGAAGTGTTGGAGTCGGACTGATGAGTGCATTTTTGAAATAGGATATCTACATTAGGTAAACACGGGTGTAATTAATAAAAAGGCGAGGTTGCTGCGAGTGGTTGCTAAGCAAAGCGTTGACTAAGTGTAGTCACAAGCACCAACCCCCCTCTCCCCCCGCCGGGACGGCTCCCTCTCCCTCTCTCCTCCCCGATAGGTAGATTTGGGGAGCGTTCTTTGAGCGCGAAGGACGACCGAGAGGCGAGATTAGAGTTCGTTCAAGTAATAATAATAAAAAAGAGTCCCATAGCCATTGAATTGGTAGTAGCCTAGGCTATTTTGAGGTTGGTCATTTCTCCGAGTGAGAATTGTGAAGCGTGGCGAGTGAGCGTGAGAATAGGCTGCAATGCGTGTGTCTGAGACTTGGCAGCCCCGGGTTTCACTGATCTAGCGGTCAGTAAATTCGACCAAATTTCAAGAGGTGGACATCACTGGATTCATCTCGGCATACAGATAATTCAAGATTGACTCATGTTTACGAAGCGCACCAGCATAGTGCTCTGATCAGCTGCACTCTCCAGTGAAGTTCTCAAAACGCGACAGATGCCCGGATCAGTAGCCTAGATCTCATTGTATTACAGTATTTTAGCAGACGCTTTTATCCAAAGCAACTAACAATAATTGCATTTAACTAGGAAAGGCCAATGTTGGGCTACTAGCCTACTAGGCTACTTGCCAGAACTTACAAGTGCATCTCCTTTCTAAAACAAGTGACTAAGATCATAATCTAGTGCTGAAGGCAAAGTGCAAGAATTGCAATCTAAAATACAATAGAGGGAGGGTCGTTGTAGTTCTCTCTGTAAAATAACTCAAACGAGGGACGGTAGGCCTAGCTGGATAACACTTTACCAAACAGAAACCAAAAGAATCAAGTATTATTATTATTATTATATTTATCTGCCCCAGTCTGACTGAAGTCCTATTGTCACAACCCATGCCTCTAACCCTGCCTCTCTGCCTGCCCCTAACCCTATATCTCCGAGAACGAGTCCCCTGACACCTCCCAGAGGGCGCAGAGGGAACTGCGGGCTCGTCGGCGTGAGCAGCTGCCGGTCATTCCGGTGATTGCACCCCATCCTGGCCAGCCACCACCTGCAGCCCATCAGCCCAGGAGGTTAAGAAGCCACTCCACACAGCATGCGGCGCCAGATCGTTGACTAACCAACCTAGTGGGTACACGTCTCTAGCTCCCTGCCTCGTCTGTCTTTTGAACCTTGCCTTACCCTGTTCTCCCTGTCTTCCCATTTCCTGCCTGACCCACGCCTGTACGATTACCCCGCTCCTGCCTGACCCACGCCTGTACGACAACCCTGCTCCTGCCTGACCCACGCCTGTACGACAACCCTGCTCCTGCCTGACCCACGCCTGTACGACAACCCTGCTCCTGCCTGACCCACGCCTGTACGACAACCCCGCTCCTGCCTGACCATCGCCTGTACGACTACCACGCTCCTGCCTGACCATCGCCTGTACGACTACCACGTCCCCGCCTGACCCACGCCTGTCTACGGATCACGTTACTGCCTGCCTCTCCCCGGATCGCAATAAACGTGCCTACGGGCTTTCACCCCAATCGTGTCTGCTCTTGGGTCCTCCATCCTGATCCTTAACACCTATAAAGCAACTGGTTATTCACCAGATCACTGATGAAGAGGAGGTTCACCCAGGAACTCATATTACCCAGAGCCATCACTGCTAGTCCTCTAATCAACCAGTATCAACACATCATTTATATGACAACTTGGTTAAACAAAGCTCAGAGAGCAATATGTACTCTATTCTGTCTTCAATTGGGGGTGTTTTTGTCAAAGAATGAATACAGAATAATTGTAGAAAATTCTTACTCTAAAGTTTATCCCCATTATGGACTTACTTGTTTTCTCTAAGTCAGTGTGTCAGATCCAGAAGTCACTAGCTACTCTGATGAGATGGAATGGATCACTGACTGTTTAAGTGTCTGCGTCAGCAACGTCTACTATGACATCATAAAAGCAATGGGAGATGTAACGTGGCGAGGCGCCCTCTAGTGGTTTTGATAGGGGTGTGGAAGTGTTGGAGTCGGACTGATGAGTGCATTTTTGAAATAGGATATCTACATTAGGTAAACACGGGTGTAATTAATAAAAAGGCGAGGTTGCTGCGAGTGGTTGCTAAGCAAAGCGTTGACTAAGTGTAGTCACAAGCACCAACCCCCCTCTCCCCCCGCCGGGACGGCTCCCTCTCCCTCTCTCCTCCCCGATAGGTAGATTTGGGTAGCGTTCTTTGAGCGCGAAGGACGACCGAGAGGCGAGATTAGAGTTCGTTCAAGTAATAATAAAAAAAGGGTCCCATAGCCATTGAATTGGTAGTAGCCTAGGCTATTTTGAGGTTGGTCATTTCTTCGAGTGAGAATTGTGAAGCGTGGCGAGTGAACGTGAGAATAGGCTGCAATGCGTGTGTCTGAGACTTGGCAGCCCCGGGTTTCACTGATCTAGCGGTCAGTAAATTCGACCAAATTTCAAGAGGTGGACATCACTGGATTCATCTCGGCATACAGATAATTCAAGAGCAATTGACTCATGTTTACGAAGCACACCAACATAGTGCTCTGATCAGTACGAGTCCTCACTAAGACTAGACGAAGGGCACACATCACACCAGCCTTAAAATCACTACACTGGTTAACTGTCAACTCTAGAATAGACTTTAAAATACTAATACTAGTCTATAAATCTCTCCACAGTCACGCACCAGAAAACATTTCAGACATGCTTGTCAGGTACATGCCCAACAGACCACTCAGATCCTCAGGTACTGAACTCGTAACAGTCCCAAAAGCCAGGACCAAGAACACGGAGAGGCAGCTTTTAGTTTCTATGCCCCCAACTTCTGGAACTCCCTGCCGGAGTGCCTAAGAAGGGTCGAAACAACGGAGGTCTTCAAGCAAGATCTCAAGACGTACCTTTTTGGCCTAGCCTACAATCACTAGCCAGGACCTTGAGACACAGAAAGGCAGCCTCAAACCTACCTGTGAATCCTCTGTATACATTGGTGTATATCCTGCTATGCACTCTATGTATATCAAGTTGTGTACAGAAGCTGGTTGCCCTGAAACAGGCTTGTTCTGTTCTGATATCTGTGTTGCTTCAAAGGCTCAGCGTGCTTCTAACCGTTTTCTGTCTCCCCTAGTGCCTCTCTCTCTTCCTCCTACCTTCTAACCAGGTCCAGTGGATGCCCCACTGACACCCGCACACCACTCTGAGTCCGATAGATACCCCCGTGTAAGCTGTGGATGTCGTAGTATTTAGTTAACACACACACACACGTACACACATCAGTCCACATCCGGCTTAGGCCTGGACCTGGGCCCAGTCCCCCTTCCCCTCACCCTAACCCGGGTCCGTATCCTTTTCCTACCCCCTCTCTACCCCAACCCCTGCCTCTATCTGGGCCCAGGCACATTCACGCACACACAGACATACACCAGTGTTTGCCATGTCTCTCCTATTATGTTTTTAGCCTCTCTTACTCTGAAAATGTAATTTAATGTAATTTATTGCTTTATAAATGTTCTTAGCCGGTAGACAAACATACTCCAGGAGCTTGCTCGATTTCCTTGTTGAGAGGGGTCAGGGAAGAATTTGTACAGCTCACTTTTTGCTTCCCTCTGGAATATGTAGGGATGGGATGTATCCCCACCTCCCTTGTTCTCTGTAAAGCGCATTGTGTTGCCTCTGGGTATGAAATGCGCTATACAAATACAGCTTTGATTGATTGATTGATTGATTGATTGATACCACTTCATATCACAGCGAGCATACTGTAGCTATACAGCTCTTTACAACACAGGACAGTAGGTCTATACCTAGCTGTACAGCACTTTATAACATACAACAGTAGTCATATACCTACTGTAGCTACTGTATACAAGTACTTTACAATACAGCACAATAGACCTATACCTAGCAGCACATTAGGCCTATATTTAGATATACAGGACTTTCCAACACAGCACAGTAGGCCTAGCTGGATAACACTTTACCAAACAGAAACCAAAAGAATCAAGTATTATTATTATTATTATATTTATCTGCCCCAGTCTGACTGAAGTCCTATAAAGCAACTGGTTATTCACCAGATCACAGATGAAGAGGAGGTTCACCCAGGAACTCATATTACCCAGAGCCATCACTGCTAGTCCTCTAATCAACCAGTATCAACACATCATTTATATGACAACCTGGTTAAACAAAGCTCAGAGAGCAATATGTACTCTATTCTGTCTTCAATTGGGGGTGTTTTTGTCAAAGAATTAATACAGAATAATTGTAGAAAATTCTTACTCTAAAGTTTATCCCCATTATGGACTTACTTGTTTTCTCTAAGTCAGTGTGTCAGATCCAGAAGTCACTAGCTACTCTGATGAGGTGGAATGGATCACTGACTGTTTAAGGGTCTGCGTCAGCAACGTCTACTATGACATCATAAAAGCAATGGGAGATGTAACGTGGTGAGGCGCCCTCTAGTGGTTTTGATAGGGGTGTGGAAGTGTTGGAGTCGGACTGATGAGTGCATTTTTGAAATAGGATATCTACATTAGGTAAACACGGGTGTAATTAATAAAAAGGCGAGGTTGCTGCGAGTGGTTGCTAAGCAAAGCGTTCACTAAGTGTAGTCACAAGCACCAACCCCCCTCTCCCCCCGCCGGGACGGCTCCCTCTCCCTCTCTCCTCCCCGATAGGTAGATTTGGGTAGCGTTCTTTGAGCGCGAAGGACGACCGAGAGGCGAGATTAGAGTTCGTTCAAGTAATAATAATAAAAAAGAGTCCCATAGCCATTGAATTGGTAGTAGCCTAGGCTATTTTGAGGTTGGTCATTTCTCCGAGTGAGAATTGTGAAGCGTGGCGAGTGAGCGTGAGAATAGGCTGCAATGCGAGTCTGAGACTTGGCAGCCCCGGGTTTCACTGATCTAGCGGTCAGTAAATTCGACCAAATTTCAAGAGGTGGACATCACTGGATTCATCTCGGCATACAGATAATTCAAGATTGACTCATGTTTACGAAGCGCACCAGCATAGTGCTCTGATCAGCTGCACTCTCCAGTGAAGTTCTCAAAACGCGACAGATGCCCGGATCAGTAGCCTAGATCTCATTGTATTACAGTATTTTAGCAGACGCTTTTATCCAAAGCAACTAACAATAATTGCATTTAACTAGGAAAGGCCAATGTTGGGCTACTAGCCTACTAGGCTACTTGCCAGAACTTACAAGTGCATCTCCTTTCTAAAACAAGTGACTAAGATCATAATCTAGTGCTGAAGGCAAAGTGCAAGAATTGCAATCTAAAATACAATAGAGGGAGGGTCGTTGTAGTTCTCTCTGTAAAATAACTCAAACGAGGTACGGTAGGCCTAGCTGGATAACACTTTACCAAACAGAAACCAAAAGAATCAAGTATTATTATTATTATTATATTTATCTGCCCCAGTCTGACTGAAGTCCTATTGTCACAACCCATGCCTCTAACCCTGCCTCTCTGCCTGCCCCTAACCCTATATCTCCGAGAACGAGTCCCCTGACACCTCCCAGAGGGCGCAGAGGGAACTGCGGGCTCGTCGGCGTGAGCAGCTGCCGGTCATTCCGGTGATTGCACCCCATCCTGGCCAGCCACCACCTGCAGCCCATCAGCCCAGGAGGTTAAGAAGCCACTCCACACAGCATGCGGCACCAGATCGTTGACTAACCAACCTAGTGGGTACACGTCTCTAGCTCCCTGCCTCGTCTGTCTTTTGAACCTTGCCTTACCCTGTTCTCCCTGTCTTCCCAGTTCCTGCCTGACCCACGCCTGTACGATTACCCCGCTCCTGCCTGACCCACGCCTGTACGACAACCCTGCTCCTGCCTGACCCACGCCTGTACGACAACCCTGCTCCTGCCTGACCCACGCCTGTACGACAACCCCGCTCCTGCCTGACCATCGCCTGTACGACTACCACGCTCCTGCCTGACCATCGCCTGTACGACTACCACGTCCCCGCCTGACCCACGCCTGTCTACGGATCACGTTACTGCCTGCCTCTCCCCGGATCGCAATAAACGTGCCTACGGGCTTTCACCCCAATCGTGTCTGCTCTTGGGTCCTCCATCCTGATCCTTAACACCTATAAAGCAACTGGTTATTCACCAGATCACTGATGAAGAGGAGGTTCACCCAGGAACTCATATTACCCAGAGCCATCACTGCTAGTCCTCTAATCAACCAGTATCAACACATCATTTATATGACAACTTGGTTAAACAAAGCTCAGAGAGCAATATGTACTCTATTCTGTCTTCAATTGGGGGTGTTTTTGTCAAAGAATGAATACAGAATAATTGTAGAAAATTCTTACTCTAAAGTTTATCCCCATTATGGACTTACTTGTTTTCTCTAAGTCAGTGTGTCAGATCCAGAAGTCACTAGCTACTCTGATGAGATGGAATGGATCACTGACTGTTTAAGTGTCTGCGTCAGCAACGTCTACTATGACATCATAAAAGCAATGGGAGATGTAACGTGGCGAGGCGCCCTCTAGTGGTTTTGATAGGGGTGTGGAAGTGTTGGAGTCGGACTGATGAGTGCATTTTTGAAATAGGATATCTACATTAGGTAAACACGGGTGTAATTAATAAAAAGGCGAGGTTGCTGCGAGTGGTTGCTAAGCAAAGCGTTGACTAAGTGTAGTCACAAGCACCAACCCCCCTCTCCCCCCGCCGGGACGGCTCCCTCTCCCTCTCTCCTCCCCGATAGGTAGATTTGGGGAGCGTTCTTTGAGCGCGAAGGACGACCGAGAGGCGAGATTAGCGTTCGTTCAAGTAATAATTAAAAAAAAGAGTCCCATAGTGTGGTGGCTGGACTCGGTTGACCTATGACATTTGGACACTCACAAAGTACTATTATGACACTTCAGATTGAATTCACCAGTAGCCTACCACAGGGTTCTCCTCCCAAGGACCAACACAATCACACAACCTTGTCAAATGAGGACACGAAATATAACAGAGTAGAGTAAAAGAAACATACTTTATTACCTTACAATTGCAGCAAAGGGACGGTTACACAGAGACACAAGGGGTATCTGTGCAAGCGCGCCGACTAGTGTCGGGACATTCTGTATATACTATTCCACACAATACATTGCGAATGACTACATGTGTGAGTACCTGATTGGTTGAAACCTTTATCTAATGCTAGTCCTATGAGCTAACTACTTTCGTTTTCCATTCAGCCGATGTGAATAAGGTGTTCTGTTAAGTTACAATTTCAACAGGCTTTTCATTGTGAGGTGTCCTTGGCAGTCAACTTATCTGCTACTGGAACATAGATAATAACAACTTTTCATGCGTACTGTATTCTGGAAAAGTACAGACTGCTGACATTCAGTATTGAAGCAACTAGGCCTAAAAAGGCAGGCCTTGTGTTTAAACAACTATAATAGCACTTTAAAAAATACCTTCCACATTTCCCCCCTTTGATCCATAATATGGATCACTCTACTGTTAACATTACTGGTGAATGATGCTAAGCTAAGCTATCAGAATGGGGAATAACAGAGTACTTGAAGACACATCTAAATAGCCCAGTGACTTTAAAACAGAGTATAAAACATAATAGAACATAGTTACTGTACTGTAACTAGTACAATCATAAAACAACAGTTTAAAATGTCAGGAATGGCATGAGTCTTTAATAGTGAAATTTACAACAGTATTATTGCTTTTTGGGTTGACCCTATTGGTCAGTTGCTCAGCTTCTTGGTGGTTTGGTCTTCAGGACTCCAAGAGTCCTCTCCGGTGCTCAACCTTTAGGTGACTGCCAGCTGGTCTGTCACTGTAGGGAGGTGGTTGTAGCTCGACTAGCAGGGGCCACGGCTCTCGTGTCTACCTGAGTAAGGAGGTCCCCGTGTGGGGTGTATGTCAGTTATCAGTGTCTGGAAATGTGTGTATGTGCTCAGTAGCTCGACTAGCAGGGGCCACGGCTCTCGTGTCTACCCGAGTTAGGAGGTTCCAGTGTGTGGTGTATGTTGGTTATCAGTGTCTGGAGGTGTATGTGTATGTTCAGATCTTGCCTGTTACTGGAGGATCACTCCAGGGTTAGCCTCATGGTATTTCTGGAGGTCCCAAGCCTTCTGCTGGGCCGGGGACAGGGAGGCTTCTTCATCCTGCAGCAGGACCATCTCGGTGGCGTCTGCTCCCAGGGTGGCTCAGGTTGCTTTGGTGATGAGACACTTGCAGATAGGGATGCCACAGAACACTAGTATTCCAATTATAACCAGGACACTCACGATCATGGAGACTGCTTTCCCCGCCCAGCCAGAGAAGAACTCGGTCAGCCAATGTAGGTCTCCTCCGGTGGGGGCGGTCTGGCTAAATACTTGTTCAATCATGGTGGCGCTATGTTTGAGATAGTTAGTGACATTGTCTTTGGCGTCTGGGATAAAGAAACAACAACTTATGCCTAACATTTTGCATACTCCACCTTCCCTGGCGGTGATTACGTCCATTCATATTGGGCTAGGTGGGCGGGTGGCCTTCGCTCTCTCTGGGGTCTCCTAGGTGGTGGGGTCGGGTCCTCCTCTTCTGGGACCTCGGGGTCCGCGGGCTCTGGGACTGGTTGTTCTTCCTTGACAGGGGAAAAACTGGGAACAGAAGGAATGTCAGTTTGTGGGGTGTCGGGTCCCCCCTTTGTTGGTGACTGGCTCACACGATGGGAAGTCTCTGGTGGTTTCCTCTGGGATGTCTTCCCCTCCAGGTTCCTGCTGGTCCTAGGGTGTATCTGTGTCTTTCTCCACAGACCCACCCATACGCCAGCATGCTCTTAGGAGTGGTTATAGCTCCCCAAGGACAGGTTACATTGTGTGTGACATTCCGATAGGTTACCGTGCAGTTGGGGTTGTGGGCGTCGACATGGATGTTGGCTCGTTCTGGTGCTGACAGGTTACTGGAGGTGGGCTGGTTGTATTGTTCCTGATCATTTGGTCAATTGAGAGAACACTTAGAATGTCAAATGGTGTGGTGCAATTGATCTTCTCGAGGGCAGTGGTGGGTCGGGGTTTGACAATTTTTTTTCTGCTGTTTTGTGTGATGCCTGGGCAGTACCAGGATGGGGTAAGGATCTGACTAATCCCCCCCTTTGCTCACGTGACCACGTCCGTGAGCAACATGACAGTAATATGTGTAATGTTACAAATATGTATAATTGCCTTTGCTGCAATTGTAAGGCAATGTCTCTAACGCACACAACACAACAGTCACTTCAATCACAACTTCTTGAATAGTAGTAGTAATAGTAATAGTAGTAGAACAGTAGTAGTAGAATAGTAGTAGTAAAATGGTACCTTTAATCAGAATGGGGAACGTACTTTATGTGGAACAGCAACACTGTTTAATATCGGAGTCGTTATGGTTCTATTTCGCACCGCTCGGATAAAACACTTCACACAGTCAATGAATTTGAAAACCCAACCAAAAGAATAATTCTTCAACAACTAAAATGTTAAACACGGGCGCAGCACTTCTCTGTGAGCCTAACCGATGTTTAGGTATGGGAATTCTTGGTCTATGGACGGACTATGTAGTTATAATGTAGCTAGCATTAAAACCTCACCGTGGCAACCAATGTACATATGTGGACCTTTTTAATCTCTTATATCCTATGCCGTACGTCAAGCGTAGCCCTAGGTATATACTCTCATTAAAAATGAATTTTTAACTCTGTGAACAATTGGTGTACGTTTGGAACTTACTTAAAATGTCAGAAAAGCAACCTCCAGTTGGTGTGTTGGTTGTCCTTTTTAGGGAGGGATTCCAGGCCTCCTGCCCCTCTGAGCGGCCTGCGTCCGCCTTCCAACCTCGTCCGTCGACGGCTTGGCTATGAAGTGGATGCGTGAAGGGTGATCAGTCCAACGGAGGCTCACTCAGACGGGCAGATCAGCTGGAATCCCACTTCTCGACACCAGTGAAATGTGGTGGCTGGACTCGGTTGACCTATGACATTTGGACGCTCACAAAGTACTATTATGACACTTCAGATTGAATTCACCAGTAGCCTACCACAGGGTTCTCCTCCCAAGGACCAACACAATCACACAACCTTGTCAAATGAGGACACAAAATATAACAGAGTAGAGTAAAAGAAACATACTTTATTACCTTACAATTGCAGCAAAGGGACGGTTACACAGAGACACAAGGGGTATCTGTGCAAGCGCGCCGACTAGTGTCGGGACATTCTGTATATACTATTCCACACAATACATTGGCGCATGACTACATGTGTGAGTACCTGATTGGTTGAAACCTTTTTCTAATGCTAGTCCTATGAGCTAACTACTTTCGTTTTCCATTCAGCCGATGTGAATAAGGTGTTCTGTTAAGTTACAATTTCAACAGGCTTTTCATTGTGAGGTGTCCTTGGCAGTCAACTTATCTGCTACTGGAACATAGATAATAACAACTTTTCATGCGTACTGTATTCTGGAAAAGTACAGACTGCTGACATTCAGTATTGAAGCAACTAGGCCTAAAAAGGCAGGCCTTGTGTTTAAACAACTATAATAGCACTTTAAAAAATACCTTCCACAATAGCCATTGAATTGGTAGTAGCCTAGGCTATTTTGAGGTTGGTCATTTCTCCGAGTGAGAATTGTGAAGCGTGGCGAGTGAGCGTGAGAATAGGCTGCAATGCGTGTGTCTGAGACTTGGCAGCCCCAGGTTTCACTGATCTACCGGTCAGTAAATCCGACCAAATTTCAAGAGGTGGACATCACTGGATTCATCTCGGCATACAGATAATTCAAGATTGACTCATGTTTACGAAGCGCACCAGCATAGTGCTCTGATCAGCTGCACTCTCCAGTGAAGTTCTCAAAACGCGACAGATGCCCGGATCAGTAGCCTAGATCTCATTGTATTACAGTATTTTAGCAGACGCTTTTATCCAAAGCAACTAACAATAATTGCATTTAACTAGGAAAGGCCAATGTTGGGCTACTAGCCTACTAGGCTACTTGCCAGAACTTACAAGTGCATCTCCTTTCTAAAACAAGTGACTAAGATCATAATCTAGTGCTGAAGGCAAAGTGCAAGAATTGCAATCTAAAATACAATAGAGGGAGGATCGTTGTAGTTCTCTCTGTAAAATAACTAAAACGAGGGACGGTAGGCCTAGCTGGATAACACTTTACCAAACAGAAACCAAAAGAATCAAGTATTATTATTATTATTTTATTTATCTGCCCCAGTCTGACTGAAGTCCTATAAAGCAACTGGTTATTCACCAGATCACTGATGAAGAGGAGGTTCACCCAGGAACTCATATTACCCAGAGCCATCACTGCTAGTCCTCTAATCAACCAGTATCAACACATCATTTATATGACAACTTGGTTAAACAAAGCTCAGAGAGCAATATGTACTCTATTCTGTCTTCAATTGGGGGTGTTTTTGTCAAAGAATTAATACAGAATAATTGTAGAAAATTCTTACTCTAAAGTTTATCCCCATTATGGACTTACTTGTTTTCTCTAAGTCAGTGTGTCAGATCCAGAAGTCACTAGCTACTCTGATGAGATGGAATGGATCACTGACTGTTTAAGTGTCTGCGTCAGCAACGTCTACCATGACATCATAAAAGCAATGGGAGATGTAACATGGCGAGGCGCCCTCTAGTGGTTTTGATAAGTTAACATGATACGGTTTTTGTCAAATATCTCGGAAACCGAAGCTCGTACAGCAAATTTATCTGCATAGGGGACTGCTAACTGTAGAATTTTATGAGGAATCGAATGAGCCCATCTGCGAGGCTCTACGACTTTCGATTCAAAAGTTATAGCCTTTTGAGCCTGTGAGTTGCCATCACTGCTAGTCCTCTAATCAACCAGTATCAACACATCATTTATATGACAACTTGGTTAAACAAAGCTCAGAGAGCAATATGTACTCTATTCTGTCTTCAATTGGGGGTGTTTTTGTCAAAGAATGAATACAGAATAATTGTAGAAAATTCTTACTCTAAAGTTTATCCCCATTATGGACTTACTTGTTTTCTCTAAGTCAGTGTGTCAGATCCAGAAGTCACTAGCTACTCTGATGAGATGGAATGGATCACTGACTGTTTAAGTGTCTGCGTCAGCAACGTCTACTATGACATCATAAAAGCAATGGGAGATGTAACGTGGCGAGGCGCCCTCTAGTGGTTTTGATAAGTTAACATGATACGGTTTTTGTCAAATATCTCGGAAACGGAAGCTCGTACAGCAAATTTATCTGCATAGGGGACTGCTAACTGTAGAATTTGATGAGGAATCGAATGAGCCCATCTGCGAGGCTCTACGACTTTCGATTCAAAAGTTATAGCCGTTTGAACCACATCATTTTCATATCTGTACGGTTTTTGTCCGATTTCAAGGACATTTGACACATCATTTTGCATATCTGTACGGTTTTTGTCAAATATCTCGGAAACGGAAGCTCGTACAGCAAATTTATCTGCATAGGGGACTGCTAACTGTAGAATTTGATGAGGAATCGAATGAGCCCATCTGCGAGGCTCTACGACTTTCGATTCAAAAGTTATAGCCTTTTGAGCCACATCATTTTTCTTATCTGTTTGGTTTTTGTCAAATATCTCGGAAACCGAAGCTCGTACAGCAAATTTACATGCATAGGGGACTGCTAACTGTAGAATTTGATGAGGAATCGAATGAGCCCATCTGCGAGGCTCTACGACTTTCGATTCAAAAGTTATAGCCTTTTGAGCCTGTGAGTTGCCATCACTGCTAGTCCTCTAATCAACCAGTATCAACACATCATTTATATGACAACTTGGTTAAACAAAGCTCAGAGAGCAATATGTACTCTATTCTGTCTTCAATTGGGGGTGTTTTTGTCAAAGAATGAATACAGAATAATTGTAGAAAATTCTTACTCTAAAGTTTATCCCCATTATGGACTTACTTGTTTTCTCTAAGTCAGTGTGTCAGATCCAGAAGTCACTAGCTACTCTGATGAGATGGAATGGATCACTGACTGTTTAAGTGTCTGCGTCAGCAACGTCTACTATGACATCATAAAAGCAATGGGAGATGTAACGTGGCGAGGCGCCCTCTAGTGGTTTTGATAAGTTAACATGATACGGTTTTTGTCAAATATCTCGGAAACCGAAGCTTGTACAGCAAATTTATCTGCATAGGGGACTGCTAACTGTAGAATTTGATGAGGAATCGAATGAGCCCATCTGCGAGGCTCTAGGACTTTCGATTCAAAAGTTATAGCCGTTTGAACCACATCATTTTCATATCTGTACGGTTTTTGTCCGATTTCAAGGACATTTGACACATCATTTTGCATATCTGTACGGTTTTTGTCAAATATCTCGGAAACGGAAGCTCGTACAGCAAATTTATCTGCCTAGGGGACTGCTAACTGTAGAATTTGATGAGGAATCGAATGAGCCCATCTGCGAGGCTCTACGACTTTCGATTCAAAAGTTATAGCCGTTTGAACCACATCATTTTCATATCTGTATGGTTTTTGTCCGATTTCAAGGACATTTGACACATCATTTTGCATATCTGTACGGTTTTTGTCAAATATCTCGGAAACGGAAGCTCGTACAGCAAATTTATCTGCATAGGGGACTGCTAACTGTAGAATTTGATGAGGAATCGAATGAGCCCATCTGCGAGGCTCTAGGACTTTCGATTCAAAAGTTATAGCCGTTTGAACCACATCATTTTCATATCTGTACGGTTTTTGTCCGATTTCAAGGACATTTGACACATCATTTTGCATATCTGTACGTTTTTTGTCAAATATCTCGGAAACGGAAGCTCGTACAGCAAATGTATCTGCATAGGGGACTGCTAACTGTAGAATTTGATGAGGAATCGAATGAGCCCATCTGCGAGGCTCTACGACTTTCGATTCAAAAGTTATAGCCTTTTGAGCCTGTGAGTTGCCATCACTGCTAGTCCTCTAATCAACCAGTATCAACACATCATTTATATGACAACTTGGTTAAACAAAGATCAGAGAGCAATATGTACTCTATTCTGTCTTCAATTGGGGGTGTTTTTGTCAAAGAATGAATACAGAATAATTGTAGAAAATTCTTACTCTAAAGTTTATCCCCATTATGGACTTACTTGTTTTCTCTAAGTCAGTGTGTCAGATCCAGAAGTCACTAGCTACTCTGATGAGATGGAATGGATCACTGACTGTTTAAGTGTCTGCGTCAGCAACGTCTACTATGACATCATAAAAGCAATGGGAGATGTAACGTGGCGAGGCGCCCTCTAGTGGTTTTGATAAGTTAACATGATACGGTTTTTGTCAAATATCTCGGAAACGGAAGCTCGTACAGCAAATTTATCTGCATAGGGGACTGCTAACTGTAGAATTTGATGAGGAATCGAATGAGCCCATCTGCGAGGCTCTAGGACTTTCGATTCAAAAGTTATAGCCGTTTGAACCACATCATTTTCATATCTGTACGGTTTTTGTCCGATTTCAAGGACATTTGACACATCATTTTGCATATCTGTACGGTTTTTGTCAAATATCTCGGAAACGGAAGCTCGTACAGCAAATTTATCTGCACAGGGGACTGCTAACTGTAGAATTTGATGAGGAATCGAATGAGCCCATCTGCGAGGCTCTACGACTTTCGATTCAAAAGTTATAGCCGTTTGAACCACATCATTTTCATATCTGTACGGTTTTTGTCCGATTTCAAGGACATTTGACACATCATTTTGCATATCTGTACGGTTTTTGTCAAATATCTCGGAAACGGAAGCTCGTACAGCAAATTTATCTGCATAGGGGACTGCTAACTGTAGAATTTGATGAGGAATCGAATGAGCCCATCTGCGAGGCTCTAGGACTTTCGATTCAAAAGTTATAGCCGTTTGAACCACATCATTTTCATATCTGTACGGTTTTTGTCCGATTTCAAGGACATTTGACACATCATTTTGCATATCTGTACGGTTTTTGTCAAATATCTCGGAAACGGAAGCCCGTACAGCAAATTTATCTGCATAGGGGACTGCTAACTGTAGAATTTGATGAGGAATCGAATGAGCCCATCTGCGAGGCTCTACGACTTTCGATTCAAAAGTTATAGCCTTTTGAGCCTGTGAGTTGCCATCACTGCTAGTCCTCTAATCAACCAGTATCAACACATCATTTATATGACAACTTGGTTAAACAAAGCTCAGAGAGCAATATGTACTCTATTCTGTCTTCAATTGGGGGTGTTTTTGTCAAAGAATGAATACAGAATAATTGTAGAAAATTCTTACTCTAAAGTTTATCCCCATTATGGACTTACTTGTTTTCTCTAAGTCAGTGTGTCAGATCCAGAAGTCACTAGCTACTCTGATGAGATGGAATGGATCACTGACTGTTTAAGTGTCTGCGTCAGCAACGTCTACTATGACATCATAAAAGCAATGGGAGATGTAACGTGGCGAGGCGCCCTCTAGTGGTTTTGATAAGTTAACATGATACGGTTTTTGTCAAATATCTCGGAAACGGAAGCTCGTACAGCAAATTTATCTGCATAGGGGACTGCTAACTGTAGAATTTGATGAGGAATCGAATGAGCCCATCTGCGAGGCTCTAGGACTTTCGATTCAAAAGTTATAGCCGTTTGAACCACATCATTTTCATATCTGTACGGTTTTTGTCCGATTTCAAGGACATTTGACACATCATTTTGCATATCTGTACGGTTTTTGTCAAATATCTCGGAAACGGAAGCTCGTACAGCAAATTTATCTGCATAGGGGACTGCTAACTGTAGAATTTGATGAGGAATCGAATGAGCCCATCTGCGAGGCTCTACGACTTTCGATTCAAAAGTTATAGCCGTTTGAACCACATCATTTTCATATCTGTACGGTTTTTGTCCGATTTCAAGGACATTTGACACATCATTTTGCATATCTGTACGGTTTTTGTCAAATATCTCGGAAACGGAAGCTCGTACAGCAAATTTATCTGCATAGGGGACTGCTAACTGTAGAATTTGATGAGGAATCGAATGAGCCCATCTGCGAGGCTCTAGGACTTTCGATTCAAAAGTTATAGCCGTTTGAACCACATCATTTTCATATCTGTACGGTTTTTGTCCGATTTCAAGGACATTTGACACATCATTTTGCATATCTGTACGGTTTTTGTCAAATATCTCGGAAACGGAAGCCCGTACAGCAAATTTATCTGCAAAGGGACTGCTAACTGTAGAATTTGATGAGGAATCGAATGAGCCCATCTGCGAGGCTCTACGACTTTCGATTCAAAAGTTATAGCCTTTTGAGCCACATCATTTTTCTTATCTGTTTGGTTTTTGTCAAATATCTCGGAAACCGAAGCTCGTACAGCAAATTTACCTGTGTAGGGGACTGCTAACGGTAGAATTTGATGAGGAATCGAATGAGCCCATCTGCGAGGCTCTACGACTTTCGATTCAAAAGTTATAGCCTTTTGAGCCTGTGAGTTGCCATCACTGCTAGTCCTCTAATCAACCAGTATCAACACATCATTTATATGACAACTTGGTTAAACAAAGCTCAGAGAGCAATATGTACTCTATTCTGTCTTCAATTGGGGGTGTTTTTGTCAAAGAATGAATACAGAATAATTGTAGAAAATTCTTACTCTAAAGTTTATCCCCATTATGGACTTACTTGTTTTCTCTAAGTCAGTGTGTCAGATCCAGAAGTCACTAGCTACTCTGATGAGATGGAATGGATCACTGACTGTTTAAGTGTCTGCGTCAGCAACGTCTACTATGACATCATAAAAGCAATGGGAGATGTAACGTGGCGAGGCGCCCTCTAGTGGTTTTGATAAGTTAACATGATACGGTTTTTGTCAAATATCTCGGAAACGGAAGCTCGTACAGCAAATTTATCTGCATAGGGGACTGCTAACTGTAGAATTTGATGAGGAATCGAATGAGCCCATCTGCGAGGCTCTAGGACTTTCGATTCAAAAGTTATAGCCGTTTGAACCACATCATTTTCATATCTGTACGGTTTTTGTCCGATTTCAAGGACATTTGACACATCATTTTGCATATCTGTACGGTTTTTGTCAAATATCTCGGAAACGGAAGCTCGTACAGCAAATTTATCTGCATAGGGGACTGCTAACTGTAGAATTTGATGAGGAATCGAATGAGCCCATCTGCGAGGCTCTACGACTTTCGATTCAAAAGTTATAGCCGTTTGAACCACATCATTTTCATATCTGTACGGTTTTTGTCCGATTTCAAGGACATTTGACACATCATTTTGCATATCTGTACGGTTTTTGTCAAATATCTCGGAAACGGAAGCTCGTACAGCAAATTTATCTGCATAGGGGACTGCTAACTGTAGAATTTGATGAGGAATCGAATGAGCCCATCTGCGAGGCTCTAGGACTTTCGATTCAAAAGTTATAGCCGTTTGAACCACATCATTTTCATATCTGTACGGTTTTTGTCCGATTTCAAGGACATTTGACACATCATTTTGCATATCTGTACGGTTTTTGTCAAATATCTCGGAAACGGAAGCTCGTACAGCAAATTTATCTGCATAGGGGACTGCTAACTGTAGAATTTGATGAGGAATCGAATGAGCCCATCTGCGAGGCTCTACGACTTTCGATTCAAAAGTTATAGCCGTTTGAACCACATCATTTTCATATCTGTACGGTTTTTGTCCGATTTCAAGGACATTTGACACATCATTTTGCATATCTGTACGGTTTTTGTCAAATATCTCGGAAACGGAAGCTCGTACAGCAAATTTATCTGCATAGGGGACTGCTAACTGTAGAATTTGATGAGGAATCGAATGAGCCCATCTGCGAGGCTCTAGGACTTTCGATTCAAAAGTTATAGCCGTTTGAACCACATCATTTTCATATCTGTACGGTTTTTGTCCGATTTCAAGGACATTTGACACATCATTTTGCATATCTGTACGGTTTTTGTCAAATATCTCGGAAACGGAAGCCCGTACAGCAAATTTATCTGCATAGGGGACTGCTAACTGTAGAATTTGATGAGGAATCGAATGAGCCCATCTGCGAGGCTCTACGACTTTCGATTCAAAAGTTATAGCCTTTTGAGCCTGTGAGTTGCCATCACTGCTAGTCCTCTAATCAACCAGTATCAACACATCATTTATATGACAACTTGGTTAAACAAAGCTCAGAGAGCAATATGTACTCTATTCTGTCTTCAATTGGGGGTGTTTTTGTCAAAGAATGAATACAGAATAATTGTAGAAAATTCTTACTCTAAAGTTTATCCCCATTATGGACTTACTTGTTTTCTCTAAGTCAGTGTGTCAGATCCAGAAGTCACTAGCTACTCTGATGAGATGGAATGGATCACTGACTGTTTAAGTGTCTGCGTCAGCAACGTCTACTATGACATCATAAAAGCAATGGGAGATGTAACGTGGCGAGGCGCCCTCTAGTGGTTTTGATAAGTTAACATGATACGGTTTTTGTCAAATATCTCGGAAACGGAAGCTCGTACAGCAAATGTATCTGCATAGGGGACTGCTAACTGTAGAATTTGATGAGGAATCGAATGAGCCCATCTGCGAGGCTCTAGGACTTTCGATTCAAAAGTTATAGCCGTTTGAACCACATCATTTTCATATCTGTAAGGTTTTTGTCCGATTTCAAGGACATTTGACACATCATTTTGCATATCTGTACGGTTTTTGTCAAATATCTCGGAAACGGAAGCCCGTACAGCAAATTTATCTGCATAGGGGACTGCTAACTGTAGAATTTGATGAGGAATCGAATGAGCCCATCTGCGAGGCTCTACGACTTTCGATTCAAAAGTTATAGCCTTTTGAGCCACATCATTTTTCTTATCTGTTTGGTTTTTGTCAAATATCTCGGAAACCGAAGCTCGTACAGCAAATTTACCTGTGTAGGGGACTGCTAACTGTAGAATTTGATGAGGAATCGAATGAGCCCATCTGCGAGGCTCTACGACTTTCGATTCAAAAGTTATAGCCTTTTGAGCCTGTGAGTTGCCATCACTGCTAGTCCTCTAATCAACCAGTATCAACACATCATTTATATGACAACTTGGTTAAACAAAGCTCAGAGAGCAATATGTACTCTATTCTGTCTTCAATTGGGGGTGTTTTTGTCAAAGAATGAATACAGAATAATTGTAGAAAATTCTTACTCTAAAGTTTATCCCCATTATGGACTTACTTGTTTTCTCTAAGTCAGTGTGTCAGATCCAGAAGTCACTAGCTACTCTGATGAGGTGGAATGGATCACTGACTGTTTAAGTGTCTGCGTCAGCAACGTCTACTATGACATCATAAAAGCAATGGGAGATGTAACGTGGCGAGGCGCCCTCTAGTGGTTTTGATAAGTTAACATGATACGGTTTTTGTCAAATATCTCGGAAACCGAAGCTCGTACAGCAAATTTATCTGCATAGGGGACTGCTAACTGTAGAATTTGATGAGGAATCGAATGAGCCCATCTGCGAGGCTCTAGGACTTTCGATTCAAAAGTTATAGCCGTTTGAACCACATCATTTTCATATCTGTACGGTTTTTGTCCGATTTCAAGGACATTTGACACATCATTTTGCATATCTGTACGGTTTTTGTCAAATATCTCGGAAACGGAAGCTCGTACAGCAAATGTATCTGCATAGGGGACTGCTAACTGTAGAATTTGATGAGGAATCGAATGAGCCCATCTGCGAGGCTCTACGACTTTCGATTCAAAAGTTATAGCCGTTTGAACCACATCATTTTCATATCTGTACGGTTTTTGTCCGATTTCAAGGACATTTGACACATCATTTTGCATATCTGTACGGTTTTTGTCAAATATCTCGGAAACCGAAGCTCGTACAGCAAATTTATCTGCATAGGGGACTGCTAACTGTAGAATTTGATGAGGAATCGAATGAGCCCATCTGCGAGGCTCTAGGACTTTCGATTCAAAAGTTATAGCTTTTGAATCGAAATTCAAAAGCTTTATCAGAGAGCAATATGTACTCTATTCTGTCTTCAATTGGGGGTGTTTTTGTCAAAGAATGAATACAGAATAATTGTAGAAAATTCTTACTCTAAAGTTTATCCCCATTATGGACTTACTTGTTTTCTCTAAGTCAGTGTGTCAGATCCAGAAGTCACTAGCTACTCTGATGAGGTGGAATGGATCACTGACTGTTTAAGTGTCTGCGTCAGCAACGTCTACTATGACATCATAAAAGCAATGGGAGATGTAACGTGGCGAGGCGCCCTCTAGTGGTTTTGATAAGTTAACATGATACGGTTTTTGTCAAATATCTCGGAAACCGAAGCTCGTACAGCAAATTTATCTGCATAGGGGACTGCTAACTGTAGAATTTGATGAGGAATCGAATGAGCCCATCTGCGAGGCTCTACGACTTTCGATTCAAAAGTTATAGCCGTTTGAACCACATCATTTTCATATCTGTACGGTTTTTGTCCGATTTCAAGGACATTTGACACATCATTTTGCATATCTGTACGGTTTTTGTCAAATATCTCGGAAACGGAAGCTCGTACAGCAAATTTATCTGCATAGGGGACTGCTAACTGTAGAATTTGATGAGGAATCGAATGAGCCCATCTGCGAGGCTCTACGACTTTCGATTCAAAAGTTATAGCCGTTTGAACCACATCATTTTCATATCTGTACGGTTTTTGTCCGATTTCAAGGACATTTGACACATAATTTTGCATATCTGTACGGTTTTTGTCAAATATCTCGGAAACGGAAGCTCGTACAGCAAATTTATCTGCATAGGGGACTGCTAACTGTAGAATTTGATGAGGAATCGAATGAGCCCATCTGCGAGGCTCTAGGACTTTCGATTCAAAAGTTATAGCCGTTTGAACCACATCATTTTCATATCTGTACGTTTTTTGTCCGATTTCAAGGACATTTGACACATCATTTTGCATATCTGTACGGTTTTTGTCAAATATCTCGGAAACGGAAGCTCGTACAGCAAATTTATCTGCATAGGGGACTGCTAACTGTAGAATTTGATGAGGAATCGAATGAGCCCATCTGCGAGGCTCTACGACTTTCGATTCAAAAGTTATAGCCATTTGAACCACATCATTTTCATATCTGTACGGTTTTTGTCCGATTTCAAGGACATTTGACACATCATTTTGCATATCTGTACGGTTTTTGTCAAATATCTCGGAAACGGAAGCTCGTACAGCAAATGTATCTGCATAGGGGACTGCTAACTGTAGAATTTGATGAGGAATCGAATGAGCCCATCTGCGAGGCTCTAGGACTTTCGATTCAAAAGTTATAGCCGTTTGAACCACATCATTTTCATATCTGTACGGTTTTTGTCCGATTTCAAGGACATTTGACACATCATTTTGCATATCTGTACGGTTTTTGTCAAATATCTCGGAAACGGAAGCTCGTACAGCAAATTTATCTGCATAGGGGACTGCTAACTGTAGAATTTGATGAGGAATCGAATGAGCCCATCTGCGAGGCTCTACGACTTTCGATTCAAAAGTTATAGCCGTTTGAACCACATCATTTTCATATCTGTACGGTTTTTGTCCGATTTCAAGGACATTTGACACATCATTTTGCATATCTGTACGGTTTTTGTCAAATATCTCGGAAACGGAAGCTCGTACAGCAAATTTATCTGCATAGGGGACTGCTAACTGTAGAATTTGATGAGGAATCGAATGAGCCCATCTGCGAGGCTCTACGACTTTCGATTCAAAAGTTATAGCCTTTTGAGCCTGTGAGTTGCCATCACTGCTAGTCCTCTAATCAACCAGTATCAACACATCATTTATATGACAACTTGGTTAAACAAAGCTCAGAGAGCAATATGTACTCTATTCTGTCTTCAATTGGGGGTGTTTTTGTCAAAGAATGAATACAGAATAATTGTAGAAAATTCTTACTCTAAAGTTTATCCCCATTATGGACTTACTTGTTTTCTCTAAGTTAGTGTGTCAGATCCAGAAGTCACTAGCTACTCTGATGAGATGGAATGGATCACTGACTGTTTAAGTGTCTGCGTCAGCAACGTCTACTATGACATCATAAAAGCAATGGGAGATGTAAAGTGGCGAGGCGCCCTCTAGTGGTTTTGATAAGTTAACATGATACGGTTTTTGTCAAATATCTCGGAAACCGAAGCTCGTACAGCAAATTTATCTGCATAGGGGACTGCTAACTGTAGAATTTGATGAGGAATCGAATGAGCCCATCTGCGAGGCTCTACGACTTTCGATTCAAAAGTTATAGCCGTTTGAACCACATCATTTTCATATCTGTACGGTTTTTGTCCGATTTCAAGGACATTTGACACATCATTTTGCATATCTGTACGGTTTTTGTCAAATATCTCGGAAACGGAAGCCCGTACAGCAAATTTATCTGCATAGGGGACTGCTAACTGTAGAATTTGATGAGGAATCGAATGAGCCCATCTGCGAGGCTCTACGACTTTCGATTCAAAAGTTATAGCCTTTTGAGCCTGTGAGTTGCCATCACTGCTAGTCCTCTAATCAACCAGTATCAACACATCATTTATATGACAACTTGGTTAAACAAAGCTCAGAGAGCAATATGTACTCTATTCTGTCTTCAATTGGGGGTGTTTTTGTCAAAGAATGAATACAGAATAATTGTAGAAAATTCTTACTCTAAAGTTTATCCCCATTATGGACTTACTTGTTTTCTCTAAGTCAGTGTGTCAGATCCAGAAGTCACTAGCTACTCTGATGAGATGGAATGGATCACTGACTGTTTAAGTGTCTGCGTCAGCAACGTCTACTATGACATCATAAAAGCAATGGGAGATGTAACGTGGCGAGGCGCCCTCTAGTGGTTTTGATAAGTTAACATGATACGGTTTTTGTCAAATATCTCGGAAACGGAAGCTCGTACAGCAAATGTATCTGCATAGGGGACTGCTAACTGTAGAATTTGATGAGGAATCGAATGAGCCCATCTGCGAGGCTCTAGGACTTTCGATTCAAAAGTTATAGCCGTTTGAACCACATCATTTTCATATCTGTAAGGTTTTTGTCCGATTTCAAGGACATTTGACACATCATTTTGCATATCTGTACGGTTTTTGTCAAATATCTCGGAAACGGAAGCCCGTACAGCAAATTTATCTGCATAGGGGACTGCTAACTGTAGAATTTGATGAGGAATCGAATGAGCCCATCTGCGAGGCTCTACGACTTTCGATTCAAAAGTTATAGCCTTTTGAGCCACATCATTTTTCTTATCTGTTTGGTTTTTGTCAAATATCTCGGAAACCGAAGCTCGTACAGCAAATTTACCTGTGTAGGGGACTGCTAACTGTAGAATTTGATGAGGAATCGAATGAGCCCATCTGCGAGGCTCTACGACTTTCGATTCAAAAGTTATAGCCTTTTGAGCCTGTGAGTTGCCATCACTGCTAGTCCTCTAATCAACCAGTATCAACACATCATTTATATGACAACTTGGTTAAACAAAGCTCAGAGAGCAATATGTACTCTATTCTGTCTTCAATTGGGGGTGTTTTTGTCAAAGAATGAATACAGAATAATTGTAGAAAATTCTTACTCTAAAGTTTATCCCCATTATGGACTTACTTGTTTTCTCTAAGTCAGTGTGTCAGATCCAGAAGTCACTAGCTACTCTGATGAGGTGGAATGGATCACTGACTGTTTAAGTGTCTGCGTCAGCAACGTCTACTATGACATCATAAAAGCAATGGGAGATGTAACGTGGCGAGGCGCCCTCTAGTGGTTTTGATAAGTTAACATGATACGGTTTTTGTCAAATATCTCGGAAACCGAAGCTCGTACAGCAAATTTATCTGCATAGGGGACTGCTAACTGTAGAATTTGATGAGGAATCGAATGAGCCCATCTGCGAGGCTCTAGGACTTTCGATTCAAAAGTTATAGCCGTTTGAACCACATCATTTTCATATCTGTACGGTTTTTGTCCGATTTCAAGGACATTTGACACATCATTTTGCATATCTGTACGGTTTTTGTCAAATATCTCGGAAACGGAAGCTCGTACAGCAAATGTATCTGCATAGGGGACTGCTAACTGTAGAATTTGATGAGGAATCGAATGAGCCCATCTGCGAGGCTCTACGACTTTCGATTCAAAAGTTATAGCCGTTTGAACCACATCATTTTCATATCTGTACGGTTTTTGTCCGATTTCAAGGACATTTGACACATCATTTTGCATATCTGTACGGTTTTTGTCAAATATCTCGGAAACCGAAGCTCGTACAGCAAATTTATCTGCATAGGGGACTGCTAACTGTAGAATTTGATGAGGAATCGAATGAGCCCATCTGCGAGGCTCTAGGACTTTCGATTCAAAAGTTATAGCTTTTGAATCGAAATTCAAAAGCTTTATCAGAGAGCAATATGTACTCTATTCTGTCTTCAATTGGGGGTGTTTTTGTCAAAGAATGAATACAGAATAATTGTAGAAAATTCTTACTCTAAAGTTTATCCCCATTATGGACTTACTTGTTTTCTCTAAGTCAGTGTGTCAGATCCAGAAGTCACTAGCTACTCTGATGACATGGAATGGATCACTGACTGTTTAAGTGTCTGCGTCAGCAACGTCTACTATGACATCATAAAAGCAATGGGAGATGTAACGTGGCGAGGCGCCCTCTAGTGGTTTTGATAAGTTAACATGATACGGTTTTTGTCAAATATCTCGGAAACCGAAGCTCGTACAGCAAATTTATCTGCATAGGGGACTGCTAACTGTAGAATTTGATGAGGAATCGAATGAGCCCATCTGCGAGGCTCTACGACTTTCGATTCAAAAGTTATAGCCGTTTGAACCACATCATTTTCATATCTGTACGGTTTTTGTCCGATTTCAAGGACATTTGACACATCATTTTGCATATCTGTACGGTTTTTGTCAAATATCTCGGAAACGGAAGCTCGTACAGCAAATTTATCTGCATAGGGGACTGCTAACTGTAGAATTTGATGAGGAATCGAATGAGCCCATCTGCGAGGCTCTACGACTTTCGATTCAAAAGTTATAGCCGTTTGAACCACATCATTTTCATATCTGTACGGTTTTTGTCCGATTTCAAGGACATTTGACACATAATTTTGCATATCTGTACGGTTTTTGTCAAATATCTCGGAAACGGAAGCTCGTACAGCAAATTTATCTGCATAGGGGACTGCTAACTGTAGAATTTGATGAGGAATCGAATGAGCCCATCTGCGAGGCTCTAGGACTTTCGATTCAAAAGTTATAGCCGTTTGAACCACATCATTTTCATATCTGTACGTTTTTTGTCCGATTTCAAGGACATTTGACACATCATTTTGCATATCTGTACGGTTTTTGTCAAATATCTCGGAAACGGAAGCTCGTACAGCAAATTTATCTGCATAGGGGACTGCTAACTGTAGAATTTGATGAGGAATCGAATGAGCCCATCTGCGAGGCTCTACGACTTTCGATTCAAAAGTTATAGCCATTTGAACCACATCATTTTCATATCTGTACGGTTTTTGTCCGATTTCAAGGACATTTGACACATCATTTTGCATATCTGTACGGTTTTTGTCAAATATCTCGGAAACGGAAGCTCGTACAGCAAATGTATCTGCATAGGGGACTGCTAACTGTAGAATTTGATGAGGAATCGAATGAGCCCATCTGCGAGGCTCTAGGACTTTCGATTCAAAAGTTATAGCCGTTTGAACCACATCATTTTCATATCTGTACGGTTTTTGTCCGATTTCAAGGACATTTGACACATCATTTTGCATATCTGTACGGTTTTTGTCAAATATCTCGGAAACGGAAGCTCGTACAGCAAATTTATCTGCATAGGGGACTGCTAACTGTAGAATTTGATGAGGAATCGAATGAGCCCATCTGCGAGGCTCTACGACTTTCGATTCAAAAGTTATAGCCGTTTGAACCACATCATTTTCATATCTGTACGGTTTTTGTCCGATTTCAAGGACATTTGACACATCATTTTGCATATCTGTACGGTTTTTGTCAAATATCTCGGAAACGGAAGCTCGTACAGCAAATTTATCTGCATAGGGGACTGCTAACTGTAGAATTTGATGAGGAATCGAATGAGCCCATCTGCGAGGCTCTACGACTTTCGATTCAAAAGTTATAGCCGTTTGAACCACATCATTTTCATATCTGTACGGTTTTTGTCCGATTTCAAGGACATTTGACACATCATTTTGCATATCTGTACGGTTTTTGTCAAATATCTCGGAAACGGAAGCTCGTACAGCAAATTTATCTGCATAGGGGACTGCTAACTGTAGAATTTGATGAGGAATCGAATGAGCCCATCTGCGAGGCTCTACGACTTTCGATTCAAAAGTTATAGCCGTTTGAACCACATCATTTTCATATCTGTACGGTTTTTGTCCGATTTCAAGGACATTTGACACATCATTTTGCATATCTGTACGGTTTTTGTCAAATATCTCGGAAACGGAAGCTCGTACAGCAAATTTATCTGCATAGGGGACTGCTAACTGTAGAATTTGATGAGGAATCGAATGAGCCCATCTGCGAGGCTCTAGGACTTTCGATTCAAAAGTTATAGCCGTTTGAACCACATCATTTTCATATCTGTACGGTTTTTGTCCGATTTCAAGGACATTTGACACATCATTTTGCATATCTGTACGGTTTTTGTCAAATATCTCGGAAACGGAAGCTCGTACAGCAAATTTATCTGCATAGGGGACTGCTAACTGTAGAATTTGATGAGGAATCGAATGAGCCCATCTGCGAGGCTCTAGGACTTTCGATTCAAAAGTTATAGCCGTTTGAACCACATCATCTTCATATCTGTACGGTTTTTGTCCGATTTCAAGGACATTTGACACATCATTTTGCATATCTGTACGGTTTTTGTCAAATATCTCGGAAACGGAAGCTCGTACAGCAAATTTATCTGCATAGGGGACTGCTAACTAGAATTTGATGAGGAATCGAATGAGCCCATCTGCGAGGCTCTACGACTTTCGATTCAAAAGTTATAGCCATTTGAACCACATCATTTTCATATCTATACGGTTTTTGTCCGATTTCAAGGACATTTGACACATCATTTTGCATATCTGTACGGTTTTTGTCAAATATCTCGGAAACGGAAGCTCGTACAGCAAATTTATCTGCATAGGGGACTGCTAACTGTAGAATTTGATGAGGAATCGAATGAGCCCATCTGCGAGGCTCTACGACTTTCGATTCAAAAGTTATATCCGTTTGAACCACATCATTTTCATATCTGTACGGTTTTTGTCCGATTTCAAGGACATTTGACACATCATTTTGCATATCTGTACGGTTTTTTTTCAAATATCTCGGAAACGGAAGCTCGTACAGCAAATTTATCTGCATAGGGGACTGCTAACTGTAGAATTTGATGAGGAATCGAATGAGCCCATCTGCGAGGCTCTACGACTTTCGATTCAAAAGTTATAGCCGTTTGAACCACATCATTTTCATATCTGTACGGTTTTTGTCCGATTTCAAGGACATTTGACACATCATTTTGCATATCTGTACGGTTTTTGTCAAATATCTCGGAAACGGAAGCTCGTACAGCAAATTTATCTGCATAGGGGACTGCTAACTGTAGAATTTGATGAGGAATCGAATGAGCCCATCTGCGAGGCTCTACGACTTTCGATTCAAAAGTTATAGCCGTTTGAACCACATCATTTTCATATCTGTACGGTTTTTGTCCGATTTCAAGGACATTTGACACACCATTTTGCATATCTGTACGGTTTTTGTCAAATATCTCGGAAACGGAAGCTCGTACAGCAAATTTATCTGCATAGGGGACTGCTAACTGTAAAATTTGATGAGGAATCGAATGAGCCCATCTGCGAGGCTCTACGACTTTCGATTCAAAAGTTATAGCCGTTTGAACCACATCATTTTCATATCTGTACGTTTTTTGTCCGATTTCAAGGACATTTGACACATCATTTTTCATATCTGTACGGTTTTTGTCAAATATCTCGGAAACGGAAGCTCGTACAGCAAATTTATCTGCATAGGGGACTGCTAACTGTAGAATTTGATGAGGAATCGAATGAGCCCATCTGCGAGGCTCTACGACTTTCGATTCAAAAGTTATAGCCTTTTGAGCCTGTGAGTTGCCATCACTGCTAGTCCTCTAATCAACCAGTATCAACACATCATTTATATGACAACTTGGTTAAACAAAGCTCAGAGAGCAATATGTACTCTATTCTGTCTTCAATTGGGGGTGTTTTTGTCAAAGAATGAATACAGAATAATTGTAGAAAATTCTTACTCTAAAGTTTATCCCCATTATGGACTTACTTGTTTTCTCTAAGTCAGTGTGTCAGATCCAGAAGTCACTAGCTACTCTGATGAGATGGAATGGATCACTGACTGTTTAAGTGTCTGCGTCAGCAACGTCTACTATGACATCATAAAAGCAATGGGAGATGTAACGGTGCGAGGCGCCCTCTAGTGGTTTTGATAAGTTAACATGATACGGTTTTTGTCAAATATCTCGGAAACGGAAGCTCGTACAGCAAATTTATCTGCATAGGGGACTGCTAACTGTAGAATTTGATGAGGAATCGAATGAGCCCATCTGCGAGGCTCTACGACTTTCGATTCAAAAGTTATATCCGTTTGAACCACATCATTTTCATATCTGTACGGTTTTTGTCCGATTTCAAGGACATTTGACACATCATTTTGCATATCTGTACGGTTTTTGTCAAATATCTCGGAAACGGAAGCTCGTACAGCAAATTTATCTTCATAGGGGACTGCTAACTGTAGAATTTGATGAGGAATCGAATGAGCCCATCTGCGAGGCTCTACGACTTTCGATTCAAAAGTTATAGCCATTTGAACCACATCATTTTCATATCTGTACGTTTTTTGTCCGATTTCAAGGACATTTGACACATCATTTTGCATATCTGTACGGTTTTTGTCAAATATCTCGGAAACGGAAGCTCGTACAGCAAATTTATCTGCATAGGGGACTGCTAACTGTAGAATTTGATGAGGAATCGAATGAGCCCATCTGCGAGGCTCTAGGACTTTCGATTCAAAAGTTATAGCCGTTTGAACCACATCATTTTCATATCTGTACGGTTTTTGTCCGATTTCAAGGACATTTGACACATCATTTTGCATATCTGTACGGTTTTTGTGAAATATCTCGGAAACGGAAGCTCGTACAGCAAATTTATCTGCATAGGGGACTGCTAACTGTAGAATTTGATGAGGAATCGAATGAGCCCATCTGCGAGGCTCTAGGACTTTCGATTCAAAAGTTATAGCCGTTTGAACCACATCATTTTCATATCTGTACGGTTTTTGTCCGATTTCAAGGACATTTGACACATCATTTTGCATATCTGTACGGTTTTTGTCAAACATCTCGGAAACGGAAGCTCGTACAGCAAATTTATCTGCATAGGGGACTGCTAACTGTAGAATTTGATGAGGAATCGAATGAGCCCATCTGCGAGGCTCTACGACTTTCGATTCAAAAGTTATAGCCGTTTGAACCACATCATTTTCATATCTGTACGGTTTTTGTCCGATTTCAAGGACATTTGACACATCATTTTGCATATCTGTACGGTTTTTGTCAAATATCTCGGAAACGGAAGCTCGTACAGCAAATTTATCTGCATAGGGGACTGCTAACTGTAGAATTTGATGAGGAATCGAATGAGCCCATCTGCGAGGCTCTACGACTTTCGATTCAAAAGTTATAGCCGTTTGAACCACATCATTTTCATATCTGTACGGTTTTTGTCCGATTTCAAGGACATTTGACACATCATTTTGCATATCTGTACGGTTTTTGTCAAATATCTCGGAAACGGAAGCTCGTACAGCAAATGTATCTGCATAGGGGACTGCTAACTGTAGAATTTGATGAGGAATCGAATGAGCCCATCTGCGAGGCTCTAGGACTTTCGATTCAAAAGTTATAGCCGTTTGAACCACATCATTTTCATATCTGTACGGTTTTTGTCCGATTTCAAGGACATTTGACACATCATTTTGCATATCTGTACGGTTTTTGTCAAATATCTCGGAAACGGAAGCCCGTACAGCAAATTTATCTGCATAGGGGACTGCTAACTGTAGAATTTGATGAGGAATCGAATGAGCCCATCTGCGAGGCTCTACGACTTTCGATTCAAAAGTTATAGCCGTTTGAACCACATCATTTTCATATCTGTACGGTTTTTGTCAAATATCTCGGAAACGGAAGCTCGTACAGCAAATGTATCTGCATAGGGGACTGCTAACTGTAGAATTTGATGAGGAATCGAATGAGCCCATCTGCGAGGCTCTAGGACTTTCGATTCAAAAGTTATAGCCGTTTGAACCACATCATTTTCATATCTGTACGGTTTTTGTCCGATTTCAAGGACATTTGACACATCATTTTGCATATCTGTACGGTTTTTGTCAAATATCTCGGAAACGGAAGCCCGTACAGCAAATTTATCTGCATAGGGGACTGCTAACTGTAGAATTTGATGAGGAATCGAATGAGCCCATCTGCGAGGCTCTACGACTTTCGATTCAAAAGTTATAGCCTTTTGAGCCACATCATTTTTCTTATCTGTTTGGTTTTTGTCAAATATCTCGGAAACCGAAGCTCGTACAGCAAATTTACCTGCATAGGGGACTGCTAACTGTAGAATTTGATGAGGAATCGAATGAGCCCATCTGCGAGGCTCTACGACTTTCGATTCAAAAGTTATTGTTAGGGTTTGGTTTTGGGACCCAGGCGCAACAGGAAAGGAGGAGGCAAGGAACGGTAAAGCCCGGAGGGGCGATTTAATAAGATCAAAAAGGGGGATGTGGTAGTCGTACAGCCGATGGTCAGGCAGGAGCGTGGTAGTCGTACAGGCGATGGTCAGGCAGGAGCGGGGTTGTCGTACAGGCGATGGTCAGGCAGGAGCGGGGTTGTTGTACAGGCGATGGTCAGGCAGGAGCGGGGTTGTCGTACAGGCGATGTTCAGGCAGGAGCGGGGTTGTCGTACAGGCGATGGTCAGGCAGGAGCGTTGTCGTACAGGCGATGTTCAGGCAGGGGCGGGGTTGTCGTACAGGCGATGGTCAGGCAGGAGCGGGGTCGTACAGGCGGTGGTCAGGCAGGAGCGGGGTAATCGTACAGACGTGGGTCAGGCAGGAACTGGAGAGATGAGGAGGGGAGGCAGGGTGAGTGAGAGTAATCACGGGGAACGGGAAAAAACACTACAAAATACGGGTAAGGAGATTGTAGGCTAGGCTATACTTTACCACAAGAGTATTATGGTAAGATCTGGCGATGAGTGGAGTGTAGACCAGGTTCTTGTAGAGGTTGAAGGTGATTGCAGAACGAGGGACAGGTGTGGTGATGATAATTGGGAACCGGTGAGTAGAGCCGCGCCAGCGTCATCGTCGGAGACGAGCGCGCCGTTCCTTTCTTTGCGCACGGGCCGATGTGCTGGGCATGTCGGGATCCGATTCTTCGTCACCGGAGAGGGAGGAGACTGCCGAGTCCGCGGAGCTGGCCGGAGACGGGGAACGCCCGGCAGTGGGGGGAAACTCCGGAGAGCCAGAGCGTTGTATGCCCGGGCTGATGCGACGTGCGGTAGAGCGCGTAGGACGCCCCGAGCGCGCAGCGGGCCCAGAGGGGAGAGAGGGAGACGGTTGTGGAGGCGAGGGCATGCGAGCCGTAACAGGACCCCCCCCCCGAGGGGAGCCACCTGGCGACCGACCGGGGGCGTCAGGATGGGCCCGGTAGAAGTCCCGGAGGAGAGACGGGTCCAAAATGAGCTGCCTGGAGATCCAGCTGCACTCCTCGGGGCCGTACCCCTCCCAATCCGCCAGGTATTGGAACCCCCGACCCCGGCGGCGCACCTTCAGCAGCCGCCGAACCGTCCACTGGGGATGCCCGTCGACCATCTGGGGAGGCGGAGGAGCTGGGGCAGAAGGCATGAGAGGACTCGAGGAGACAGGTTTGATCTTGGACACATGGAATACCGGGTGTACCCGCATGGAAGCAGGGAGCTTAAGACATACCGCAGCCGGGTTCAGGACACGGTCGATCTCGAAGGGCCCAACGAAGCGCGGAGCCAGCTTCTTGGAGGGGACCTGGAGCGGAAGATCAGCAGTGGAGAGGTAGACACGTTGACCGGGCCGATACGCCGGAGCAGGAGTGCGGCGGCGGTTGGCACCGCGGCAGGAGCGCTCGTTGGAGCGGAGCAGGGCCCTGCGGACCTCCCTCCAGACACGGCGACAGCGGCTGAGGTGGGCCTGGACGGAGGGGACGGAGGCCTCCGACTCCTGGAGAGAGAACAGCGGGGGCTGGTACCCGAGGGATGACTCGAACGGAGACCTGCCAGTGGCAGCGCTGGTCAGGGCATTGAGGGAGTATTCGACCCAGGGCAGGTCCTTGCTCCAGGAGGTGGGGTGGAGAGCCGACACACAGCGGAGAGCGGACTCCAGGCTCTGGTTGGCCCGTTCGGCCTGGCCGTTGGTCTGCGGGTGGTAGCCAGAGGAGAGGCTGATGGTGGCGCCTATCTCCTTGCAGAAGGCCCTCCAGACTTGGGAGGTGAATTGAGGCCCACGGTCCGAGACAATGTCTCCGGGGAGACCGTGGAGCCGGTAGACATGCTGGACGAGGAGCTCAGCTGTCTCCGCAGAGGACGGGAGCTTGGGGAGCGCCACCAGATGGACCGCCTTGGAGAACCGGTCCACCACGGTGAGGATGACCGTGTTGCCCCTGGAGGGGGGAAGACCGGTGATGAAGTCCAGGGCGATGTGGGACCAGGGACGGCTGGGGACCGGGAGAGGACGCAGGAGGCCAGCCGGGGGCTGGTGGGACGCCTTGCTGCGGGAGCAGACGGGACAGGCGACCACAAACTCCCGGACGTCGGACCTCATGGAGGGCCACCAGAACCGTCGGCTCAGGAAGGAGAGGGTGCGGTGAACCCCGGGATGGCACGCAAACCGGCTGGCATGGCCCCACTGGAGCACCCGGGACCGGAACGAGTCCGGCACGAAGAGCCGGCGAGGAGGAACGTTGGCCGGACTGGGTTGGGCGCGTTGGGCCTGCCTCACCACCGCCTCAATGTTCATAGTGATCACCCCTACGACACGCGAGGTCGGCAGGATGGTCTCAGGCTCCGCGGGGGGCGCCTCGGGCGCGTGGAGGCGGGACAGCGCGTCGGCCTTGGCGTTGCGGGAGCCGGGCCGGAAGGTGAGGGTAAAGTCGAACCTTCCCAGGAACTGCGACCACCGCGCCTGGCGGGAGTTGAGGCGCTTGGCCGCCCGGATGAAGGTCAGGTTCTTGTGGTCCGACCAGACGAGGGTGGTGTGTTCCGCGCCCTCAAGCCAATGGCGCCACTCCTCCAAGGCCCCCACCACCGCCAACAACTCCCTGTTCCCGATGTCGTAATTCACCTCAGCCGGGGTGAACCGGCGGGAGAGGAAGGCACAGGGGTGCAACTTCTGGTCCTCCACTGACCGCTGGGACAGAACAGCACCGATGCCGGTGTCCGATGCGTCAACCTCGACCACGAACTGCCTGGAGGGGTCAGGATGGAGAAGGACCGGAGCGGTGGTGAAGCGCTCCTTGAGCGCAGAGAAGGCGGCGCTGGCAGCCGGTGTCCAGATGAACGGACGCAGGGATGAGGTGAGGTGGGTGAGGGGAGCTGCTACCCGGCTGTAGTCCCGTATGAAACGGCGGTAAAAGTTCGCGAAGCCAAGGAAGCTCTGGAGTTGCCTCCGGGTAGAGGGTTGAGGCCATTCAACCACGGTCTTGATTTTGCGGGGGTCGGGTCGCGTCAGGCCTCCCTCCACAATGAGCCCCAGGAACTCCACTGACGCGGAGTGAAAGGTGCACTTCTCCGCCTTGATGTATAGGCGGTTCTCCCGGAGACGCTGGATTACCATGCGGACGTGTTGGACGTGCTCCTCAGCGCTCCTGGAGAACACAAGGATGTCGTCCAGGTAGAGAACCACAAATACGTCCAGCATGTCCCTGAGCACGTCGTTCATCAGGGCCTGGAAGACAGCGGGGGCGTTGGTGAGGCCGAAGGGCATGACGAGGTATTCGTAGTGGCCACGGGAGGTCTTGAAGGCGGTCTTCCATTCGTCCCCCTCACGGATGCGCACCAGGTGATAAGCGTTTCTGAGGTCCAACTTGGTGAAGATGGTGGCACCGGTGAGGGGTTCAAAATTGGAGCTCATGAGGGGGAGTGGGTATTTATTCTTCACCGTGATGTTGTTGAGCAGCCTGTAGTCGATGCACGGCCTCAGGTCTCCTCCCTTCTTCTTTACAAAGAAGAACCCCGCTGCCACCTGGGAACGAGATGGTCGGATGAGGCCCTCGGCCAAGCACTCGGAGATGTAGGTGTCCATGGCAGCTTTCTCCGGGAGGGAGAGGTTGTAGAGACGACTGGCTGGGAGAGGGGCGCCAGGGTGGAGCTCGATGGCGCAGTCGTAGGGTCGATGAGGGGGAAGTGTGCGGGCGCGCTCCTTACTGAAGGCCTCCCCGAGGTCGTGGTACATCAAAGGGACCGTGGAGAGGTCAGGAGGAGCGGGACGGGGCCGGTCAACCCGAGTGGAGGTCTGAGCAGCTCGGAGGCAGCGGGCGTGGCAGGTGGTGCTCCAGCTGAGGATGCGCCCCGAGCTCCAGCAGACATGAGGGGTATGGAGTTCCAGCCAGGGCCTCCCTAAGATGAACGGAGCGTCGGGAGAGTGGATGACGAAGGGGCGGACGTTCTCCACGTGGTTACCCGAGACTGTGAGAGTGAGGGGCAGGGTCCGGTGCGTGATGGGACCCATGGGATGGCCATCCAGGGCGAAAGCCGAGAGGGGCCTCTCCAGAGGGGAGAGAGGGAGTGCCGCTTTGTGGGCGAACTTGACGTCCACGAAGTTCTCGTCGGCACCGGAGTCGATGAGGACAGGGACGGAGAGCGTGTGCCCCTGCCAGGCGAGGGTGACAGTGAACCTGGCGGCACGGGTCCGGGATAGAGGATGGATGAGCCGGCTTACTTGGTACCCCCTGGCGAGTGAGCCTACTCTTTTTGCCGCCCTGGGAGGCGCAGAGGAACAGGAGTCGACGGCGTGCGCTGGGCTAGCGCAGTATATGCATAGTCCGTTCTGTTCCCGGTGCTCACGCTCTGCAGGGGTCAGTCGGGTCCAACCCAGTTGCATGGGTTCCTCTCCAGCGGTGTTTGGGGGGGCGAGGGAGGCCGGGACAGGCCGAGAGAGACCGGCAGAGGGAGGCGGAGACGGTCTGGGTGCGCTGTGGTGTTGGTGCGCCCGCTCGCGCCTGCGTTCCCGGTGGCGCTCGTCAATGGCTATGGAGAGGGAGACGAGTTGGTTCAGGGTCGCTGGTCTGTCTCCTCCAGCCAGGCTGTCCTTCATGGCGTCCCCCAGACCCCGTCGGAAGGCGCTGTATAGGGCAGACTCGTTCCAGGAGCAACGGGCAGCGAGGATGCGGAACTCCGTGGCGTAGTCCGCTACTGAGCTGGAACCCTGGGTGAGGGCGGAGAGAGCAGCGTCCGCGTCCTGTCCGTGGACGTCGTGGTCGAACACAGTCCTGAATTCTGCCACGAAGGCAGTGTAGTCCTGCATGTAGGCAGCTGCGCCCTCGCGACCCGCCATGACCCAACGGCGAGCCCGTCCCGTGGTCAGGTTGGCAATGTAGGCTATCCGAGCCGACGCAGTGGAGTACATGCTTGGCTGGAGGTCAAACACGTACTCACACTGCATGAGGAACTCCCGGCAGAGGGTGAACGTCCCGTCGTAGAGGGCCGGGGAGGCGAGATGGGGCTCCCGGTTTGGTGGAGCGGTGGGGTTCAGGAACGGAGCCAGGCGGGCACTGACCGCGGTGACCTGGTCGGACAAGGTGCAGACCAGAGTAGCGAGGCCCCTCAGTCGCTCGTCCTGGGCGTGCTGTTGGGCGGATACCTGCTGCGGTTGCTCAGCTTGGGTCCGTGGGAGGGCTTGGAGTAGTCCGGGAGGTGCAGGTCTCTCCTCCATGTTGGCTGGGTCCAAACTGGCCAGATCTTACTGTTAGGGTTTGGTTTTGGGACCCAGGCGCAACAGGAAAGGAGGAGGCAAGGAACGGTAAAGCCCGGAGGGGCGATTTAATAAGATCAAAAAGGGGGATGTGGTAGTCGTACAGCCGATGGTCAGGCAGGAGCGTGGTAGTCGTACAGGCGATGGTCAGGCAGGAGCGGGGTTGTCGTACAGGCGATGGTCAGGCAGGAGCGGGGTTGTTGTACTGGCGATGGTCAGGCAGGAGCGGGGTTGTCGTACAGGCGATGTTCAGGCAGGAGCGGGGTTGTCGTACAGGCGATGGTCAGGCAGGAGCGTTGTCGTACAGGCGATGTTCAGGCAGGGGCGGGGTTGTCGTACAGGCGATGGTCAGGCAGGAGCGGGGTCGTACAGGCGGTGGTCAGGCAGGAGCGGGGTAATCGTACAGACGTGGGTCAGGCAGGAACTGGAGAGATGAGGAGGGGAGGCAGGGTGAGTGAGAGTAATCACGGGGAACGGGAAAAAACACTACAAAATACGGGTAAGGAGATTGTAGGCTAGGCTATACTTTACCACAAGAGTATTATGGTAAGATCTGGCGATGAGTGGAGTGTAGACCAGGTTCTTGTAGAGGTTGAAGGTGATTGCAGAACGAGGGACAGGTGTGGTGATGATAATTGGGAACCGGTGAGTAGAGCCGCGCCAGCGTCATCGTCGGAGACGAGCGCGCCGTTCCTGTCTTTGCGCACGGGCCGATGTGCTGGGCATGTCGGGATCCGATTCTTCGTCACCGGAGAGGGAGGAGACTGCCGAGTCCGCGGAGCTGGCCGGAGACGGGGAACGCCCGGCAGTGGGGGGAAACTCCGGAGAGCCAGAGCGTTGTATGCCCGGGCTGATGCGACGTGCGGTAGAGCGCGTAGGACGCCCCGAGCGCGCAGCGGGCCCAGAGGGGAGAGAGGGAGACGGTTGTGGAGGCGAGGGCATGCGAGCCGTAACAGTTATAGCCTTTTGAGCCTGTGAGTTGCCATCACTGCTAGTCCTCTAATCAACCAGTATCAACACATCATTTATATGTGACCGCCGCTGGTGATTTGGTCCTCAACTAGGCATTTTCATTTTTCAGTTTTTTACAGATTATGAAAGTGCAGATTGTAAGCTTTCAAATGAGGTCTCATACATTGAAATCTGAACATATTTGAAGAAGATATGCTTATTTGAATGCTAGTACTGCCAAATCAACTTAGCTGAGAAATCGCCCTCCAAAGTTCTCCAACAATTTCACACCTCTGACTGCCAGGTAATGGGCGTGAACAATAGCCTGGTAACCGCACCCCCAGCCACTCCCCCACTGGACGATCTGTCATTATCTGTCAGAGTGGCTGTCAACTTGGGGTATTACCTGAGAGTGGGGTGCTCTCTCACTGATTACCCCACACTCTTTGAGTCAGTATTAATCTTGTGTTGTGAATGCAGTTAAGAACAATATAAGATGAAGTTCAAATTTAACGTTCTTTATTGTCAAATACATGATATACATTACAAGCATAAGTAGTAAAGTGTACAAAAAAAGGCAACAGTCTAAGTGTTAAAGTGTACAGTCAGTTGTATAGACAAGGTGCATAGTGTTCATTGTGATCAAGTGCACAACAAAGTAATAAGGTGCATAGTGTTCAATGTGATCAAGTGCACAACAAAGTAATAACAAGGTGCATAGTGTTCATTGTGATCAAGTGCACAGCAAAGTAATAACAAGGTGCATAGTGTTCATTGTGATCAAGTGTACAACAAAGTAATAACAGTCCCCAGCTCAATACTCAAGGTAATAACAGTACTCGGCTCAGTATTCAATATTCGAACAATGCAGTCTGTGCAAGTGTGCGCAAGTCTGTGCAAGAGAACACGCAATGCTTCAGTATACAAACAGGAAAAGGCTGTGGCCTTTCTCCTGCAGTGCTGTCCATCCTGATGATCTGCAGTGAATCTACAAGCGGACAGTCTTGTTCTGAGCTGCTGTGGAGTTTGGCGGGGGACATGTGACGTCTCGTCCCTCATCAGAACAGAACTCTCTGATCTTGTTAAAGAGATATGTCTGTCTGGCCATGTCCAGTCCGGGTGGGGCTTGCACAAGAAGACCTTCTCTGGGGGGCAGGACATCAGGCTTGCGCAGCAGCTGAAACTCAACTGCTGGTGCATCACGGTGTTCTCTGGCCACAACCATGCCAGGTCTCTCAGCATCAAAACTGCAATAGAATAGAAGGAAGAAAGTACATTAAACTATTGCCCACAGTACTGGCACTCCATGTACATAAAATAGTACCAGAAAGTGTTGATTAAATAGACTAGCTAATGCATGATAATTACCTGAAGTGCTGGTAACTCGAAATCTGTGGGAGTGCCCGGAAGTAGGGTTTCAGATGCTCTTGCCAGTTGTAGCATTTGCATGTCCAAGCGCATGGGGGTCTGCACTTGTCCACCATTCTCCTGGTAGTCTTGGGCTATGGCCTGGAGCTTGTTCTTGCTCATGCTGTAACCAAAACAAAAAACAAGGTGTCAGACTAACATACCTCTCATGCTCTCTCATTCTGTTTCTCTCTGTAATAGCTACCTAGCTAGCTAGCTAGATATTAGCTGCCTCGCTGGCTAGTTTAGGAACACAGGGCTAGCTCAGCTAACTAGCATGTTAGCTAACGTTAGCTAGCTAGATATTAGCTGCCTCGCTGGCTAGTTTAGGAACACAGGGCTAGCTCAGCTAACTAGCATGTTAGCTAACGTTAGCTAGCTAGATATTAGCTGCCTCGCTGGGTAGTTTAGGAACAAAGGGCTAGCTCAGCTAACTAGCATGTTAGCTAACATTAGCTAGCTAGATATTAGCTGCCTCGCTGGGTAGTTTAGGAACACAGGGCTAGCTCAGCTAACTAGCATGTTAGCTAACGTTAGCTAGCTAGCCTTTGTTAGTTAGTGCTAGATTTGTTATGCTAGCTAGACTCAGTCACTTGTTTAGAAATGAGCTACTGCTAAACGACTAACGTAAATGTAAACAGCACAGATAGTATAAAGATAGCTTACTCGAAGCATTGTCCTCTTCTTCACTACCACATTCCGAGTTTGTACCATCGTCAACATCCATGTAGTCCTTTAGGTACGAATCCATAAGTTCTCCATTGTCGAATCGTCGAGCGGCGTTGAGCAGATCTTTGTTCAGAGCTTTCGCAAAAGCTGTAGCATCCATGGTTAAACGTGGAACTGAAATGTAAACAAACACGGCGTGCAGTTCTTATTGGCAGGGTGGGGGCGGAGAACCCGGAAGCAATAGCCAATGAAAACAAATCATGCTAATCGATCTGCCCGCCCCCAAGCCCGGCTCGAAATCAGCTAAAAACGAGCTTAGTTTGCAGACTAATTAAACGTATTTCGTGAACCTAAAACTGTTGTCTGTTATAGTAAGTAGGTTCTTCACAACTTCAACTTTGGTAATACGCAAAAAAACAAAAAACGAAAAAAAACATTTTTTTAGCTATTTTGCCCTCTAGCGCATTTCGGGGTTTGCCGAGTTGCGGACCAAATCACCAGCCGCTGTCACATATGACAACTTGGTTAAACAAAGCTCAGAGAGCAATATGTACTCTATTCTGTCTTCAATTGGGGGTGTTTTTGTCAAAGAATGAATACAGAATAATTGTAGGAGTGTGGAGTTTGGCGGGGGACATGTGACGTCTCGTCCCTCATCAGAACAGAACTCTCTGATCTTGTTAAAGAGATATGTCTGTCTGGCCATGTCCAGTCCGGGTGGGGCTTGCACAAGAAGACCTTCTCTGGGGGGCAGGACATCAGGCTTGCGCAGCAGCTGAAACTCAACTGCTGGTGCATCACGGTGTTCTCTGGCCACAACCATGCCAGGTCTCTCAGCATCAAAACTGCAATAGAATAGAAGGAAGAAAGTACATTAAACTATTGCCCACAGTACTGGCACTCCATGTACATAAAATAGTACCAGAAAGTGTTGATTAAATAGACTAGCTAATGCATGATAATTACCTGAAGTGCTGGTAACTCGAAATCTGTGGGAGTGCCCGGAAGTAGGGTTTCAGATGCTCTTGCCAGTTGTAGCATTTGCATGTCCAACATTTTTTTAGCTATTTTGCCCTCTAGCGCATTTCGGGGTTTGCCGAGTTGCGGACCAAATCACCAGCCGCTGTCACATATGACAACTTGGTTAAACAAAGCTCAGAGAGCAATATGTACTCTATTCTGTCTTCAATTGGGGGTGTTTTTGTCAAAGAATGAATACAGAATAATTGTAGAAAATTCTTACTCTAAAGTTTATCCCCATTATGGACTTACTTGTTTTCTCTAAGTCAGTGTGTCAGATCCAGAAGTCACTAGCTACTCTGATGAGATGGAATGGATCACTGACTGTTTAAGTGTCTGCGTCAGCAACGTCTACTATGACATCATAAAAGCAATGGGAGATGTAACGTGGCGAGGCGCCCTCTAGTGGTTTTGATAAGTTAACATGATACGGTTTTTGTCAAATATCTCGGAAACCGAAGCTCGTACAGCAAATTTATCTGCATAGGGGACTGCTAACTGTAGAATTTGATGAGGAATCGAATGAGCCCATCTGCGAGGCTCTAGGACTTTCGATTCAAAAGTTATAGCCGTTTGAACCACATCATTTTCATATCTGTACGGTTTTTGTCCGATTTCAAGGACATTTGACACATCATTTTGCATATCTGTACGGTTTTTGTCAAATATCTCGGAAACGGAAGCTCGTACAGCAAATTTATCTGCATAGGGGACTGCTAACTGTAGAATTTGATGAGGAATCGAATGAGCCCATCTGCGAGGCTCTACGACTTTCGATTCAAAAGTTATAGCCGTTTGAACCACATCATTTTCATATCTGTACGGTTTTTGTCCGATTTCAAGGACATTTGACACATCATTTTGCATATCTGTACGGTTTTTGTCAAATATCTCGGAAACGGAAGCTCGTACAGCAAATTTATCTGCATAAGGGACTGCTAACTGTAGAATTTGATGAGGAATCGAATGAGCCCATCTGCGAGGCTCTAGGACTTTCGATTCAAAAGTTATAGCCGTTTGAACCACATCATTTTCATATCTGTACGGTTTTTGTCCGATTTCAAGGACATTTGACACATCATTTTGCATATCTGTACGGTTTTTGTCAAATATCTCGGAAACGGAAGCTCGTACAGCAAATTTACCTGCATAGGGGACTGCTAACTGTAGAATTTGATGAGGAATCGAATGAGCCCATCTGCGAGGCTCTACGACTTTCGATTCAAAAGTTATAGCCTTTTGAGCCTGTGAGTTGCCATCACTGCTAGTCCTCTAATCAACCAGTATCAACACATCATTTATATGACAACTTGGTTAAACAAAGCTCAGAGAGCAATATGTACTCTATTCTGTCTTCAATTGGGGGTGTTTTTGTCAAAGAATGAATACAGAATAATTGTAGAAAATTCTTACTCTAAAGTTTATCCCCATTATGGACTTACTTGTTTTCTCTAAGTCAGTGTGTCAGATCCAGAAGTCACTAGCTACTCTGATGAGATGGAATGGATCACTGACTGTTTAAGTGTCTGCGTCAGCAACGTCTACTATGACATCATAAAAGCAATGGGAGATGTAACGTGGCGAGGCGCCCTCTAGTGGTTTTGATAAGTTAACATGATACGGTTTTTGTCAAATATCTCGGAAACGGAAGCTCGTACAGCAAATTTATCTGCATAGGGGACTGCTAACTGTAGAATTTGATGAGGAATCGAATGAGCCCATCTGCGAGGCTCTACGACTTTCGATTCAAAAGTTATAGCCGTTTGAACCACATCATTTTCATATCTGTACGGTTTTTGTCCGATTTCAAGGACATTTGACACATCATTTTGCATATCTGTACGGTTTTTGTCAAATATCTCGGAAACGGAAGCTCGTACAGCAAATTTATCTGCATAGGGGACTGCTAACTGTAGAATTTGATGAGGAATCGAATGAGCCCATCTGCGAGGCTCTACGACTTTCGATTCAAAAGTTATAGCCGTTTGAACCACATCATTTTCATATCTGTACGGTTTTTGTCCGATTTCAAGGACATTTGACACATCATTTTGCATATCTGTACGGTTTTTGTCAAATATCTCGGAAACGGAAGCTCGTACAGCAAATTTACCTGCATAGGGGACTGCTAACTGTAGAATTTGATGAGGAATCGAATGAGCCCATCTGCGAGGCTCTACGACTTTCGATTCAAAAGTTATAGCCTTTTGAGCCTGTGAGTTGCCATCACTGCTAGTCCTCTAATCAACCAGTATCAACACATCATTTATATGACAACTTGGTTAAACAAAGCTCAGAGAGCAATATGTACTCTATTCTGTCTTCAATTGGGGGTGTTTTTGTCAAAGAATGAATACAGAATAATTGTAGAAAATTCTTACTCTAAAGTTTATCCCCATTATGGACTTACTTGTTTTCTCTAAGTCAGTGTGTCAGATCCAGAAGTCACTAGCTACTCTGATGAGATGGAATGGATCACTGACTGTTTAAGTGTCTGCGTCAGCAACGTCTACTATGACATCATAAAAGCAATGGGAGATGTAACGTGGCGAGGCGCCCTCTAGTGGTTTTGATAAGTTAACATGATACGGTTTTTGTCAAATATCTCGGAAACGGAAGCTCGTACAGCAAATTTATCTGCATAGGGGACTGCTAACTGTAGAATTTGATGAGGAATCGAATGAGCCCATCTGCGAGGCTCTACGACTTTCGATTCAAAAGTTATAGCCGTTTGAACCACATCATTTTCATATCTGTACGGTTTTTGTCCGATTTCAAGGACATTTGACACATCATTTTGCATATCTGTACGGTTTTTGTCAAATATCTCGGAAACGGAAGCTCGTACAGCAAATTTATCTGCATAGGGGACTGCTAACTGTAGAATTTGATGAGGAATCGAATGAGCCCATCTGCGAGGCTCTACGACTTTCGATTCAAAAGTTATAGCCGTTTGAACCACATCATTTTCATATCTGTACGGTTTTTGTCCGATTTCAAGGACATTTGACACACCATTTTGCATATCTGTACGGTTTTTGTCAAATATCTCGGAAACGGAAGCTCGTACAGCAAATTTATCTGCATAGGGGACTGCTAACTGTAGAATTTGATGAGGAATCGAATGAGCCCATCTGCGAGGCTCTACGACTTTCGATTCAAAAGTTATAGCCGTTTGATCCACATCATTTTCATATCTGTACGTTTTTTGTCCGATTTCAAGGACATTTGACACATCATTTTTCATATCTGTACGGTTTTTGTCAAATATCTCGGAAACGGAAGCTCGTACAGCAAATTTATCTGCATAGGGGACTGCTAACTGTAGAATTTGATGAGGAATCGAATGAGCCCATCTGCGAGGCTCTACGACTTTCGATTCAAAAGTTATAGCCTTTTGAACCACATCATTTTCATATCTGTACGTTTTTTGTCCGATTTCAAGGACATTTGACACACCATTTTGCATATCTGTTTGGTTTTTGTCAAATATCTCGGAAACCGAAGCTCGTACAGCAAATTTACCTGCATAGTGGACTGCTAACTGTAGAATTTGATGAGGAATCGAATGAGCCCATCTGCGAGGCTCTACGACTTTCGATTCAAAAGTTATAGCCTTTTGAGCCTGTGAGTTGCCATCACTGCTAGTCCTCTAATCAACCAGTATCAACACATCATTTATATGACAACTTGGTTAAACAAAGCTCAGAGAGCAATATGTACTCTATTCTGTCTTCAATTGGGGGTGTTTTTGTCAAAGAATGAATACAGAATAATTGTAGAAAATTCTTACTCTAAAGTTTATCCCCATTATGGACTTACTTATTTTCTCTAAGTCAGTGTGTCAGATCCAGAAGTCACTAGCTACTCTGATGAGATGGAATGGATCACTGACTGTTTAAGTGTCTGCGTCAGCAACGTCTACTATGACATCATAAAAGCAATGGGAGATGTAACGTGGCGAGGCGCCCTCTAGTGGTTTTGATAAGTTAACATGATACGGTTTTTGTCAAATATCTCGGAAACGGAAGCTCGTACAGCAAATTTATCTGCATAGGGGACTGCTAACTGTAGAATTTGATGAGGAATCGAATGAGCCCATCTGCGAGGCTCTAGGACTTTCGATTCAAAAGTTATAGCCGTTTGAACCACATCATTTTCATATCTGTACGGTTTTTGTCCGATTTCAAGGACATTTGACACATCATTTTGCATATCTGTACGGTTTTTGTCAAATATCTCGGAAACGGAAGCTCGTACAGCAAATTTATCTGCCTAGGGGACTGCTAACTGTAGAATTTGATGAGGAATCGAATGAGCCCATCTGCGAGGCTCTACGACTTTCGATTCAAAAGTTATAGCCTTTTGAGCCACATCATTTTTCTTATCTGTTTGGTTTTTGTCAAATATCTCGGAAACCGAAGCTCGTACAGCAAAGTTACCTGCATAGGGGACTGCTAACTGTAGAATTTGATGAGGAATCGAATGAGCCCATCTGCGAGGCTCTACGACTTTCGATTCAAAAGTTATAGCCGTTTGAACCACATCATTTTCATATCTGTACGGTTTTTGTCCGATTTCAAGGACATTTGACACACATTTTGCATATCTGTACGGTTTTTGTCAAATATCTCGGAAACGGAAGCTCGTACAGCAAATTTATCTGTATAGGGGACTGCTAACTGTAGAATTTGATGAGGAATCGAATGAGCCCATCTGCGAGGCTCTACGACTTTCGATTCAAAAGTTATAGCCGTTTGAACCACATCATTTTCATATCTGTACGGTTTTTGTCCGATTTCAAGGACATTTGACACATCATTTTGCATATCTGTACGGTTTTTGTCAAATATCTCGGAAACGGAAGCTCGTACAGCAAATTTATCTGCATAGGGGACTGCTAACTGTAGAATTTGATGAGGAATCGAATGAGCCCATCTGCGAGGCTCTACGACTTTCGATTCAAAAGTTATAGCCGTTTGAACCACATCATTTTCATATCTGTACGTTTTTTGTCCGATTTCAAGGACATTTGACACATCATTTTTCATATCTGTACGGTTTTTGTCAAATATCTCGGAAACGGAAGCTCGTACAGCAAATTTATCTGCATAGGGGACTGCTAACTGTAGAATTTGATGAGGAATCGAATGAGCCCATCTGCGAGGCTCTACGACTTTCGATTCAAAAGTTATAGCCTTTTGAACCACATCATTTTCATATCTGTACGTTTTTTGTCCGATTTCAAGGACATTTGACACACCATTTTGCATATCTGTTTGGTTTTTGTCAAATATCTCGGAAACCGAAGCTCGTACAGCAAATTTACCTGCATAGTGGACTGCTAACTGTAGAATTTGATGAGGAATCGAATGAGCCCATCTGCGAGGCTCTACGACTTTCGATTCAAAAGTTATAGCCTTTTGAGCCTGTGAGTTGCCATCACTGCTAGTCCTCTAATCAACCAGTATCAACACATCATTTATATGACAACTTGGTTAAACAAAGCTCAGAGAGCAATATGTACTCTATTCTGTCTTCAATTGGGGGTGTTTTTGTCAAAGAATGAATACAGAATAATTGTAGAAAATTCTTACTCTAAAGTTTATCCCCATTATGGACTTACTTATTTTCTCTAAGTCAGTGTGTCAGATCCAGAAGTCACTAGCTACTCTGATGAGATGGAATGGATCACTGACTGTTTAAGTGTCTGCGTCAGCAACGTCTACTATGACATCATAAAAGCAATGGGAGATGTAACGTGGCGAGGCGCCCTCTAGTGGTTTTGATAAGTTAACATGATACGGTTTTTGTCAAATATCTCGGAAACGGAAGCTCGTACAGCAAATTTATCTGCATAGGGGACTGCTAACTGTAGAATTTGATGAGGAATCGAATGAGCCCATCTGCGAGGCTCTAGGACTTTCGATTCAAAAGTTATAGCCGTTTGAACCACATCATTTTCATATCTGTACGGTTTTTGTCCGATTTCAAGGACATTTGACACATCATTTTGCATATCTGTACGGTTTTTGTCAAATATCTCGGAAACGGAAGCTCGTACAGCAAATTTATCTGCCTAGGGGACTGCTAACTGTAGAATTTGATGAGGAATCGAATGAGCCCATCTGCGAGGCTCTACGACTTTCGATTCAAAAGTTATAGCCTTTTGAGCCACATCATTTTTCTTATCTGTTTGGTTTTTGTCAAATATCTCGGAAACCGAAGCTCGTACAGCAAAGTTACCTGCATAGGGGACTGCTAACTGTAGAATTTGATGAGGAATCGAATGAGCCCATCTGCGAGGCTCTACGACTTTCGATTCAAAAGTTATAGCCGTTTGAACCACATCATTTTCATATCTGTACGGTTTTTGTCCGATTTCAAGGACATTTGACACACATTTTGCATATCTGTACGGTTTTTGTCAAATATCTCGGAAACGGAAGCTCGTACAGCAAATTTATCTGTATAGGGGACTGCTAACTGTAGAATTTGATGAGGAATCGAATGAGCCCATCTGCGAGGCTCTACGACTTTCGATTCAAAAGTTATAGCCGTTTGAACCACATCATTTTCATATCTGTACGGTTTTTGTCCGATTTCAAGGACATTTGACACATCATTTTGCATATCTGTACGGTTTTTGTCAAATATCTCGGAAACGGAAGCTCGTACAGCAAATTTATCTGCATAGGGGACTGCTAACTGTAGAATTTGATGAGGAATCGAATGAGCCCATCTGCGAGGCTCTACGACTTTCGATTCAAAAGTTATAGCCGTTTGAACCACATCATTTTCATATCTGTACGGTTTTTGTCCGATTTCAAGGACATTTGACACATCATTTTTCATATCTGTACGGTTTTTGTCAAATATCTCGGAAACGGAAGCTCGTACAGCAAATTTATCTGCATAGGGTACTGCTAACTGTAGAATTTGATGAGGAATCGAATGAGCCCATCTGCGAGGCTCTACGACTTTCGATTCAAAAGTTATAGCCTTTTGAGCCACATCATTTTTCTTATCTGTTTGGTTTTTGTCAAATATCTCGGAAACCGAAGCTTGTACAGCAAATTTACCTGCGTTGGGGACTGCTAACTGTAGAATTTGATGAGGAATAGAATGAGCCTATCAGCGAGGCTCTACGACTTTCGATTCAAAAGTTATAGCCGTTTGAACCACATCATTTTCATATCTGTACGTTTTTTGTCCGATTTCAAGGACATTTGACACATCATTTTTCATATCTGTACGGTTTTTGTCAAATATCTCGGAAACGGAAGCTCGTACAGCAAATTTATCTGCATAGGGGACTGCTAACTGTAGAATTTGATGAGGAATCGAATGAGCCCACCTGCGATGCTCTACGACTTTCGATTCAAAAGTTATAGCCTTTTGAGCCTGTGAGTTGCCATCACTGCTAGTCCTCTAATCAACCAGTATCAACACATCATTTATATGACAACTTGGTTAAACAAAGCTCAGAGAGCAATATGTACTCTATTCTGTCTTCAATTGGGGGTGTTTTTGTCAAAGAATGAATACAGAATAATTGTAGAAAATTCTTACTCTAAAGTTTATCCCCATTATGGACTTACTTGTTTTCTCTAAGTCAGTGTGTCAGATCCAGAAGTCACTAGCTACTCTGATGAGATGGAATGGATCACTGACTGTTTAAGTGTCTGCGTCAGCAACGTCTACTATGACATCATAAAAGCAATGGGAGATGTAACGTGGCGAGGCGCCCTCTAGTGGTTTTGATAAGTTAACATGATACGGTTTTTGTCAAATATCTCGGAAACCGAAGCTCGTACAGCAAATTTATCTGCATAGGGGACTGCTAACTGTAGAATTTGATGAGGAATCGAATGAGCCCATCTGCGAGGCTCTACGACTTTCGATTCAAAAGTTATAGCCTTTTGAGCCTGTGAGTTGCCATCACTGCTAGTCCTCTAATCAACCAGTATCAACACATCATTTATATGACAACTTGGTTAAACAAAGCTCAGAGAGCAATATGTACTCTATTCTGTCTTCAATTGGGGGTGTTTTTGTCAAAGAATGAATACAGAATAATTGTAGAAAATTCTTACTCTAAAGTTTATCCCCATTATGGACTTACTTGTTTTCTCTAAGTCAGTGTGTCAGATCCAGAAGTCACTAGCTACTCTGATGAGATGGAATGGATCACTGACTGTTTAAGTGTCTGCGTCAGCAACGTCTACTATGACATCATAAAAGCAATGGGAGATGTAACGTGGCGAGGCGCCCTCTAGTGGTTTTGATAAGTTAACATGATACGGTTTTTGTCAAATATCTCGGAAACCGAAGCTCGTACAGCAAATTTATCTGCATAGGGGACTGCTAACTGTAGAATTTGATGAGGAATCGAATGAGCCCATCTGCGAGGCTCTAGGACTTTCGATTCAAAAGTTATAGCCGTTTGAACCACATCATTTTCATATCTGTACGGTTTTTGTCCGATTTCAAGGACATTTGACACATCATTTTGCATATCTGTACGGTTTTTGTCAAATATCTCGGAAACGGAAGCTCGTACAGCAAATTTATCTGCATAGGGGACTGCTAACTGTAGAATTTGATGAGGAATCGAATGAGCCCATCTGCGAGGCTCTACGACTTTCGATTCAAAAGTTATAGCCATTTGAACCACATCATTTTCATATCTGTACGGTTTTTGTCCAATTTCAAGGACATTTGACACATCATTTTGCATATCTGTACGGTTTTTGTCAAATATCTCGGAAACGGAAGCTCGTACAGCAAATTTATCTGCATAGGGGACTGCTAACTGTAGAATTTGATGAGGAATCGAATGAGCCCATCTGCGAGGCTCTACGACTTTCGATTCAAAAGTTATAGCCGTTTGAACCACATCATTTTCATATCTGTACGGTTTTTGTCCGATTTCAAGGACATTTGACACATCATTTTGCATATCTGTACGGTTTTTGTCAAATATCTCGGAAACGGAAGCTCGTACAGCAAATGTATCTGCATAGGGGACTGCTAACTGTAGAATTTGATGAGGAATCGAATGAGCCCATCTGCGAGGCTCTACGACTTTCGATTCAAAAGTTATATCCGTTTGAACCACATCATTTTCATATCTGTACGGTTTTTGTCCGATTTCAAGGACATTTGACACATCATTTTGCATATCTGTACGGTTTTTGTCAAATATCTCGGAAACGGAAGCTCGTACAGCAAATTTATCTGCATAGGGGACTGCTAACTGTAGAATTTGATGAGGAATCGAATGAGCCCATCTGCGAGGCTCTACGACTTTCGATTCAAAAGTTATAGCCGTTTGAACCACATCATTTTCATATCTGTACGGTTTTTGTCCGATTTCAAGGACATTTGACACATCATTTTGCATATCTGTACGGTTTTTGTCAAATATCTCGGAAACGGAAGCTCGTACAGCAAATTTATCTGCATAGGGGACTGCTAACTGTAGAATTTGATGAGGAATCGAATGAGCCCATCTGCGAGGCTCTACGACTTTCGATTCAAAAGTTATATCCGTTTGAACCACATCATTTTCATATCTGTACGGTTTTTGTCCGATTTCAAGGACATTTGACACATCATTTTGCATATCTGTACGGTTTTTGTCAAATATCTCGGAAACGGAAGCTCGTACAGCAAATTTATCTGCATAGGGGACTGCTAACTGTAGAATTTGATGAGGAATCGAATGAGCCCATCTGCGAGGCTCTACGACTTTCGATTCAAAAGTTATAGCCATTTGAACCACATCATTTTCATATCTGTACGGTTTTTGTCCGATTTCAAGGACATTTGACACATCATTTTGCATATCTGTACGGTTTTTGTCAAATATCTCGGAAACGGAAGCTCGTACAGCAAATTTATCTGCATAGGGGACTGCTAACTGTAGAATTTGATGAGGAATCGAATGAGCCCATCTGCGAGGCTCTACGACTTTCGATTCAAAAGTTATAGCCGTTTGAACCACATCATTTTCATATCTGTACGGTTTTTGTCCGATTTCAAGGACATTTGACACATCATTTTGCATATCTGTACGGTTTTTGTCAAATATCTCGGAAACGGAAGCTCGTACAGCAAATTTATCTGCATAGGGGACTGCTAACTGTAGAATTTGATGAGGAATCGAATGAGCCCATCTGCGAGGCTCTACGACTTTCGATTCAAAAGTTATAGCCGTTTGAACCACATCATTTTCATATCTGTACGGTTTTTGTCCGATTTCAAGGACATTTGACACATCATTTTGCATATCTGTACGGTTTTTGTCAAATATCTCGGAAACGGAAGCTCGTACAGCAAATTTATCTGCATAGGGGACTGCTAACTGTAGAATTTGATGAGGAATCGAATGAGCCCATCTGCGAGGCTCTAGGACTTTCGATTCAAAAGTTATAGCCGTTTGAACCACATCATTTTCATATCTGTACGGTTTTTGTCCGATTTCAAGGACATTTGACACATCATTTTGCATATCTGTACGGTTTTTGTCAAATATCTCGGAAACGGAAGCTCGTACAGCAAATTTATCTGCATAGGGGACTGCTAACTGTAGAATTTGATGAGGAATCGAATGAGCCCATCTGCGAGGCTCTACGACTTTCGATTCAAAAGTTATAGCCTTTTGAGCCACATCATTTTTCTTATCTGTTTGGTTTTTGTCAAATATCTCGGAAACCGAAGCTCGTACAGCAAATTTACCTGCATAGGGGACTGCTAACTGTAGAATTTGATGAGGAATCGAATGAGCCCATCTGCGAGGCTCTACGACTTTCGATTCAAAAGTTATAGCCTTTTGAGCCTGTGAGTTGCCATCACTGCTAGTCCTCTAATCAACCAGTATCAACACATCATTTATATGACAACTTGGTTAAACAAAGCTCAGAGAGCAATATGTACTCTATTCTGTCTTCAATTGGGGGTGTTTTTGTCAAAGAATGAATACAGAATAATTGTAGAAAATTCTTACTCTAAAGTTTATCCCCATTATGGACTTACTTGTTTTCTCTAAGTCAGTGTGTCAGATCCAGAAGTCACTAGCTACTCTGATGAGATGGAATGGATCACTGACTGTTTAAGTGTCTGCGTCAGCAACGTCTACTATGACATCATAAAAGCAATGGGAGATGTAACGTGGCGAGGCGCCCTCTAGTGGTTTTGATAAGTTAACATGATACGGTTTTTGTCAAATATCTCGGAAACGGAAGCTCGTACAGCAAATTTATCTGCATAGGGGACTGCTAACTGTAGAATTTGATGAGGAATCGAATGAGCCCATCTGCGAGGCTCTACGACTTTCGATTCAAAAGTTATAGCCATTTGAACCACATCATTTTCATATCTGTACGGTTTTTGTCCGATTTCAAGGACATTTGACACATCATTTTGCATATCTGTACGGTTTTTGTCAAATATCTCGGAAACGGAAGCTCGTACAGCAAATGTATCTGCATAGGGGACTGCTAACTGAAGAATTTGATGAGGAATCGAATGAGCCCATCTGCGAGGCTCTACGACTTTCGATTCAAAAGTTATAGCCTTTTGAGCCACATCATTTTTCTTATCTGTTTGGTTTTTGTCAAATATCTCGGAAACCGAAGCTCGTACAGCAAATTTACCTGCATAGGGGACTGCTAACTGTAGAATTTGACGAGGAATCGAATGAGCCCATCTGCGAGGCTCTACGACTTTCGATTCAAAAGTTATAGCCTTTTGAGCCTGTGAGTTGCCATCACTGCTAGTCCTCTAATCAACCAGTATCAACACATCATTTATATGACAACTTGGTTAAACAAAGCTCAGAGAGCAATATGTACTCTATTCTGTCTTCAATTGGGGGTGTTTTTGTCAAAGAATGAATACAGAATAATTGTAGAAAATTCTTACTCTAAAGTTTATCCCCATTATGGACTTACTTGTTTTCTCTAAGTCAGTGTGTCAGATCCAGAAGTCACTAGCTACTCTGATGAGGTGGAATGGATCACTGACTGTTTAAGGGTCTGCGTCAGCAACGTCTACTATGACATCATAAAAGCAATGGGAGATGTAACGGTGCGAGGCGCCCTCTAGTGGTTTTGATAAGTTAACATGATACGGTTTTTGTCAAATATCTCGGAAACGGAAGCTCGTACAGCAAATTTATCTGCAAGGGGACTGCTAACTGTAGAATTTGATGAGGAATCGAATGAGCCCATCTGCGAGGCTCTACGACTTTCGATTCAAAAGTTATATCCGTTTGAACCACATCATTTTCATATCTGTACGGTTTTTGTCCAATTTCAAGGACATTTGACACATCATTTTGCATATCTGTACGGTTTTTGTCAAATATCTCGGAAACGGAAGCTCGTACAGCAAATGTATCTGCATAGGGGACTGCTAACTGTAGAATTTGATGAGGAATCGAATGAGCCCATCTGCGAGGCTCTACGACTTTCGATTCAAAAGTTATATCCGTTTGAACCACATCATTTTCATATCTGTACGGTTTTTGTCCGATTTCAAGGACATTTGACACATCATTTTGCATATCTGTACGGTTTTTGTCAAATATCTCGGAAACGGAAGCTCGTACAGCAAATTTATCTGCATAGGGGACTGCTAACTGTAGAATTTGATGAGGAATCGAATGAGCCCATCTGCGAGGCTCTACGACTTTCGATTCAAAAGTTATAGCCATTTGAACCACATCATTTTCATATCTGTACGGTTTTTGTCCGATTTCAAGGACATTTGACACATCATTTTGCATATCTGTACGGTTTTTGTCAAATATCTCGGAAACGGAAGCTCGTACAGCAAATTTATCTGCATAGGGGACTGCTAACTGTAGAATTTGATGAGGAATCGAATGAGCCCATCTGCGAGGCTCTACGACTTTCGATTCAAAAGTTATAGCCGTTTGAACCACATCATTTTCATATCTGTACGGTTTTTGTCCGATTTCAAGGACATTTGACACATCATTTTGCATATCTGTACGGTTTTTGTCAAATATCTCGGAAACGGAAGCTCGTACAGCAAATTTATCTGCATAGGGGACTGCTAACTGTAGAATTTGATGAGGAATCGAATGAGCCCATCTGCGAGGCTCTACGACTTTCGATTCAAAAGTTATAGCCGTTTGAACCACATCATTTTCATATCTGTACGGTTTTTGTCCGATTTCAAGGACATTTGACACATCATTTTGCATATCTGTACGGTTTTTGTCAAATATCTCGGAAACGGAAGCTCGTACAGCAAATTTATCTGCATAGGGGACTGCTAACTGTAGAATTTGATGAGGAATCGAATGAGCCCATCTGCGAGGCTCTAGGACTTTCGATTCAAAAGTTATAGCCGTTTGAACCACATCATTTTCATATCTGTACGGTTTTTGTCCGATTTCAAGGACATTTGACACATCATTTTGCATATCTGTACGGTTTTTGTCAAATATCTCGGAAACGGAAGCTCGTACAGCAAATTTATCTGCATAGGGGACTGCTAACTGTAGAATTTGATGAGGAATCGAATGAGCCCATCTGCGAGGCTCTACGACTTTCGATTCAAAAGTTATAGCCTTTTGAGCCACATCATTTTTCTTATCTGTTTGGTTTTTGTCAAATATCTCGGAAACCGAAGCTCGTACAGCAAATTTACCTGCATAGGGGACTGCTAACTGTAGAATTTGATGAGGAATCGAATGAGCCCATCTGCGAGGCTCTACGACTTTCGATTCAAAAGTTATAGCCTTTTGAGCCTGTGAGTTGCCATCACTGCTAGTCCTCTAATCAACCAGTATCAACACATCATTTATATGACAACTTGGTTAAACAAAGCTCAGAGAGCAATATGTACTCTATTCTGTCTTCAATTGGGGGTGTTTTTGTCAAAGAATGAATACAGAATAATTGTAGAAAATTCTTACTCTAAAGTTTATCCCCATTATGGACTTACTTGTTTTCTCTAAGTCAGTGTGTCAGATCCAGAAGTCACTAGCTACTCTGATGAGATGGAATGGATCACTGACTGTTTAAGTGTCTGCGTCAGCAACGTCTACTATGACATCATAAAAGCAATGGGAGATGTAACGTGGCGAGGCGCCCTCTAGTGGTTTTGATAAGTTAACATGATACGGTTTTTGTCAAATATCTCGGAAACGGAAGCTCGTACAGCAAATTTATCTGCATAGGGGACTGCTAACTGTAGAATTTGATGAGGAATCGAATGAGCCCATCTGCGAGGCTCTACGACTTTCGATTCAAAAGTTATAGCCATTTGAACCACATCATTTGCATATCTGTACGGTTTTTGTCAAATATCTCGGAAACGGAAGCTCGTACAGCAAATGTATCTGCATAGGGGACTGCTAACTGTAGAATTTGATGAGGAATCGAATGAGCCCATCTGCGAGGCTCTACGACTTTCGATTCAAAAGTTATAGCCTTTTGAGCCACATCATTTTTCTTATCTGTTTGGTTTTTGTCAAATATCTCGGAAACCGAAGCTCGTACAGCAAATTTAACTGCATAGGGGACTGCTAACTGTAGAATTTGATGAGGAATCGAATGAGCCCATCTGCGAGGCTCTACGACTTTCGATTCAAAAGTTATAGCCTTTTGAGCCTGTGAGTTGCCATCACTGCTAGTCCTCTAATCAACCAGTATCAACACATCATTTATATGACAACTTGGTTAAACAAAGCTCAGAGAGCAATATGTACTCTATTCTGTCTTCAATTGGGGGTGTTTTTGTCAAAGAATGAATACAGAATAATTGTAGAAAATTCTTACTCTAAAGTTTATCCCCATTATGGACTTACTTGTTTTCTCTAAGTCAGTGTGTCAGATCCAGAAGTCACTAGCTACTCTGATGAGATGGAATGGATCACTGACTGTTTGTCTGCGTCAGCAACGTCTACTATGACATCATAAAAGCAATGGGAGATGTAACGTGGCGAGGCGCCCTCTAGTGGTTTTGATAAGTTAACATGATACGGTTTTTGTCAAATATCTCGGAAACCGAAGCTCGTACAGCAAATTTATCTGCATAGGGGACTGCTAACTGTAGAATTTGATGAGGAATCGAATGAGCCCATCTGCGAGGCTCTACGACTTTCGATTCAAAAGTTATAGCCGTTTGAACCACATCATTTTCATATCTGTACGGTTTTTGTCCGATTTCAAGGACATTTGACACATCATTTTGCATATCTGTACGGTTTTTGTCAAATATCTCGGAAACGGAAGCTCGTACAGCAAATTTATCTGCACAGGGGACTGCTAACTGTAGAATTTGATGAGGAATCGAATGAGCCCATCTGCGAGGCTCTACGACTTTCGATTCAAAAGTTATAGCCTTTTGAGCCTGTGAGTTGCCATCACTGCTAGTCCTCTAATCAACCAGTATCAACACATCATTTATATGACAACTTGGTTAAACAAAGCTCAGAGAGCAATATGTACTCTATTCTGTCTTCAATTGGGGGTGTTTTTGTCAAAGAATGAATACAGAATAATTGTAGAAAATTCTTACTCTAAAGTTTATCCCCATTATGGACTTACTTGTTTTCTCTAAGTCAGTGTGTCAGATCCAGAAGTCACTAGCTACTCTGATGAGATGGAATGGATCACTGACTGTTTAAGTGTCTGCGTCAGCAACATCTACTATGACATCATAAAAGCAATGGGAGATGTAACGGTGCGAGGCGCCCTCTAGTGGTTTTGATAAGTTAACATGATACGGTTTTTGTCAAATATCTCGGAAACGGAAGCTCGTACAGCAAATTTATCTGCATAGGGACTGCTAACTGTAGAATTTGATGAGGAATCGAATGAGCCCATCTGCGAGGCTCTACGACTTTCGATTCAAAAGTTATATCCGTTTGAACCACATCATTTTCATATCTGTACGGTTTTTGTCCGATTTCAAGGACATTTGACACATCATTTTGCATATCTGTACGGTTTTTGTCAAATATCTCGGAAACGGAAGCTCGTACAGCAAATGTATCTGCATAGGGGACTGCTAACTGTAGAATTTGATGAGGAATCGAATGAGCCCATCTGCGAGGCTCTACGACTTTCGATTCAAAAGTTATATCCGTTTGAACCACATCATTTTCATATCTGTACGGTTTTTGTCCGATTTCAAGGACATTTGACACATCATTTTGCATATCTGTACGGTTTTTGTCAAATATCTCGGAAACGGAAGCTCGTACAGCAAATTTATCTGCATAGGGGACTGCTAACTGTAGAATTTGATGAGGAATCGAATGAGCCCATCTGCGAGGCTCTACGACTTTCGATTCAAAAGTTATAGCCATTTGAACCACATCATTTTCATATCTGTACGGTTTTTGTCCGATTTCAAGGACATTTGACACATCATTTTGCATATCTGTACGGTTTTTGTCAAATATCTCGGAAACGGAAGCTCGTACAGCAAATTTATCTGCATAGGGGACTGCTAACTGTAGAATTTGATGAGGAATCGAATGAGCCCATCTGCGAGGCTCTACGACTTTCGATTCAAAAGTTATAGCCGTTTGAACCACATCATTTTCATATCTGTACGGTTTTTGTCCGATTTCAAGGACATTTGACACATCATTTTGCATATCTGTACGGTTTTTGTCAAATATCTCGGAAACGGAAGCTCGTACAACAAATTTATCTGCATAGGGGACTGCTAACTGTAGAATTTGATGAGGAATCGAATGAGCCCATCTGCGAGGCTCTACGACTTTCGATTCAAAAGTTATAGCCATTTGAACCACATCATTTTCATATCTGTACGGTTTTTGTCCGATTTCAAGGACATTTGACACATCATTTTGCATATCTGTACGGTTTTTGTCAAATATCTCGGAAACGGAAGCTCGTACAGCAAATTTATCTGCGTAGGGGACTGCTAACTGTAGAATTTGATGAGGAATCGAATGAGCCCATCTGCGAGGCTCTAGGACTTTCGATTCAAAAGTTATAGCCGTTTGAACCACATCATTTTCATATCTGTACGGTTTTTGTCCGATTTCAAGGACATTTGACACATCATTTTGCATATCTGTACGGTTTTTGTCAAATATCTCGGAAACGGAAGCTCGTACAGCAAATTTATCTGCATAGGGGACTGCTAACTGTAGAATTTGATGAGGAATCGAATGAGCCCATCTGCGAGGCTCTACGACTTTCGATTCAAAAGTTATAGCCTTTTGAGCCACATCATTTTTCTTATCTGTTTGGTTTTTGTCAAATATCTCGGAAACCGAAGCTCGTACAGCAAATTTACCTGCATAGGGGACTGCTAACTGTAGAATTTGATGAGGAATCGAATGAGCCCATCTGCGAGGCTCTACGACTTTCGATTCAAAAGTTATAGCCTTTTGAGCCTGTGAGTTGCCATCACTGCTAGTCCTCTAATCAACCAGTATCAACACATCATTTATATGACAACTTGGTTAAACAAAGCTCAGAGAGCAATATGTACTCTATTCTGTCTTCAATTGGGGGTGTTTTTGTCAAAGAATGAATACAGAATAATTGTAGAAAATTCTTACTCTAAAGTTTATCCCCATTATGGACTTACTTGTTTTCTCTAAGTCAGTGTGTCAGATCCAGAAGTCACTAGCTACTCTGATGAGATGGAATGGATCACTGACTGTTTAAGTGTCTGCGTCAGCAACGTCTACTATGACATCATAAAAGCAATGGGAGATGTAACGTGGCGAGGCGCCCTCTAGTGGTTTTGATAAGTTAACATGATACGGTTTTTGTCAAATATCTCGGAAACGGAAGCTCGTACAGCAAATTTATCTGCATAGGGGACTGCTAACTGTAGAATTTGATGAGGAATCGAATGAGCCCATCTGCGAGGCTCTACGACTTTCGATTCAAAAGTTATATCCGTTTGAACCAAATCATTTTCATATCTGTACGTTTTTTGTCCGATTTCAAGGACATTTGACACATCATTTTGCATATCTGTACGGTTTTTGTCAAATATCTCGGAAACGGAAGCTCGTACAGCAAATTTATCTGCATAGGGGACTGCTAACTGTAGAATTTGATGAGGAATCGAATGAGCCCATCTGCGAGGCTCTACGACTTTCGATTCAAAAGTTATAGCCGTTTGAACCACATCATTTTCATATCTGTACGGTTTTTGTCCGATTTCAAGGACATTTGACACATCATTTTGCATATCTGTACGGTTTTTGTCAAATATCTCGGAAACGGAAGCTCGTACAGCAAATTTATCTGCATAGGGGACTGCTAACTGTAGAATTTGATGAGGAATCGAATGAGCCCATCTGCGAGGCTCTACGACTTTCGATTCAAAAGTTATAGCCGTTTGAACCACATCATTTTCATATCTGTACGGTTTTTGTCCGATTTCAAGGACATTTGACACACCATTTTGCATATCTGTACGGTTTTTGTCAAATATCTCGGAAACGGAAGCTCGTACAGCAAATTTATCTGCATAGGGGACTGCTAACTGTAAAATTTGATGAGGAATCGAATGAGCCCATCTGCGAGGCTCTACGACTTTCGATTCAAAAGTTATAGCCGTTTGAACCACATCATTTTCATATCTGTACATTTTTTGTCCGATTTCAAGGACATTTGACACATCATTTTTCATATCTGTACGGTTTTTGTCAAATATCTCGGAAACGGAAGCTCGTACAGCAAATTTATCTGCATAGGGGACTGCTAACTGTAGAATTTGATGAGGAATCGAATGAGCCCATCTGTGAGGCTCTACGACTTTCGATTCAAAAGTTATAGCCTTTTGAGCCACATCATTTTTCTTATCTGTTTGGTTTTTGTCAAATATCTCGGAAACCGAAGCTCGTACAGCAAATTTACCTGCATAGGGGACTGCTAACTGTAGAATTTGATGAGGAATCGAATGAGCCCATCTGCGAGGCTCTACGACTTTCGATTCAAAAGTTATAGCCTTTTGAGCCTGTGAGTTGCCATCACTGCTAGTCCTCTAATCAACCAGTATCAACACATCATTTATATGACAACTTGGTTAAACAAAGCTCAGAGAGCAATATGTACTCTATTCTGTCTTCAATTGGGGGTGTTTTTGTCAAAGAATGAATACAGAATAATTGTAGAAAATTCTTACTCTAAAGTTTATCCCCATTATGGACTTACTTGTTTTCTCTAAGTCAGTGTGTCAGATCCAGAAGTCACTAGCTACTCTGATGAGATGGAATGGATCACTGACTGTTTAAGTGTCTGCGTCAGCAACGTCTACTATGACATCATAAAAGCAATGGGAGATGTAACGTGGCGAGGCGCCCTCTAGTGGTTTTGATAAGTTAACATGATACGGTTTTTGTCAAATATCTCGGAAACGGAAGCTCGTACAGCAAATTTATCTGCGTAGGGGACTGCTAACTGTAGAATTTGATGAGGAATCGAATGAGCCCATCTGCGAGGCTCTACGACTTTCGATTCAAAAGTTATAGCCTTTTGAGCCACATCATTTTTCTTATCTGTTTGGTTTTTGTCAAATATCTCGGAAACCGAAGCTCGTACAGCAAATTTACCTGCATAGGGGACTGCTAACTGTAGAATTTGATGAGGAATCGAATGAGCCCATCTGCGAGGCTCTACGACTTTCGATTCAAAAGTTATAGCCTTTTGAGCCTGTGAGTTGCCATCACTGCTAGTCCTCTAATCAACCAGTATCAACACATCATTTATATGACAACTTGGTTAAACAAAGCTCAGAGAGCAATATGTACTCTATTCTGTCTTCAATTGGGGGTGTTTTTGTCAAAGAATGAATACAGAATAATTGTAGAAAATTCTTACTCTAAAGTTTATCCCCATTATGGACTTACTTGTTTTCTCTAAGTCAGTGTGTCAGATCCAGAAGTCACTAGCTACTCTGATGAGATGGAATGGATCACTGACTGTTTAAGTGTCTGCGTCAGCAACGTCTACTATGACATCATAAAAGCAATGGGAGATGTAACGTGGCGAGGCGCCCTCTAGTGGTTTTGATAGGGGTGTGGAAGTGTTGGAGTCGGACTGATGAGTGCATTTTTGAAATAGGATATCTACATTAGGTAAACACGGGTGTAATTAATAAAAAGGCGAGGTTGCTGCGAGTGGTTGCTAAGCAAAGCGTTCACTAAGTGTAGTCACAAGCACCAACCCCCCTCTCCCCCCGCCGGGACGGCTCCCTCTCCCTCTCTCCTCCCCGATAGGTAGATTTGGGGAGCGTTCTTTGAGCGCGAAGGACGACCGAGAGGCGAGATTAGAGTTCGTTCAAGTAATAATAATAAAAAAGAGTCCCATAGCCATTGAATTGGTAGTAGCCTAGGCTATTTTGAGGTTGGTCATTTCTCCGAGTGAGAATTGTGAAGCGTGGCGAGTGAGCGTGAGAATAGGCTGCAATGCGTGTGTCTGAGACTTGGCAGCCCCGGGTTTCACTGATCTAGCGGTCAGTAAATTCGACCAAATTTCAAGAGGTGGACATCACTGGATTCATCTCGGCATACAGATAATTCAAGATTGACTCATGTTTACGAAGCGCACCAGCATAGTGCTCTGATCAGCTGCACTCTCCAGTGAAGTTCTCAAAACGCGACAGATGCCCGGATCAGTAGCCTAGATCTCATTGTATTACAGTATTTTAGCAGACGCTTTTATCCAAAGCAACTAACAATAATTGCATTTAACTAGGAAAGGCCAATGTTGGGCTACTAGCCTACTAGGCTACTTGCCAGAACTTACAAGTGCATCTCCTTTCTAAAACAAGTGACTAAGATCATAATCTAGTGCTGAAGGCAAAGTGCAAGAATTGCAATCTAAAATACAATAGAGGGAGGGTCGTTGTAGTTCTCTCTGTAAAATAACTCAAACGAGGGACGGTAGGCCTAGCTGGATAACACTTTACCAAACAGAAACCAAAAGAATCAAGTATTATTATTATTATTATATTTATCTGCCCCAGTCTGACTGAAGTCCTATTGTCACAACCCATGCCTCTAACCCTGCCTCTCTGCCTGCCCCTAACCCTATATCTCCGAGAACGAGTCCCCTGACACCTCCCAGAGGGCGCAGAGGGAACTGCGGGCTCGTCGGCGTGAGCAGCTGCCGGTCATTCCGGTGATTGCACCCCATCCTGGCCAGCCACCACCTGCAGCCCATCAGCCCAGGAGGTTAAGAAGCCACTCCACACAGCATGCGGCGCCAGATCGTTGACTAACCAACCTAGTGGGTACACGTCTCTAGCTCCCTGCCTCGTCTGTCTTTTGAACCTTGCCTTACCCTGTTCTCCCTGTCTTCCCAGTTCCTGCCTGACCCACGCCTGTACGATTACCCCGCTCCTGCCTGACCCACGCCTGTACGACAACCCTGCTCCTGCCTGACCCACGCCTGTACGACAACCCTGCTCCTGCCTGACCCACGCCTGTACGACAACCCCGCTCCTGCCTGACCATCGCCTGTACGACTACCACGCTCCTGCCTGACCATCGCCTGTACGACTACCACGTCCCCGCCTGACCCACGCCTGTCTACGGATCACGTTACTGCCTGCCTCTCCCCGGATCGCAATAAACGTGCCTACGGGCTTTCACCCCAATCGTGTCTGCTCTTGGGTCCTCCATCCTGATCCTTAACAGAACGATCTGGCCAAGACATGGACCCAGCGGACGTCGACGCCATACGCACTGCCATCGCCAGCCAAGGTACGCTGATTGGGAGACACGACTCTGACCTCCAACATGCGGCCAGTGCCATGCAGGGCCTCTCCACCAGCGTGAACGCGCTCGCCACCCAGGCAGCCCAAACCGACCAGGGCCTGCAGGCTCTCACCCAGGAGTTCCGGAACCTGATCGCCCACCTTACCCCTCTCCAGGCCCCAGCACCACCCCAGGACCCAGCACCACCCCAGGACCAGCCCGCCGCTCCAGCTCCTGGCGAGGCCGCTTCCCCCGCTCTGCCCCGGAGAGAGCCCAAGCTCTCCAACCCCAGGCCATTCGACGGCGACCTGGCTGAGTGCGGGTCCTTCCTGATGCAGTGCAAATTCATTTTCGCTCACCAGCCTAGCCGGTATTCTGGGGACGCGGAGAGGATTGCCTTCGTCTCCAACCTGTTGACCGGCCAACCCCTCCGCTGGTTTGAAGCAGTCTGGGAGTCAGGGGCGGCCTGTTTCGGGTCCTTCGAGACTTTCTGTGTGGAGTTTAGAAAGGTTTTCGACCATCCAGCCCACGGCCGCGACTCCGCCTCACGCCTGCTCCATCTCCAGCAGGGCACCCGGAGTGTGGCAGAATTCTCTGTGGAGTTCCGCATCCTGGCTGCGGGGAGCGGGTGGAACGATGCCGACCTCCAGACCGCTTTCCGCTCAGGCCTCACAGAGACTATTAAGGATGAGCTGGCGCTCAGGGAAGATGCCACCTCCCTGGACAACCTCATCTCGCTCGCCGTGAAGGTGGAAAACAGGCTCCGGGAGCGCAGGAGAGAAAGAGCCACCCGTCCCTCTGGCTCTGTCCGGCCCCCCAGTCACCGTCCCCCAGGCCAGCCGGCCCCCTTCTCGTCTCGCCCCGACTCCGCCCCCCTGCGCTCCTCTGCTCTGTCTGCCTCTCCATCCCCTGAGGACGAGCCCATGGTATTGGGCGGGGCTCATCTGACCGCTGAGGAGCGCCTCCGGAGGGTTACAGAGGGGCTCTGTTTCTATTGTGGCGGCCCTGGACACACCCGGAACACAGGCCCGAACCGCCCAAAAGCTCCAGCCCGTCGGTGAGAGGGGTGTCACTGATGGGCGGCGTACTCGCCCCCAGCCACCAGGGGCGCCTGCACTTGGAAGCCGTGGTCACATCTAACAACCGGCCATTCCCCGTACCTGCTCTGATTGACTCGGGCGCGGACGACTGCTTCATCGATGCCACGCTCGTCCGTCAGGCCGGCATCCCCACACAACTCCGGGACACGCCCCTTGCCGTTCACGACCTCAGCGGGAGACTGCTGGCCGAGGTCACCCAGGTCACAAAGCCCTTGGAGATCCGTCTGTCTGGCAACCACCACGAGACCCTCTCCCTGCTGGTGATCTCATCACCCCAGAGTCCCCTCGTCCTGGGGCAGACCTGGCTCCGGCGCCACAACCCCCACATCGACTGGGAGACCAACAGGGTGATTGGCTGGAGTCATCACTGCCACAGGACCTGTCTCACCTCTGCCACCCCGCCTACAGAGGGCGTCAGCGCCTCACTGGAGCCACCTGACCTGTCCACGGTTCCCTCCATCTACCATGACCTCGGAGAGGCGTTCAGCAAACAGAGGGCCCTCTCCCTGCCTCCTCACCGCCCCTACGACTGTGCCATTGAACTGCTTTCAGGAGCGCCCCTGCCCTCCGGCCGTCTGTTCAACTTGTCTCGTCCTGAGAGAGAGGCCATGGAGAAATACATCCACGAGTCCCTGAACGCCGGCCTCATCAAGCCCTCCAGCTCACCCGTAGGAGCGGGCTTCTTCTTCGTGGGCAAGAAAGACGGCACCCTACGCCCGTGCATCGACTACCGGCGATTGAACGACATTACAGTCAAGAACCGCTACCCCCTGCCGCTCATCGCCTCCGCCTTCGAACCGCTCCAGGGCGCCACAGTGTTCTCCAAGCTCGACCTCAGGAACGCTTACCACCTGGTGCGCATCAGGAAAGGAGACGAGTGGAAGACGGCCTTTAACACCCCCCTCGGGCACTTTGAGTACCGCGTCATGCCCTTCGGCCTAACCAACGCCCCGGCCGTGTTCCAAGCCCTAGTGAACGACGTCCTCAGAGACCTCCTCAACCACACCGTCTTCGTCTACCTGGATGACATCCTCGTCTTCTCGCGCACCATGGAGGAGCACACCGGGCACGTCAGGCAGGTCCTCCAGAGGCTCATGGAGAACAGGCTCTACCTCAAGGCGGAGAAATGCGAGTTTCACGTGCCCACGATCCAGTTCCTGGGTTTCGTCATTGAGGCCGGGAGGGTGAGGGCTTCCCCAGAGAAGATCAGGGCGGTGGTTGAGTGGCCGGTCCCCACCACCCGCAAGGAGCTCCAACGGTTCCTGGGGTTCGCTAACTTTTACCGGAGGTTTATCCGGAACTACAGCCGGGTGGCGAGCCCCATGACAGCGCTGACATCCACGGCCATCCCCTTCGCCTGGACCCCTGCGGCGGACGTGGCCTTCAAGGCCCTCAAGGCCCTGTTCACCTCCGCACCTGTCCTCATCCAACCGGACCCCTCACTCCAATTCGTCCTGGAGGTTGACGCCTCCGACACGGGGGTTGGGGCGGTCCTGTCCCAGAGGGCCGTGACGGACGGCAAGCTCCACCCCTGCGCCTTCTTCTCCCGCCGCTTGGAGCCGGCCGAGAGGAACTACGACGTAGGAAACAGGGAGCTTCTCGCGGTCCAACTCGCACTGCAGGAGTGGAGGCACTGGCTGGAGGGGACGGAGCAGCCGATCATCGTGTGGACTGACCACAAGAACCTGATCTACATCCGGGACGCAAAGAGGCTGAATCCCCGGCAGGCCAGGTGGGCTCTGTTTTTCGGCCGCTTCAATTTCACCCTGACCTACCGACCAGGGTCCCGCAATGTGAAGCCAGATGCTCTCTCACGCCAGTTCTCGCCCCCGGAGCGGAGTGCAGAGCTGGACACTATTCTGCCCTCCTCCTGTGTGGTGGGTGCTCTCACTTGGGAGGTAGAGGGGATCGTGAGGGAGGCCCAGAGGACTCAGCCAGACCTAGGCGGTGGTCCGGCAAACCGCCTCTTTGTGCCTGACCGGGTCCGTACCCAGGTCCTCCAGTGGGCCCACACATCCCAGTTCGCCTGTCACCCAGGAGCCAGCCGCACGCTAACCCTGCTTAGGCGCCGGTTCTGGTGGCCCACCATGGCCGTCGACACCACCAAGTACGTCCAGGCCTGTACGGTGTGTGCCCGGAGTAAGTCCTCCCACCAGCCCCCTTCAGGACTTCTGCGTCCCCTGCTTGTTCCCGGCCGACCCTGGAGCCACATTGGGTTGGACTTCGTCACCGGTCTCCCCCCATCCCAGGGAAACACGGTGATCCTGACCATCATTGATCGTTTCTCGAAGGCTGCCCACTTCGTGCCGCTGCCTAAGCTCCCCTCTGCCTCTGAGACTGCGGACCTGCTGGTGACTCACGTGGTCCGTCTCCATGGCATCCCCCTCGACATTGTGTCAGACAGGGGGCCGCAGTTCACCTCTCGGGTCTGGAGGGAGTTCTGTCGGGCTATGGGGGCCACTGTCAGCCTGTCCTCGGGCTTCCACCCCCAGACCAACGGGCAGGCGGAACGGGCCAACCAGTACCTGGGCACTGCCCTGCGGTGCATCAAGGGCCGGAGCCCGGCCTCTTGGAGCGAGCGCATCTCCTGGGTCGAGTACGCCCACAACACCCTGCCCAACGCCTCCTCAGGTCAGTCCCCGTTTGAGTGCTCCCTGGGTTACCAACCGCCCCTTTTTCCTGAGCAGGAGGAGGAGCTGGCTGTCCCGTCAGTCCAGGCCCACATTGACCGCTGCCGCAGGATCTGGAGGACCGCCCGCTCGGCCCTGCTCCGCTCCACCCGCAGAAGCCAGCGGTATGCCGACCAGCGTCGGACCCCGGCCCCCAACTATGTGCCTGGCCAGGAGGTCTGGCTCTCCTCCAGGGACATTCCGCTGCAGGCAGGTTGCAGGAAGCTGGTCCCCCGCTTCCTCGGCCCCTACGTCATTGAGAGCGTGGTCAACCCTGTGGCGGTCAAGCTCAGGTTGCCCCCCGCCATGAGGATCCACCCGGTCTTCCACGTCTCCAGGATCAAACATGTGAAGGTCAGTCCCCTTTGCCCCCCAGGCGATGCTCCTCCCCCCGTCCGCCTCATCGACGACCATCCGGCCTGGACTGTCCGGCGGTTGCTGAGGGTCCGTCGCCGGGGCCGGGGTCTGCAATACCTTGTCGATTGGGAGGGTTATGGGCCTGAGGAGCAAAGCTGGGTGCCCCGCAGGCACATCCTGGACCCCTCTCTTGTCCGGGATTTCCACCGGGCCCACCCTGGCCTGCCTGGTCGGTCGCCGGGAGTCGCCCATAGAGGGGGGGGTCCTGTCACAACCCATGCCTCTAACCCTGCCTCTCTGCCTGCCCCTAACCCTATCTCCGAGAACGAGTCCCCTGGCACCTCCCAGAGGGCGCAGAGGGAACTGCGGGCTCGTCGGCGTGAGCAGCTGCCGGTCATTCCGGTGATTGCACCCCATCCTGGCCAGCCACCACCTGCAGCCCATCAGCCCAGGAGGTTAAGAAGCCACTCCACACAGCATGCGGCGCCAGATCGTTGACTAACCAACCTAGTGGGTACACGTCTCTAGCTCCCTGCCTCGTCTGTCTTATGAACCTTGCCTTACCCTGTTCTCCCTGTCTTCCCAGTTCCTGCCTGACCCACGCCTGTACGATTACCCCGCTCCTGCCTGACCCACGCCTGTACGACAACCCTGCTCCTGCCTGACCCACGCCTGTACGACAACCCTGCTCCTGCCTGACCCACGCCTGTACGACAACCCCGCTCCTGCCTGACCATCGCCTGTACGACTACCACGCTCCTGCCTGACCATCGCCTGTACGACTACCACGTCCCCGCCTGACCCACGCCTGTCTACGGATCACGTTACTGCCTGCCTCTCCCCGGATCGCAATAAACGTGCCTACGGGCTTTCACCCCAATCGTGTCTGCTCTTGGGTCCTCCATCCTGATCCTTAACACCTATAAAGCAACTGGTTATTCACCAGATCACTGATGAAGAGGAGGTTCACCCAGGAACTCATATTACCCAGAGCCATCACTGCTAGTCCTCTAATCAACCAGTATCAACACATCATTTATATGACAACTTGGTTAAACAAAGCTCAGAGAGCAATATGTACTCTATTCTGTCTTCAATTGGGGGTGTTTTTGTCAAAGAATGAATACAGAATAATTGTAGAAAATTCTTACTCTAAAGTTTATCCCCATTATGGACTTACTTGTTTTCTCTAAGTCAGTGTGTCAGATCCAGAAGTCACTAGCTACTCTGATGAGATGGAATGGATCACTGACTGTTTAAGTGTCTGCGTCAGCAACGTCTACTATGACATCATAAAAGCAATGGGAGATGTAACGTGGCGAGGCGCCCTCTAGTGGTTTTGATAGGGGTGTGGAAGTGTTGGAGTCGGACTGATGAGTGCATTTTTGAAATAGGATATCTACATTAGGTAAACACGGGTGTAATTAATAAAAAGGCGAGGTTGCTGCGAGTGGTTGCTAAGCAAAGCGTTGACTAAGTGTAGTCACAAGCACCAACCCCCCTCTCCCCCCGCCGGGACGGCTCCCTCTCCCTCTCTCCTCCCCGATAGGTAGATTTGGGTAGCGTTCTTTGAGCGCGAAGGACGACCGAGAGGCGAGATTAGAGTTCGTTCAAGTAATAATAAAAAAAGGGTCCCATAGCCATTGAATTGGTAGTAGCCTAGGCTATTTTAAGGTTGGTCATTTCTCCGAGTGAGAATTGTGAAGCGTGGCGAGTGAACGTGAGAATAGGCTGCAATGCGTGTGTCTGAGACTTGGCAGCCCCGGGTTTCACTGATCTAGCGGTCAGTAAATTCGACCAAATTTCAAGAGGTGGACATCACTGGATTCATCTCGGCATACAGATAATTCAAGAGCAATTGACTCATGTTTACGAAGCACACCAACATAGTGCTCTGATCAGTACGAGTCCTCACTAAGACTAGACGAAGGGCACACATCACACCAGCCTTAAAATCACTACACTGGTTAACTGTCAACTCTAGAATAGACTTTAAAATACTAATACTAGTCTATAAATCTCTCCACAGTCACGCACCAGAAAACATTTCAGACATGCTTGTCAGGTACATGCCCAACAGACCACTCAGATCCTCAGGTACTGAACTCGTAACAGTCCCAAAAGCCAGGACCAAGAAACACGTAGAGGCAGCTTTTAGTTTCTATGCCCCCAACTTCTGGAACTCCCTGCCGGAGTGCCTAAGAAGGGTCGAAACAACGGAGGTCTTCAAGCAAGATCTCAAGACGTACCTTTTTGGCCTAGCCTACAATCACTAGCCAGGACCTTGAGACACAGAAAGGCAGCCTCAAACCTACCTGTGAATCCTCTGTATACATTGGTGTATATCCTGCTATGCACTCTATGTATATCAAGTTGTGTACAGAAGCTGGTTGCCCTGAAACAGGCTTGTTCTGTTCTGATATCTGTGTTGCTTCAAAGGCTCAGCGTGCTTCTAACCGTTTTCTGTCTCCCCTAGTGCCTCTCTCTCTTCCTCCTACCTTCTAACCAGGTCCAGTGGATGCCCCACTGACACCCGCACACCACTCTGAGTCCGATAGATACCCCCGTGTAAGCTGTGGATGTCGTAGTATTTAGTTAACACACACACACACGTACACACATCAGTCCACATCCGGCTTAGGCCTGGACCTGGGCCCAGTCCCCCTTCCCCTCACCCTAACCCGGGTCCGTATCCTTTTCCTACCCCCTCTCTACCCCAACCCCTGCCTCTATCTGGGCCCAGGCACATTCACGCACACACAGACATACACCAGTGTTTGCCATGTCTCTCCTATTATGTTTTTAGCCTCTCTTACTCTGAAAATGTAATTTAATGTAATTTATTGCTTTATAAATGTTCTTAGCCGGTAGACAAACATACTCCAGGAGCTTGCTCGATTTCCTTGTTGAGAGGGGTCAGGGAAGAATTTGTACAGCTCACTTTTTGCTTCCCTCTGGAATATGTAGGGATGGGATGTATCCCCACCTCCCTTGTTCTCTGTAAAGCGCATTGTGTTGCCTCTGGGTATGAAATGCGCTATACAAATACAGCTTTGATTGATTGATTGATTGATTGATTGATACCACTTCATATCACAGCGAGCATACTGTAGCTATACAGCTCTTTACAACACAGGACAGTAGGTCTATACCTAGCTGTACAGCACTTTATAACATACAACAGTAGTCATATACCTACTGTAGCTACTGTATACAAGTACTTTACAATACAGCACAATAGACCTATACCTAGCAGCACATTAGGCCTATATTTAGATATACAGGACTTTCCAACACAGCACAGTAGGCCTAGCTGGATAACACTTTACCAAACAGAAACCAAAAGAATCAAGTATTATTATTATTATTATATTTATCTGCCCCAGTCTGACTGAAGTCCTATAAAGCAACTGGTTATTCACCAGATCACAGATGAAGAGGAGGTTCACCCAGGAACTCATATTACCCAGAGCCATCACTGCTAGTCCTCTAATCAACCAGTATCAACACATCATTTATATGACAACCTGGTTAAACAAAGCTCAGAGAGCAATATGTACTCTATTCTGTCTTCAATTGGGGGTGTTTTTGTCAAAGAATTAATACAGAATAATTGTAGAAAATTCTTACTCTAAAGTTTATCCCCATTATGGACTTACTTGTTTTCTCTAAGTCAGTGTGTCAGATCCAGAAGTCACTAGGTACTCTGATGAGGTGGAATGGATCACTGACTGTTTAAGTGTCTGCGTCAGCAACGTCTACTATGACATCATAAAAGCAATGGGAGATGTAACGTGGCGAGGCGCCCTCTAGTGGTTTTGATAGGGGTGTGGAAGTGTTGGAGTCGGACTGATGAGTGCATTTTTGAAATAGGATATCTACATTAGGTAAACACGGGTGTAATTAATAAAAAGGCGAGGTTGCTGCGAGTGGTTGCTAAGCAAAGCGTTCACTAAGTGTAGTCACAAGCACCAACCCCCCTCTCCCCCCACCGGGACGGCTCCCTCTCCCTCTCTCCTCCCCGATAGGTAGATTTGGGGAGCGTTCTTTGAGCGCGAAGGACGACCGAGAGGCGAGATTAGAGTTCGTTCAAGTAATAATAATAAAAAAGAGTCCCATAGCCATTGAATTGGTAGTAGCCTAGGCTATTTTGAGGTTGGTCATTTCTCCGAGTGAGAATTGTGAAGCGTGGCGAGTGAGCGTGAGAATAGGCTGCAATGCGTGTGTCTGAGACTTGGCAGCCCCGGGTTTCACTGATCTAGCGGTCAGTAAATTCGACCAAATTTCAAGAGGTGGACATCACTGGATTCATCTCGGCATACAGATAATTCAAGATTGACTCATGTTTACGAAGCGCACCAGCATAGTGCTCTGATCAGCTGCACTCTCCAGTGAAGTTCTCAAAACGCGACAGATGCCCGGATCAGTAGCCTAGATCTCATTGTATAACAGTATTTTAGCAGACGCTTTTATCCAAAGCAACTAACAATAATTGCATTTAACTAGGAAAGGCCAATGTTGGGCTACTAGCCTACTAGGCTACTTGCCAGAACTTACAAGTGCATCTCCTTTCTAAAACAAGTGACTAAGATCATAATCTAGTGCTGAAGGCAAAGTGCAAGAATTGCAATCTAAAATACAATAGAGGGAGGGTCGTTGTAGTTCTCTCTGTAAAATAACTCAAACGAGGGACGGTAGGCCTAGCTGGATAACACTTTACCAAACAGAAACCAAAAGAATCAAGTATTATTATTATTATTATATTTATCTGCCCCAGTCTGACTGAAGTCCTATTGTCACAACCCATGCCTCTAACCCTGCCTCTCTGCCTGCCCCTAACCCTATATCTCCGAGAACGAGTCCCCTGACACCTCCCAGAGGGCGCAGAGGGAACTGCGGGCTCGTCGGCGTGAGCAGCTGCCGGTCATTCCGGTGATTGCACCCCATCCTGGCCAGCCACCACCTGCAGCCCATCAGCCCAGGAGGTTAAGAAGCCACTCCACACAGCATGCGGCGCCAGATCGTTGACTAACCAACCTAGTGGGTACACGTCTCTAGCTCCCTGCCTCGTCTGTCTTTTGAACCTTGCCTTACCCTGTTCTCCCTGTCTTCCCAGTTCCTGCCTGACCCACGCCTGTACGATTACCCCGCTCCTGCCTGACCCACGCCTGTACGACAACCCTGCTCCTGCCTGACCCACGCCTGTACGACAACCCTGCTCCTGCCTGACCCACGCCTGTACGACAACCCTGCTCCTGCCTGACCCACGCCTGTACGGCAACCCCGCTCCTGCCTGACCATCGCCTGTACGACTACCACGCTCCTGCCTGACCATCGCCTGTACGACTACCACGTCCCCGCCTGACCCACGCCTGTCTACGGATCACGTTACTGCCTGCCTCTCCCCGGATCGCAATAAACGTGCCTACGGGCTTTCACCCCAATCGTGTCTGCTCTTGGGTCCTCCATCCTGATCCTTAACAGAACGATCTGGCCAAGACATGGACCCAGCGGACGTCGACGCCATACGCACTGCCATCGCCAGCCAAGGTACGCTGATTGGGAGACACGACTCTGACCTCCAACATGCGGCCAGTGCCATGCAGGGCCTCTCCACCAGCGTGAACGCGCTCGCCACCCAGGCAGCCCAAACCGACCAGGGCCTGCAGGCTCTCACCCAGGAGTTCCGGAACCTGATCGCCCACCTTACCCCTCTCCAGGCCCCAGCACCACCCCAGGACCCAGCACCACCCCAGGACCAGCCCGCCGCTCCAGCTCCTGGCGAGGCCGCTTCCCCCGCTCTGCCCCGGAGAGAGCCCAAGCTCTCCAACCCCAGGCCATTCGACGGCGACCTGGCTGAGTGCGGGTCCTTCCTGATGCAGTGCAAATTCATTTTCGCTCACCAGCCTAGCCGGTATTCTGGGGACGCGGAGAGGATTGCCTTCGTCTCCAACCTGTTGACCGGCCAACCCCTCCGCTGGTTTGAAGCAGTCTGGGAGTCAGGGGTGGCCTGTTTCGGGTCCTTCGAGACTTTCTGTGTGGAGTTTAGAAAGGTTTTCGACCATCCAGCCCACGGCCGCGACTCCGCCTCACGCCTGCTCCATCTCCAGCAGGGCACCCGGAGTGTGGCAGAATTCTCTGTGGAGTTCCGCATCCTGGCTGCGGGGAGCGGGTGGAACGATGCCGACCTCCAGACCGCTTTCCGCTCAGGCCTCACAGAGACTATTAAGGATGAGCTGGCGCTCAGGTTAGATGCCACCTCCCTGGACAACCTCATCTCGCTCGCCGTGAAGGTGGACAACAGGCTCCGGGAGCGCAGGAGAGAAAGAGCCACCCGTCCCTCTGGCTCTGTCCGGCCCCCCAGTCACCGTCCCCCAGGCCAGCCGGCCCCCTTCTCGTCTCGCCCCGACTCCGCCCCCCTGCGCTCCTCTGCTCTGTCTGCCTCTCCATCCCCTGAGGACGAGCCCATGGTATTGGGCGGGGCTCATCTGACCGCTGAGGAGCGCCTCCGGAGGGTTACAGAGGGGCTCTGTTTCTATTGTGGCGGCCCTGGACACACCCGGAACACAGGCCCGAACCGCCCAAAAGCTCCAGCCCGTCGGTGAGAGGGGTGTCACTGATGGGCGGCGTACTCGCCCCCAGCCACCAGGGGCGCCTGCACTTGGAAGCCGTGGTCACATCTAACAACCGGCCATTCCCCGTACCTGCTCTGATTGACTCGGGCGCGGACGACTGCTTCATCGATGCCACGCTCGTCCGTCAGGCCGGCATCCCCACACAACTCCGGGACACGCCCCTTGCCGTTCACGACCTCAGCGGGAGACTGCTGGCCGAGGTCACCCAGGTCACAAAGCCCTTGGAGATCCGTCTGTCTGGCAACCACCACGAGACCCTCTCCCTGCTGGTGATCTCATCACCCCAGAGTCCCCTCGTCCTGGGGCAGACCTGGCTCCGGCGCCACAACCCCCACATCGACTGGGAGACCAACAGGGTGATTGGCTGGAGTCATCACTGCCACAGGACCTGTCTCACCTCTGCCACCCCGCCTACAGAGGGCGTCAGCGCCTCACTGGAGCCACCTGACCTGTCCACGGTTCCCTCCATCTACCATGACCTCGGAGAGGCGTTCAGCAAACAGAGGGCCCTCTCCCTGCCTCCTCACCGCCCCTACGACTGTGCCATTGAACTGCTTTCAGGAGCGCCCCTGCCCTCCGGCCGTCTGTTCAACTTGTCTCGTCCTGAGAGAGAGGCCATGGAGAAATACATCCACGAGTCCCTGAACGCCGGCCTCATCAAGCCCTCCAGCTCACCCGTAGGAGCGGGCTTCTTCTTCGTGGGCAAGAAAGACGGCACCCTACGCCCGTGCATCGACTACCGGCGATTGAACGACATTACAGTCAAGAACCGCTACCCCCTGCCGCTCATCGCCTCCGCCTTCGAACCGCTCCAGGGCGCCACAGTGTTCTCCAAGCTCGACCTCAGGAACGCTTACCACCTGGTGCGCATCAGGAAAGGAGACGAGTGGAAGACGGCCTTTAACACCCCCCTCGGGCACTTTGAGTACCGCGTCATGCCCTTCGGCCTAACCAACGCCCCGGCCGTGTTCCAAGCCCTAGTGAACGACGTCCTCAGAGACCTCCTCAACCACACCGTCTTCGTCTACCTGGATGACATCCTCGTCTTCTCGCGCACCATGGAGGAGCACACCGGGCACGTCAGGCAGGTCCTCCAGAGGCTCATGGAGAACAGGCTCTACCTCAAGGCGGAGAAATGCGAGTTTCACGTGCCCACGATCCAGTTCCTGGGTTTCGTCATTGAGGCCGGGAGGGTGAGGGCTTCCCCAGAGAAGATCAGGGCGGTGGTTGAGTGGCCGGTCCCCACCACCCGCAAGGAGCTCCAACGGTTCCTGGGGTTCGCTAACTTTTACCGGAGGTTTATCCGGAACTACAGCCGGGTGGCGAGCCCCATGACAGCGCTGACATCCACGGCCATCCCCTTCGCCTGGACCCCTGCGGCGGACGTGGCCTTCAAGGCCCTCAAGGCCCTGTTCACCTCCGCACCTGTCCTCATCCAACCGGACCCCTCACTCCAATTCGTCCTGGAGGTTGACGCCTCCGACACGGGGGTTGGGGCGGTCCTGTCCCAGAGGGCCGTGACGGACGGCAAGCTCCACCCCTGCGCCTTCTTCTCCCGCCGCTTGGAGCCGGCCGAGAGGAACTACGACGTAGGAAACAGGGAGCTTCTCGCGGTCCAACTCGCACTGCAGGAGTGGAGGCACTGGCTGGAGGGGACGGAGCAGCCGATCATCGTGTGGACTGACCACAAGAACCTGATCTACATCCGGGACGCAAAGAGGCTGAATCCCCGGCAGGCCAGGTGGGCTCTGTTTTTCGGCCGCTTCAATTTCACCCTGACCTACCGACCAGGGTCCCGCAATGTGAAGCCAGATGCTCTCTCATGCCAGTTCTCGCCCCCGGAGCGGAGTGCAGAGCTGGACACTATTCTGCCCTCCTCCTGTGTGGTGGGTGCTCTCACTTGGGAGGTAGAGGGGATCGTGAGGGAGGCCCAGAGGACTCAGCCAGACCTAGGCGGTGGTCCGGCAAACCGCCTCTTTGTACCTGACCGGGTCCGTACCCAGGTCCTCCAGTGGGCCCACACATCCCAGTTCGCCTGTCACCCAGGAGCCAGCCGCACGCTAACCCTGCTTAGGCGCCGGTTCTGGTGGCCCACCATGGCCGTCGACACCACCAAGTACGTCCAGGCCTGTACGGTGTGTGCCCGGAGTAAGTCCTCCCACCAGCCCCCTTCAGGACTTCTGCGTCCCCTGCCTGTTCCCGGCCGACCCTGGAGCCACATTGGGTTGGACTTCGTCACCGGTCTCCCCCCATCCCAGGGAAACACGGTGATCCTGACCATCATTGACCGTTTCTCGAAGGCTGCCCACTTCGTGCCGCTGCCTAAGCTCCCCTCTGCCTCTGAGACTGCGGACCTGCTGGTGACTCACGTGGTCCGTCTCCATGGCATCCCCCTCGACATTGTGTCAGACAGGGGGCCGCAGTTCACCTCTCGGGTCTGGAGGGAGTTCTGTCGGGCTATGGGGGCCACTGTCAGCCTGTCCTCGGGCTTCCACCCCCAGACCAACGGGCAGGCGGAACGGGCCAACCAGTACCTGGGCACTGCCCTGCGGTGCATCACGGGCCGGAGCCCGGCCTCTTGGAGCGAGCGCATCTCCTGGGTCGAGTACGCCCACAACACCCTGCCCAACGCCTCCTCAGGTCAGTCCCCGTTTGAGTGCTCCCTGGGTTACCAACCGCCCCTTTTTCCTGAGCAGGAGGAGGAGCTGGCTGTCCCGTCAGTCCAGGCCCACATTGACCGCTGCCGCAGGATCTGGAGGACCGCCCGCTCGGCCCTGCTCCGCTCCACCCGCAGAAGCCAGCGGTATGCCGACCAGCGTCGGACCCCGGCCCCCAACTATGTGCCTGGCCAGGAGGTCTGGCTCTCCTCCAGGGACATTCCGCTGCAGGCAGGTTGCAGGAAGCTGGTCCCCCGCTTCCTCGGCCCCTACGTCATTGAGAGCGTGGTCAACCCTGTGGCGGTCAAGCTCAGGTTGCCCCCCGCCATGAGGATCCACCCGGTCTTCCACGTCTCCAGGATCAAACATGTGAAGGTCAGTCCCCTTTGCCCCCCAGGCGATGCTCCTCCCCCCGTCCGCCTCATCGACGACCATCCGGCCTGGACTGTCCGGCGGTTGCTGAGGGTCCGTCGCCGGGGCCGGGGTCTGCAATACCTTGTCGATTGGGAGGGTTATGGGCCTGAGGAGCAAAGCTGGGTGCCCCGCAGGCACATCCTGGACCCCTCTCTTGTCCGGGATTTCCACCGGGCCCACCCTGGCCTGCCTGGTCGGTCGCCGGGAGTCGCCCATAGAGGGGGGGGTCCTGTCACAACCCATGCCTCTAACCCTGCCTCTCTGCCTGCCCCTAACCCTATCTCCGAGAACGAGTCCCCTGGCACCTCCCAGAGGGCGCAGAGGGAACTGCGGGCTCGTCGGCGTGAGCAGCTGCCGGTCATTCCGGTGATTGCACCCCATCCTGGCCAGCCACCACCTGCAGCCCATCAGCCCAGGAGGTTAAGAAGCCACTCCACACAGCATGCGGCGCCAGATCGTTGACTAACCAACCTAGTGGGTACACGTCTCTAGCTCCCTGCCTCGTCTGTCTTTTGAACCTTGCCTTACCCTGTTCTCCCTGTCTTCCCAGTTCCTGCCTGACCCACGCCTGTACGATTACCCCGCTCCTGCCTGACCCACGCCTGTACGACAACCCTGCTCCTGCCTGACCCACGCCTGTACGACAACCCTGCTCCTGCCTGACCCACGCCTGTACGACAACCCCGCTCCTGCCTGACCATCGCCTGTACGACTACCACGCTCCTGCCTGACCATCGCCTGTACGACTACCACGTCCCCGCCTGACCCACGCCTGTCTACGGATCACGTTACTGCCTGCCTCTCCCCGGATCGCAATAAACGTGCCTACGGGCTTTCACCCCAATCGTGTCTGCTCTTGGGTCCTCCATCCTGATCCTTAACACCTATAAAGCAACTGGTTATTCACCAGATCACTGATGAAGAGGAGGTTCACCCAGGAACTCATATTACCCAGAGCCATCACTGCTAGTCCTCTAATCAACCAGTATCAACACATCATTTATATGACAACTTGGTTAAACAAAGCTCAGAGAGCAATATGTACTCTATTCTGTCTTCAATTGGGGGTGTTTTTGTCAAAGAATGAATACAGAATAATTGTAGAAAATTCTTACTCTAAAGTTTATCCCCATTATGGACTTCCTTGTTTTCTCTAAGTCAGTGTGTCAGATCCAGAAGTCACTAGCTACTCTGATGAGATGGAATGGATCACTGACTGTTTAAGTGTCTGCGTCAGCAACGTCTACTATGACATCATAAAAGCAATGGGAGATGTAACGTGGCGAGGCGCCCTCTAGTGGTTTTGATAGGGGTGTGGAAGTGTTGGAGTCGGACTGATGAGTGCATTTTTGAAATAGGATATCTACATTAGGTAAACACGGGTGTAATTAATAAAAAGGCGAGGTTGCTGCGAGTGGTTGCTAAGCAAAGCGTTGACTAAGTGTAGTCACAAGCACCAACCCCCCTCTCCCCCCGCCGGGACGGCTCCCTCTCCCTCTCTCCTCCCCGATAGGTAGATTTGGGTAGCGTTCTTTGAGCGCGAAGGACGACCGAGAGGCGAGATTAGAGTTCGTTCAAGTAATAATAAAAAAAGGGTCCCATAGCCATTGAATTGGTAGTAGCCTAGGCTATTTTGAGGTTGGTCATTTCTCCGAGTGAGAATTGTGAAGCGTGGCGAGTGAACGTGAGAATAGGCTGCAATGCGTGTGTCTGAGACTTGGCAGCCCCGGGTTTCACTGATCTAGCGGTCAGTAAATTCGACCAAATTTCAAGAGGTGGACATCACTGGATTCATCTCGGCATACAGATAATTCAAGAGCAATTGACTCATGTTTACGAAGCACACCAACATAGTGCTCTGATCAGTACGAGTCCTCACTAAGACTAGACGAAGGGCACACATCACACCAGCCTTAAAATCACTACACTGGTTAACTGTCAACTCTAGAATAGACTTTAAAATACTAATACTAGTCTATAAATCTCTCCACAGTCACGCACCAGAAAACATTTCAGACATGCTTGTCAGGTACATGCCCAACAGACCACTCAGATCCTCAGGTACTGAACTCGTAACAGTCCCAAAAGCCAGGACCAAGAAACACGGAGAGGCAGCTTTTAGTTTCTATGCCCCCAACTTCTGGAACTCCCTGCCGGAGTGCCTAAGAAGGGTCGAAACAACGGAGGTCTTCAAGCAAGATCTCAAGACGTACCTTTTTGGCCTAGCCTACAATCACTAGCCAGGACCTTGAGACACAGAAAGGCAGCCTCAAACCTACCTGTGAATCCTCTGTATACATTGGTGTATATCCTGCTATGCACTCTATGTATATCAAGTTGTGTACAGAAGCTGGTTGCCCTGAAACAGGCTTGTTCTGTTCTGATATCTGTGTTGCTTCAAAGGCTCAGCGTGCTTCTAACCGTTTTCTGTCTCCCCTAGTGCCTCTCTCTCTTCCTCCTACCTTCTAACCAGGTCCAGTGGATGCCCCACTGACACCCGCACACCACTCTGAGTCCGATAGATACCCCCGTGTAAGCTGTGGATGTCGTAGTATTTAGTTAACACACACACACACGTACACACATCAGTCCACATCCGGCTTAGGCCTGGACCTGGGCCCAGTCCCCCTTCCCCTCACCCTAACCCGGGTCCGTATCCTTTTCCTACCCCCTCTCTACCCCAACCCCTGCCTCTATCTGTCCCAGGCACATTCACGCACACACAGACATACACCAGTGTTTGCCATGTCTCTCCTATTATGTTTTTAGCCTCTCTTACTCTGAAAATGTAATTTAATGTAATTTATTGCTTTATAAATGTTCTTAGCCGGTAGACAAACATACTCCAGGAGCTTGCTCGATTTCCTTGTTGAGAGGGGTCAGGGAAGAATTTGTACAGCTCACTTTTTGCTTCCCTCTGGAATATGTAGGGATGGGATGTATCCCCACCTCCCTTGTTCTCTGTAAAGCGCATTGTGTTGCCTCTGGGTATGAAATGCGCTATACAAATACAGCTTTGATTGATTGATTGATTGATTGATTGATACCACTTCATATCACAGCGAGCATACTGTAGCTATACAGCTCTTTACAACACAGGACAGTAGGTCTATACCTAGCTGTACAGCACTTTATAACATACAACAGTAGTCATATACCTACTGTAGCTACTGTATACAAGTACTTTACAATACAGCACAATAGACCTATACCTAGCAGCACATTAGGCCTATATTTAGATATACAGGACTTTCCAACACAGCACAGTAGGCCTAGCTGGATAACACTTTACCAAACAGAAACCAAAAGAATCAAGTATTATTATTATTATTATATTTATCTGCCCCAGTCTGACTGAAGTCCTATAAAGCAACTGGTTATTCACCAGATCACAGATGAAGAGGAGGTTCACCCAGGAACTCATATTACCCAGAGCCATCACTGCTAGTCCTCTAATCAACCAGTATCAACACATCATTTATATGACAACCTGGTTAAACAAAGCTCAGAGAGCAATATGTACTCTATTCTGTCTTCAATTGGGGGTGTTTTTGTCAAAGAATTAATACCGAATAATTGTAGAAAATTCTTACTCTAAAGTTTATCCCCATTATGGACTTACTTGTTTTCTCTAAGTCAGTGTGTCAGATCCAGAAGTCACTAGCTACTCTGATGAGATGGAATGGATCACTGACTGTTTAAGGGTCTGCGTCAGCAACGTCTACTATGACATCATAAAAGCAATGGGAGATGTAACGTGGCGAGGCGCCCTCTAGTGGTTTTGATAGGGGTGTGGAAGTGTTGGAGTCGGACTGATGAGTGCATTTTTGAAATAGGATATCTACATTAGGTAAACACGGGTGTAATTAATAAAAAGGCGAGGTTGCTGCGAGTGGTTGCTAAGCAAAGCGTTCACTAAGTGTAGTCACAAGCACCAACCCCCCTCTCCCCCCACCGGGACGGCTCCCTCTCCCTCTCTCCTCCCCGATAGGTAGATTTGGGGAGCGTTCTTTGAGCGCGAAGGACGACCGAGAGGCGAGATTAGAGTTCGTTCAAGTAATAATAATAAAAAAGAGTCCCATAGCCATTGAATTGGTAGTAGCCTAGGCTATTTTGAGGTTGGTCATTTCTCCGAGTGAGAATTGTGAAGCGTGGCGAGTAAGCGTGAGAATAGGCTGCAATGCGTGTGTCTGAGACTTGGCAGCCCCGGGTTTCACTGATCTAGCGGTCAGTAAATTCGACCAAATTTCAAGAGGTGGACATCACTGGATTCATCTCGGCATACAGATAATTCAAGATTGACTCATGTTTACGAAGCGCACCAGCATAGTGCTCTGATCAGCTGCACTCTCCAGTGAAGTTCTCAAAACGCGACAGATGCCCGGATCAGTAGCCTAGATCTCATTGTATTACAGTATTTTAGCAGACGCTTTTATCCAAAGCAACTAACAATAACTGCATTTAACTAGGAAAGGCCAATGTTGGGCTACTAGCCTACTAGGCTACTTGCCAGAACTTACAAGTGCATCTCCTTTCTAAAACAAGTGACTAAGATCATAATCTAGTGCTGAAGGCAAAGTGCAAGAATTGCAATCTAAAATACAATAGAGGGAGGGTCGTTGTAGTTCTCTCTGTAAAATAACTCAAACGAGGTACGGTAGGCCTAGCTGGAAAACACTTTACCAAACAGAAACCAAAAGAATCAAGTATTATTATTATTATTATATTTATCTGCCCCAGTCTGACTGAAGTCCTATTGTCACAACCCATGCCTCTAACCCTGCCTCTCTGCCTGCCCCTAACCCTATATCTCCGAGAACGAGTCCCCTGACACCTCCCAGAGGGCGCAGAGGGAACTGCGGGCTCGTCGGCGTGAGCAGCTGCCGGTCATTCCGGTGATTGCACCCCATCCTGGCCAGCCACCACCTGCAGCCCATCAGCCCAGGAGGTTAAGAAGCCACTCCACACAGCATGCGGCGCCAGATCGTTGACTAACCAACCTAGTGGGTACACGTCTCTAGCTCCCTGCCTCGTCTGTCTTTTGAACCTTGCCTTACCCTGTTCTCCCTGTCTTCCCAGTTCCTGCCTGACCCACGCCTGTACGATTACCCCGCTCCTGCCTGACCCACGCCTGTACGACAACCCTGCTCCTGCCTGACCCACGCCTGTACGACAACCCTGCTCCTGCCTGACCCACGCCTGTACGACAACCCCGCTCCTGCCTGACCATCGCCTGTACGACTACCACGCTCCTGCCTGACCATCGCCTGTACGACTACCACGTCCCCGCCTGACCCACGCCTGTCTACGGATCACGTTACTGCCTGCCTCTCCCCGGATCGCAATAAACGTGCCTACGGGCTTTCACCCCAATCGTGTCTGCTCTTGGGTCCTCCATCCTGATCCTTAACACCTATAAAGCAACTGGTTATTCACCAGATCACTGATGAAGAGGAGGTTCACCCAGGAACTCATATTACCCAGAGCCATCACTGCTAGTCCTCTAATCAACCAGTATCAACACATCATTTATATGACAACTTGGTTAAACAAAGCTCAGAGAGCAATATGTACTCTATTCTGTCTTCAATTGGGGGTGTTTTTGTCAAAGAATGAATACAGAATAATTGTAGAAAATTCTTACTCTAAAGTTTATCCCCATTATGGACTTACTTGTTTTCTCTAAGTCAGTGTGTCAGATCCAGAAGTCACTAGCTACTCTGATGAGATGGAATGGATCACTGACTGTTTAAGTGTCTGCGTCAGCAACGTCTACTATGACATCATAAAAGCAATGGGAGATGTAACGTGGCGAGGCGCCCTCTAGTGGTTTTGATAGGGGTGTGGAAGTGTTGGAGTCGGACTGATGAGTGCATTTTTGAAATAGGATATCTACATTAGGTAAACACGGGTGTAATTAATAAAAAGGCGAGGTTGCTGCGAGTGGTTGCTAAGCAAAGCGTTGACTAAGTGTAGTCACAAGCACCAACCCCCCTCTCCCCCCGCCGGGACGGCTCCCTCTCCCTCTCTCCTCCCCGATAGGTAGATTTGGGTAGCGTTCTTTGAGCGCGAAGGACGACCGAGAGGCGAGATTAGAGTTCGTTCAAGTAATAATAAAAAAAGGGTCCCATAGCCATTGAATTGGTAGTAGCCTAGGCTATTTTGAGGTTGGTCATTTCTCCGAGTGAGAATTGTGAAGCGTGGCGAGTGAACGTGAGAATAGGCTGCAATGCGTGTGTCTGAGACTTGGCAGCCCCGGGTTTCACTGATCTAGCGGTCAGTAAATTCGACCAAATTTCAAGAGGTGGATTCATCTCGGCATACAGATAATTCAAGAGCAATTGACTCATGTTTACGAAGCACACCAACATAGTGCTCTGATCAGTACGAGTCCTCACTAAGACTAGACGAAGGGCACACATCACACCAGCCTTAAAATCACTACACTGGTTAACTGTCAACTCTAGAATAGACTTTAAAATACTAATACTAGTCTATAAATCTCTCCACAGTCACGCACCAGAAAACATTTCAGACATGCTTGTCAGGTACATGCCCAACAGACCACTCAGATCCTCAGGTACTGAACTCGTAACAGTCCCAAAAGCCAGGACCAAGAAACACGGAGAGGCAGCTTTTAGTTTCTATGCCCCCAACTTCTGGAACTCCCTGCCGGAGTGCCTAAGAAGGGTCGAAACAACGGAGGTCTTCAAGCAAGATCTCAAGACGTACCTTTTTGGCCTAGCCTACAATCACTAGCCAGGACCTTGAGACACAGAAAGGCAGCCTCAAACCTACCTGTGAATCCTCTGTATACATTGGTGTATATCCTGCTATGCACTCTATGTATATCAAGTTGTGTACAGAAGCTGGTTGCCCTGAAACAGGCTTGTTCTGTTCTGATATCTGTGTTGCTTCAAAGGCTCAGCGTGCTTCTAACCGTTTTCTGTCTCCCCTAGTGCCTTTCTCTCTTCCTCCTACCTTCTAACCAGGTCCAGTGGATGCCCCACTGACACCCGCACACCACTCTGAGTCCGATAGATACCCCCGTGTAAGCTGTGGATGTCGTAGTATTTAGTTAACACACACACACACGTACACACATCAGTCCACATCCGGCTTAGGCCTGGACCTGGGCCCAGTCCCCCTTCCCCTCACCCTAACCCGGGTCCGTATCCTTTTCCTACCCCCTCTCTACCCCAACCCCTGCCTCTATCTGGGCCCAGGCACATTCACGCACACACAGACATACACCAGTGTTTGCCATGTCTCTCCTATTATGTTTTTAGCCTCTCTTACTCTGAAAATGTAATTTAATGTAATTTATTGCTTTATAAATGTTCTTAGCCGGTAGACAAACATACTCCAGGAGCTTGCTCGATTTCCTTGTTGAGAGGGGTCAGGGAAGAATTTGTACAGCTCACTTTTTGCTTCCCTCTGGAATATGTAGGGATGGGATGTATCCCCACCTCCCTTGTTCTCTGTAAAGCGCATTGTGTTGCCTCTGGGTATGAAATGCGCTATACAAATACAGCTTTGATTGATTGATTGATTGATTGATTGATTGATACCACTTCACATCACAGCGAGCATACTGTAGCTATACAGCTCTTTACAACACAGGACAGTAGGTCTATACCTAGCTGTACAGCACTTTACAACATACAACAGTAGTCATATACCTACTGTAGCTACTGTATACAAGTACTTTACAATACAGCACAATAGACCCATACCTAGCAGCACATTAGGCCTATATTTAGATATACAGGACTTTCCAACACAGCACAGTAGGCCTAGCTGGATAACACTTTACCAAACAGAAACCAAAAGAATCAAGTATTATTATTATTATTATATTCATCTGCCCCAGTCTGACTGAAGTCCTATAAAGCAAGTGGTTATTCACCAGATCACTGATGAAGAGGAGGTTCACCCAGGAACTCATATTACCCAGAGCCATCACTGCTAGTCCTCTAATCAACCAGTATCAACACATCATTTATATGACAACTTGGTTAAACAAAGCTCAGAGAGCAATATGTACTCTATTCTGTCTTCAATTGGGGGTGTTTTTGTCAAAGAATGAATACAGAATAATTGTAGAAAATTCTTACTCTAAAGTTTATCCCCATTATGGACTTACTTGTTTTCTCTAAGTCAGTGTGTCAGATCCAGAAGTCACTAGCTACTCTGATGAGATGGAATGGATCACTGACTGTTTAAGTGTCTGCGTCAGCAACGTCTACTATGACATCATAAAAGCAATGGGAGATGTAACGTGGCGAGGCGCCCTCTAGTGGTTTTGATAGGGGTGTGGAAGTGTTGGAGTCGGACTGATGAGTGCATTTTTGAAATAGGATATCTACATTAGGTAAACACGGGTGTAATTAATAAAAAGGCGAGGTTGCTGCGAGTGGTTGCTAAGCAAAGCGTTGACTAAGTGTAGTCACAAGCACCAACCCCCCTCTCCCCCCGCCGGGACGGCTCCCTCTCCCTCGATAGGTAGATTTGGGGAGCGTTCTTTGAGCGCGAAGGACGACCGAGAGGCGAGATTAGCTTTCGTTCAAGTAATAATTAAAAAAAAGAGTCCCATAGCCATTGAATTGGTAGTAGCCTAGGCTATTTTGAGGTTGGTCATTTCTCCGAGTGAGAATTGTGAAGCGTGGCGAGTGAGCGTGAGAATAGGCTGCAATGCGAGTCTGAGACTTGGCAGCCCCGGGTTTCACTGATCTACCGGTCAGTAAATCCGACCAAATTTCAAGAGGTGGACATCACTGGATTCATCTCGGCATACAGATAATTCAAGATTGACTCATGTTTACGAAGCGCACCAGCATAGTGCTCTGATCAGCTGCACTCTCCAGTGAAGTTCTCAAAACGCGACAGATGCCCGGATCAGTAGCCTAGATCTCATTGTATTACAGTATTTTAGCAGACGCTTTTATCCAAAGCAACTAACAATAATTGCATTTAACTAGGAAAGGCCAATGTAGGCTACTAGCCTACTAGGCTACTTGCCAGAACTTACAAGTGCATCTCCTTTCTAAAACAAGTGACTAAGATCATAATCTAGTGCTGAAGGCAAAGTGCAAGAATTGCAATCTAAAATACAATAGAGGGAGGATCGTTGTAGTTCTCTCTGTAAAATAACTAAAACGGTAGGCCTAGCTGGATAACACTTTACCAAACAGAAACCAAAAGAAGCAAGTATTATTATTATTGTAGCATCAGGGGGGAAGTGAACTACACTCCCAGCGTTCCCTGGGTAGAGAGGGGGGGGTTATGGGCGTCCAGCCAGTTCAGTGTGTTATGGTCGTTGACTAGTTGCTATGGACGCTGTGATTTTGGGTTGCTATGCGCGTGAGTGTGTGTGCCGCTCGGCTGTAAATGAGCTGCTTTACGTTAAGTCTTTGGGAAATAAATACGCCCGTGTTTGTGGCTAAAGAGGACAACCAGTTCTTCCATTCTCGCTACATTGGTGTCAGAAGTGAGGATAAGGAAATGTCGAAATTTCAAAGAGAGGTGGAAGACATTGAACAGTTTCTTGCGAGCCTACAAGTCTGCGACCGCAAGACGCGGCCAAGAGAGCAACTGTTTACCTCAACTTTAGCTAACGTGAGGCTAGCTAGCAGTGAGCTAGCAGCACCTCCGCCGCAGGGGAGCCATAGAGAAGGAAACGGCGAGATACCTGATGGGGCCAGCGCTCCACGGCCAACGGTGAGACGGCGAGATACTGTCCCTTCTGCAACGTTGCAGAGAGAAGATGCTGCTGCTGTACTGCCGTCGGCGGGAGTGATGGAGGATGCTAACGTCACCTCCCCAGTTCCCCTCCCAGCGCCGGCGGGCGGAACCCGGAGAAGTGCCATTAAACTGCCGCGATTTGGTGGTGAGGAACCCATAGAGAACTATCTCATCCAGGTCCAGCTAGCTGCTCAACTTAATGCATGGACGGCTGAAGAGACTGCAGTTCATGTTGCCCTTTCCCTGGAGGGGAGAGCACTACAAATCCTCACAGACCTGCAGCCAGAAGAGCGTTTAAATTGGCCAGCTATTGAGAGGGCGCTACAGTACCGCTTTGGCCAGCGCTATTATTCTGATGATGTCAGAGACCAACTTGTCCGACGCCAAAGGGGGTTAACAGAGAGCCTGGGTTCATATGCAGCAGACCTTCACCTCTATGCACGGCGTGGGTATCCGACTTTCGATGTAACAACACAAGAGGAACTCGCCCTCCAAGCCTTTGTCCGTGGTCTACGACCAGAACGACTCCGAGAACACATTCGTCTCCACGCGCCGAGAACCTTGACAGCAGCCCTAACTGAAGCAGAGCGGGTCGAGCATGTGCTGTGTGCCAGGGAGCGTTCTGCAGAAGAGAGACACCGGGTTCGGCGCGTGGACCAGAATGACAGGGGGGAAGAGGAAGTGACCCGACAGGCAAACGCCACCATCTCCCCACGGCCGATGCGACGGGGGGCAAGGTCAAACCGACCAACCAATGAGTGCTGCTACCGATGCGGGGAGCCAGGCCACATCGCACGCTATTGTCCAGCTCCAGCCCCACGAAGCCCAGGACCCCAACCGTTGTTAAACTAGAACCGGGCAGTGCTGTGAGGGAACCGCTGCCCACTGACTTTTCCACTAACCCTCAAATGCGTCTTGGTCGGCTGGGTCAGGCACACGGACTGTACATTGACTGTAACTTGAATGGTACCCCCTGTAGAGCCCTGGTAGACACGGGGTCCACCATCTCCCTAGTTCGCCCCGGAACTTTACCTGGCACCACGGGCCGTAGGCTACAGGGTTGGGAACCCACGAAGGTTCGCATCACTACAGTAACCGGTGAGGAGGCTAGAATGCACGGGAAAGGGTTTCTCAGTGTATCTGTGGCGGGCTGCCGCATCGACCACCAGTTCTGGCTAGCCGACATCCAGGACCCCTGCATCATCGGACTGGACCTGCTGACAAAATGGGAGGCTAGAGTGGATGTGCCTAAGTCCACACTCTACATGAGCATAGGGGCTGTGACGCTTCATGCCGCTGGTGGGAAAACAGCCGCCAGAGGGTCCCCCACGTCGCTGCCAGCCGCCGGAGGGTCCTGCACGTCGCCGCCGGCCGCCAGAGGGTCCCGCACGTCGCTGCCGGCTGCCAGAGGGTCCCCCACGTCGCTGCCAGCCGCCGGAGGGTCCCGCACGTCGCCGCCAGCCGCCAGAGGGTCCCGCACGTCGCCGCCGGCCGCCAGAGGGTCCCGCACGTCGCCGCCGGCCGCCAGAGGTTCCCCCATGTCGCCGCCAGAGGGCCCTGCATGTCGCCGCCGGCCGCCAGAGGGTCCCCCATGTTGCCGCCAGCCGCCGGAGGGTCCTGCACATCACCACCAGCCGCCAGAGGTTCCCCCATGTCGCCACCAGCCGCCAGAGGGTCCCGCATGTCGCCGCCAGCCGCTGGAGGGTCCTGCACGTCGCCGCCAGCCGCCGGAGAGTCCTGCACGTCGCTGCCGGCCGCCAGAGGGTCCCGCATGTCGCCACCGGCCGCCAGAGGGTCCCCCATGTTGCCGCCAGCCGCCGGAGGGTCCTGCACGTCGCCACCAGCCGCCAGAGGGTCCTACACGTCGCCGCCAGCCACCGGAGGGTCCCCCACGTCGCCACCAGCCGCCAGAGGGTCCTGCACATCACCGCCAGCCGTCCGGGGGTCCTACACGTCGCCGCCGACCGCCAGAAGGTCCTGCATGTCGCCGCTAGCCATCGGAGGGTCCCCCACGTCGCCTCCAGCCATCCGGGGGTCCCCCACATCGCCGCCAGCCATCGGAGGGTCCTCCATGTTGCTGTCAGCGGAGACGAAGCGGGCTGTGGACGACCTGTTTGAGAGGAGCTGCGCGGGTCTGGAGGCGGACCAGAGGGGCCAGCTCCATGAACTTCTGGTAGCGTTTTCAGACATATTCGCTGCCAAAGATGAGGACTGCACGCACAACAATCTAGTTCAGCATGACATCGACACTGGTAATGCCCTCCCCATTCGCCTTCGCCCCCGTCGTCTGCCACTCGCCAAGCGGTTGTCAGCAGAGCAGAAGGTCAGAGAGATGGCAGAGGCGGGTGTCATCGAACCTTCCAGTAGCCCCTGGTCAGCCCCAGCTGTCTTGGTCAAAAAGAAAGATGACACATGGCGTTTTTGTGTGGACTACCGTCGCCTTAATGACATCACCCGCAAAGACTCCTACCCCCTGCCCCGCATCGATGATGCTCTAGACCACGTCACCGGGTCCCAATGGTTCAGTTCCCTCGATCTCCGCAGCGGCTAATGGCAGGTGGAGCTGACGCCGGAGGCCCGCCCTAAGACTGCCTTCTCCATACCCTCGGGCGGGCTTTGGCAGTTCAAAGTGATGCCATTCGGCTTGTGCAACGCCCCGGCTACCTTTGAGCGCCTCATGGAGAGAGTGCTAGCTGACATCCCTCGGAGCCGTTGTGTAGTTTATCTCGACGACCTCCTCATCCACGCTAAAGACTTTGGGGGCGCCCTAGCCAACCTGAGGGACGTCTTCTGCAACATCCGCCGTGCAGGCCTGCGCCTCCACCCCAAAAAGTGCCACCTGTTCCGGCGAGAGACAGTCTTCCTCGGGCATGTCATCAGCGGTGAGGGTGTGGCCACCGACCCAGCAAAAGTAGCTGCAGTGAGAGACTGGCCCATCCCACAGAACATCGCAGAGCTGAAAAGCTTCCTGGGTCTGGCCTCATATTACCGGCGGTTCGTTAAAGACTTCTCCACTGTCGCCGGGCCGCTGCACAGCCTCAATCACAAAGGGTGTGTGTTTCAGTGGGAAGAGAACTGCACTGCTGCTTTCACTGCGCTCCGAACAGCACTCATCGAGTTTCTTATTTCAGTTGCACGCTTAACCGAGCAGAGAGGAACTACTGTGTAACACGCAGAGAACTGTTGGCCATCGTCCGGGCAATTCGCCACTTCCGGGCCTATCTCTACGGGGTGAAGTTCCTCCTGCGCACTGACCACGCCTCCCTCTCCTGGCTCCTCAACTTTAAGGAGCCGGAGGGTCAGCTGGCCCGGTGGCTTGAGGTCCTGCAGGACTATGACTTCGAGGTCCACCATCGGGCTGGGCGTCACCACGCCAACGCAGATGCCCTGTCCCGACGCCCCTGTGCTAAGGAGGCGTGCCGCCACTGCCAGCGCGCCGATGACCGAGTGACAGGGACTCCGCTGGTGGCGGCCCTATGGACCACCTCGGCAGATGGGGGCAGCACCGCCCCCACCGACAGTGGCCACAGTCCCGAAGTTCTACCAGGCGACGACAGCCTGGAGACCCTCGACCCCCAACAGCTCCGCCAGGACCAGAGTCAAGACTCCGTCCTCTCCCGTGTCCAGGTCTGGGTGGTATTGGGCCAGCGACCAGCATGGGAGGAGGTATCAGCCCTTGACCCCGAGACCAAGGCCCTCTACTCGCAGTACTGGAACCTCACCATCCGAGATGGTCTTCTGCATCGACGATGGCAGTCCCCAGGGGGCCACCGCAAAGTTTTCCAGCTCCTGGTACCTCGGCAGTGGCGCCCCCGCGTCCTCCAGCTCGTCCATGGATCAGTGGGGGCCGGCCACTTTGGTTTTACAAAAACCCTACACCGACTCCGGTCCCGATTCTACTGGCCAGGGTGTCACCGGGATGTAGAGCTCCTCGTTCATCGCTGTGACTCCTGCACTGCCAAGAAGGGCCCCACACAGCGCTCTCATGCCCCACTGCAGCAGTACCAGGTGGGGTTCCCCATGGAGCGGGTGGGGGTCGACATCCTGGGCCCTTTCCCCACCTCAGACCAGGGTAACCGCTATGTGCTCGTGGCCATGGACTATTTTACTAAGTGGCCAGAAGCGTACGCGGTCCCCGACCAGACCACCACCACCACCGCTGAGTACTTGGTCAACGAGATGTTCTGTCGGTTCGGTGCACCTGAGGAGTTGCACAGTGATCAGGGGCGGAACTTTGAGGCGGCTGTGTTCAGTGAGGTCTGTCAGCGGCTGGGAGTCAAGAAAACCAGGACCACGCCCCTACACCCCCAGAGCGACGGGCTTGTAGAACGCTTTAATCGTACTCTGGCCACACAGCTCGCAATCCTGACCAGCCGCCGGCAACGAGACTGGGACCTCCACCTGCCCCTGATCTTGTGGTCTTACAGAACAGCGGTTCAAGAGTCCACCAAGTGCACCCCTGCCATGCTCATGTTTGGGCATGAACTCTGTACCCCAGTCGACCTAGTGTTCGGGCCGCCCCCTGAGCCCGAGGCACAGGGGAAACCCGGCATGAGCTACCTCTACAACCTGCGTGAAAGGCTGCGTGAGGTACACGAACTTACCAGGCAGGCCTTAACGGATGCCGGGTCCCGACAGAAGCGGGCCTACGACTCCCGCTGCCGAGGAAGGGACTTTGCACCTGGGGCCCAAGTGTGGGTCTATTGCCCAGAGAGGAAGAAGGGTCTCTCTCCTAAGCTAATGAGCCAGTGGGTTGGCCCTTGCACCGTGCTGGAGAGACTGTCAGACGTGGTGTACAGGGTGAGGTTGGTCAAGCGGAACCGGGTGGTGGCGCTCCACCGTGACCGACTCGCTCCTTACCAGCCCCTGGCCCCAACTGAGGAAGCGTCGGATGTGGAGAACCAACCCCACATAACGACTCCTACCGCTGTTGCTGCAGAGGGGTCCCCTAGGCGGGCCCAGCGGCAGCGCCAACTCCCACATTACCTCAGGGACTATGTTCTAGATGCCTGGGTTGCTGAGGACAGCTAACCTCTTAGGTGGGGGCAGTGTAGCATCAGGGGGGAAGTGAACTACACTCCCAGCGTTCCCTGGGTAGAGAGGGGGGGGTTATGGGCATCCAGCCAGTTCAGTGTGTTATGGTCGTTGACTAGTTGCTATGGACGCTGTGATTTTGGGTTGCTATGCGCGTGAGTGTGTGTGCCGCTCGGCTGTAAATGAGCTGCTTTACGTTAAGTCTTTGGGAAATAAATACGCCCGTGTTTGTGGCTAAAGAGGACAACCAGTTCTTCCATTCTCGCTACATTATTATTATATTTATCTACCCCAGTCTGACTGAAGTCCTATAAAGCAACTGGTTATTCACCAGATCACTGATGAAGAGGAGGTTCACCCAGGAACTCATATTACCCAGAGCCATCACTGCTAGTCCTCTAATCAACCAGTATCAACACATCATTTATATGACAACTTGGTTAAACAAAGCTCAGAGAGCAATATGTACTCTATTCTGTCTTCAATTGGGGGTGTTTTTGTCAAAGAATTAATACAGAATAATTGTAGAAAATTCTTACTCTAAAGTTTATCCCCATTAAGGACTTACTTGTTTTCTCTAAGTCAGTGTGTCAGATCCAGAAGTCACTAGCTACTCTGATGAGGTGGAATGGATCAATGAGTGCGTTCACATGCACACTAATACGCCGATCATAACCCGATAATGGTAATAATGCGATTATTGAAATGGTCTTGTGAACGCCTTTATCTGATTTCCAAAATCGGGGTAAAGTCTTAATCGGCGTTTTCAAAACCCGATAAAGACCCCTGGATTTTTGCCCAATCTTTCGATTCTTTGAAGCATGTGAACACCTTAATCAGCTTTCTTGCAGGTTTTGGAAACTGCGCATGTCAGGAGGACGGTGCATTTGTTTTGATTTTACAGCGCGCGCGCCGCTGGTGAACCTTTAGCTAACGTTACACGGAAAGACCGGGGAAACACCTCAGCTAACCCTCTTTGGTTTCGTCATGGCTGTCCGAGCAACAAAATCCCAGCATTTTTGGTCAGAAGAGGAGACACGATTTCTAGTCTGTCAACTAAAAGATCTTAATATTCTGAAATATATAGATGGGCGAAAACATCGTAACGGAGAGCTATTCAAATTGGTGGCCGAAACCATGAAGGACGCAGGCTTCATTCGGACCATAGAGCAAATTAGATGCAGGTGGAAAGGATTGAAGCAGGCATATTACAAAATAAAGAGCCACAACAACACCAGTGGAAGTGATCCTGCTTCTTGCCCTTTCTACGACGAATTAAGTGAGCTGTTAGGGAGCCGTCCGATGGCCAATACCGTTGCAACAGGAGTGGACGTCGGTCTTGATGAGAACCCAGCAGAACACGAGCAGGCGACACCTTCAACACCCTCACCAAACTCCGGTGAGTAGGCCCAACTCTTCATAACTTTAATTCTCTTAACCAATACGTAAAATGTCTTGCTAGCTAGCCAAAGTCTGCTATATCTAAGTGTTATTCATGAAAACAACACCCAGCTAACGTTCTCAGAGCTAACGTTAGCTAGCTAGCTAGCTTCATAAAGGGTTGATTGGCATGACCGAAGGAGAAGGGTAGAGATCTCTACCCCACCCTAATATACGCGTGTGTGGATGTTTGTAGAGGATGATGAGGACCTTGAAGTGGCAGGACCAGAGCAGGATGCCAGCGAGATGCCATCTAGGCCTACCTCCAGGTCTTCTGTATCTCACCCTGATTCTACTGGTAAGTTTCCATACATTCTGTGAAAAATAAACTAGAAGCTGAATGCAATGGCAGTTTATTAATGCTCCATATGTGCACCTGTGTGAGTGCAGCCCAGCTTTAATACAATGAATATTTACTAAACAAATACACTTTGGCAGGTGTGGGGGCCAGGAGACAGAGAGTTGGAAGTATGTCGACCCGGAGTACCCAGCATCAAAGCTTCCTGGAGAGAATGCAGCAGCAGCAGAATGCATGGCTGGCAGCGCAGCTGGCTGAGAGCCATGAGAGGGAAGAGAGAATGATTTCGGCAGTTGTGGAGGCAAATACTCAGTCCACAGAGCGGGTTGTGAGCCTACTCCTAGAGGGTCTTCGAAACACCATGCCCCGACCCATACTTCCTCCCTACCCCTTTCAAGGACTTAATCATACACCACACACCTTTCCCAACTATTCAGACCAAGCAACCACTGAAAATGGGGGCAGAGTATACCGAAACCTAGATCATTTTGATAAATTTGAGTAGAAACCTGTAGCCTGGCCTGTAATGTTAAATGGCCTCCTTGTTGTATCATTTTAGTTATTAGTAAATTTAACTTTGATTGCAGTTGCACTATTCTAAACATTAAGGTTGAGGTAAAGATGTTTGTGTGCGACATATATTGTTATGATCACAAATAACATATTTATTTATATATGTGGCAACAGTTTATATTAGTATGTTAATAAAGCTGTGAATATTCAAACCTTAATACTCATGGCTCATTCCAGCAGGCTGAATGGACACTACGGTAAACAAGAAAAATATGGCGATTGAGAACTATTAACGATTAAAAACATCTGATAGCTAATTTACCAATAATCTGAACTATAATAACATTCTCTCTTACAAACACAAACAGCTTCGAACAGGCAACTGATGGACAAGGGGGGCGGCGCTGTCCCAGCCCCCACCCTTGTCATCACCACCACTGTCTTGTGCGGTCAGGGAGGGCGGCTCTGTCCCAGCAGTGTCCTTGTCCCCCCCCACCCAGGCACTAGCGCATGTGCTGTCTCCTTAGTGGGAAATGTGCTGCCATGTAGTTGGTCAGGGCTTGTCTCACAGCTTGACCTTCAGGGTTTGGTGTTGTATGTGCTCTCACACCTGGTTGGGGTAGTGTCCTCTCCAAACTTCTTGCTTCCTCCATCCAAGTATGGTGGACTGCATCTTTCTCCCGCTCACAAAAGTTGTGCAGTGCACAACAAGTGCCGACAACATATGGGGTGAAGGTGAAGTGGAAGTCGCTGCGTTTCAAGAGAACCCTCCAACGTGACTTGAGCCTTCCAAAGGCGATTTCTACCCCTGTCCTGGCAGAACTCAGGTATGCATTGAAGGACTCCTGCTGTGGTGTTAGGGCCTGAGAGTGGACATATCCCTTCATCAGCCAGTCTAGTAGAGGGTATGCCGGGTCGCCAAGGATGAAGAAGTCTATGGCCTTCCCCTCGATTTCCCTTGGTGTCTGCAATAGGAAATAAGATATTATATAATATAAATATAGCATTTAAATCATCAATGCAGGCATGTGAATAAGTAATGGTGTAACTTGTCACAGGGACAGAGAATAATGTCTTATATCACTTACATGTGGATAGTGGGCATGTATGCACAAACTACACTTATATAGCATTTTTATCCAAAGCAGTTTACAATGGCCTCTCATTCAGACATCTATGGTAGCAGCTGCCATTCAAGGTGCTAGCCTGCTCATTGGGAGCAATTTGGGGTTCAGTATCTTTGCCCAAGGACACTTATACATGTGGAGGAGCCGGGATTCGAACCGCTGACCCTGCGGTCATTTGACAACCCACTCTACCTCCTGAGCCACAGCCGCCATGTGTGAGGAAAACTAGAGGGAAGGAGAGAAAGGTGAGGGGAAGTGTGTGCGAGAGTGATGCAGAGGAAAGGGAAGACTAACCTTTGGAAGTTGATGCGAGTTCTTAAACAGTATGGATTGTCGAAGAACATTTGCATCATGTGCACTCCCTGGCACTTTGCAGCTAATGTTCCAAAAGCTATCAAACAGAGTACAAACAATATTAGGTATCATGCATCATGTAACTCTATAGAGTTAGATTGTTACATAATTAAATATTTACTTAAATAGTTTGAGTGTTCTTGCTCTATATGACTTACCAGTAGGTGTCATCAACCACTCCCTGAAGAACGTATGATGTCCAGCCCTTTCTATTTACAAAATCTGCATATCCATCAGTCGGTGCCAGAACAGGGATGTGGGTGCCGTCAATACATCCTATAATTTGAGGAATGTGGAATGCACCCTCTAACCTTCTTGCGATGACACAAGCCTCTTCAACTGATGGGACTTGAATTAGTTGATGGACGACTGAGGACATCATACCCTTACAGAACATGTAAATGCATTTCTGCACAGTGGATTTAGCGATCCCAAACTGGTTGGCCACTAATCTGTATTCACAGCAGCTTCCCAGTTTATACAGACAGATTGCCACTCGCATCTCTAGGGGTAGGGGGGCACGTACAGTCTCCTCTTGAGGGCTCATGACCTCTTTCATCAATCCACATAGCCTCATAAAAGAGCCTCGGGTCATACGGAAATTCTCCTTCCATTCGCTGTCGGTGAACTCGTTCAGGACTATCCGCTCCCACCAGTCCTTACTTCGTACCCGCATCCAGCATCCACGCCCTCTTGATGGAAAGCAGGGTAGGCCTATCTGTCCATAAGCAGGCCTCGTTTGCCAGCAATTGATCAGCATACGACGTCTTCTACTTTCCGTTAGGATCAAAAGTATCATGAACGCGGTTGTCATTTGATTCTGGAGCAATAGCAAAGGAATGACTGCGTAGAAGACGATTAATTTACTAAAATCCATTTTCGTTTTCGGTTTAAATAGGCTACTAAAATAATATCCAGTAGGTATAGGCTAATCTAACGTCGGAAACCAACAAATTAGGCGAGGTGGAAAACCGTTTGGAAATGGAAAATGGAATGCTTTTTTGTGTAGCCTGCTCGCGACAACTGCGTCGCATTGTACAGTATATGATAATATTATAACCAGTGGCTATAGTGGGCTGTTCAACGCGTTGAATGAATAAAACATTTGTAGCCTAAGTCACGGCGATACTTTGCTGCAGAAGTTAACGGTGCACATATTTGTCCATGGAGCATACACCGATTAATGCAAAGAATCATGTAGACGCGTCTATTGAGTAATCGCATTATTAATTACACATGTGTACGGAATAATCGTATTATTGTCATAAACCGACTATTCCCAATAATCGGGTTTCTCATGGTCATGTGAACGCACTCACTGACTGTTTAAGTGTCTGCGTCAGCAACGTCTACTATGACATCATAAAAGCAATGGGAGATGTAACGTGGCGAGGCGCCCTCTAGTGGTTTTGATAGGGGTGTGGAAGTGTTGGAGTCGGACTGATGAGTGCATTTTTGAAATAGGATATCTACATTAGGTAAACACGGGTGTAATTAATAAAAAGGCGAGGTTGCTGCGAGTGGTTGCTAAGCAAAGCGTTCACTAAGTGTAGTCACAAGCACCAACCCCCCTCTCCCCCCACCGGGACGGCTCCCTCTCCCTCTCTCCTCCCCGATAGGTAGATTTGGGGAGCGTTCTTTGAGCGCGAAGGACGACCGAGAGGCGAGATCAGCGTTCGTTCAAGTAATAATTTAAAAAAAAGAGTCCCATAGCCATTGAATTGGTAGTAGCCTAGGCTATTTTGAGGTTGGTCATTTCTCCGAGTGAGAATTGTGAAGCGTGGCGAGTGAGCGTGAGAATAGGCTGCAATGCGAGTCTGAGACTTGGCAGCCCCGGGTTTCACTGATCTAGCGGCCAGTAAATCCGACCAAATTTCAAGAGGTGGACATCACTGGATTCATCTCGGCATACAGATAATTCAAGATTGACTCATGTTTACGAAGCGCACCAGCATAGTGCTCTGATCAGCTGCACTCTCCAGTGAAGTTCTCAAAACGCGACAGATGCCCGGATCAGTAGCCTAGATCTCATTGTATTACAGTATTTTAGCAGACGCTTTTATCCAAAGCAACTAACAATAATTGCATTTAACTAGGAAAGGCCAATGTAGGCTACTAGCCTACTAGGCTACTTGCCAGAACTTACAAGTGCATCTCCTTTCTAAAACAAGTGACTAAGATCATAATCTAGTGCTGAAGGCAAAGTGCAAGAATTGCAATCTAAAATACAATAGAGGGAGGATCGTTGTAGTTCTCTCTGTAAAATAACTAAAACGAGGGACGGTAGGCCTAGCTGGATAACACTTTACCAAACAGAAACCAAAAGAATCAAGTAATATTATTATTATTATATTTATCTGCCCCAGTCTGACTGAAGTCCTATAAAGCAACTGGTTATTCACCAGATCACTGATGAAGAGGAGGTTCACCCAGGAACTCATATTACCCAGAGCCATCACTGCTAGTCCTCTAATCAACCAGTATCAACACATCATTTATATGACAACTTGGTTAAACAAAGCTCAGAGAGCAATATGTACTCTATTCTGTCTTCAATTGGGGGTGTTTTTGTCAAAGAATTAATACAGAATAATTGTAGAAAATTCTTACTCTAAAGTTTATCCCCATTATGGACTTACTTGTTTTCTCTAAGTCAGTGTGTCAGATCCAGAAGTCACTAGCTACTCTGATGAGGTGGAATGGATCACTGACTGTTTAAGTGTCTGCGTCAGCAACGTCTACTATGACATCATAAAAGCAATGGGAGATGTAACGTGGCGAGGCGCCCTCTAGTGGTTTTGATAGGGGTGTGGAAGTGTTGGAGTCGGACTGATGAGTGCATTTTTGAAATAGGATATCTACATTAGGTAAACACGGGTGTAATTAATAAAAAGGCGAGGTTGCTGCAAGTGGTTGCTAAGCAAAGCGTTGACTAAGTGTAGTCACAAGCACCAACCCCCCTCTCCCCCCGCCGGGACGGCTCCCTCTCCCTCTCTCCTCCCCGATAGGTAGATTTGGGTAGCGTTCTTTGAGCGCGAAGGACGACCGAGAGGCGAGATTAGAGTTCGTTCAAGTAATAATAAAAAAAAGGGTCCCATAGCCATTGAATTGGTAGTAGCCTAGGCTATTTTGAGGTTGGTCATTTCTCCGAGTGAGAATTGTGAAGCGTGGCGAGTGAACGTGAGAATAGGCTGCAATGCGTGTGTCTGAGACTTGGCAGCCCCGGGTTTCACTGATCTAGCGGTCAGTAAATTCGACCAAATTTCAAGAGGTGGATTCATCTCGGCATACAGATAATTCAAGAGCAATTGACTCATGTTTACGAAGCACACCAACATAGTGCTCTGATCAGTACGAGTCCTCACTAAGACTAGACGAAGGGCACACATCACACCAGCCTTAAAATCATTACACTGGTTAACTGTCAACTCTAGAATAGACTTTAAAATACTAATACTAGTCTATAAATCTCTCCACAGTCACGCACCAGAAAACATTTCAGACATGCTTGTCAGGTACATGCCCAACAGACCACTCAGATCCTCAGGTACTGAACTCGTAACAGTCCCAAAAGCCAGGACCAAGAAACACGGAGAGGGAGCTTTTAGTTTCTATGCCCCCAACTTCTGGAACTCCCTGCCGGAGTGCCTAAGAAGGGTCGAAACAACGGAGGTCTTCAAGCAAGATCTCAAGACGTACCTTTTTGGCCTAGCCTACAATCACTAGCCAGGACCTTGAGACACAGAAAGGCAGCCTCAAACCTACCTGTGAATCCTCTGTATACATTGGTGTATATCCTGCTATGCACTCTATGTATATCAAGTTGTGTACAGAAGCTGGTTGCCCTGAAACAGGCTTGTTCTGTTCTGATATCTGTGTTGCTTCAAAGGCTCAGCGTGCTTCTAACCGTTTTCTGTCTCCCCTAGTGCCTTTCTCTCTTCCTCCTACCTTCTAACCAGGTCCAGTGGATGCCCCACTGACACCCGCACACCACTCTGAGTCCGATAGATACCCCCGTGTAAGCTGTGGATGTCGTAGTATTTAGTTAACACACACACACACGTACACACATCAGTCCACATCCGGCTTAGGCCTGGACCTGGGCCCAGTCCCCCTTCCCCTCACCCTAACCCGGGTCCGTATCCTTTTCCTACCCCCTCTCTACCCCAACCCCTGCCTCTATCTGGGCCCAGGCACATTCACGCACACACAGACATACACCAGTGTTTGCCATGTCTCTCCTATTATGTTTTTAGCCTCTCTTACTCTGAAAATGTAATTTAATGTAATTTATTGCTTTATAAATGTTCTTAGCCGGTAGACAAACATACTCCAGGAGCTTGCTCGATTTCCTTGTTGAGAGGGGTCAGGGAAGAATTTGTACAGCTCACTTTTTGCTTCCCTCTGGAATATGTAGGGATGGGATGTATCCCCACCTCCCTTGTTCTCTGTAAAGCGCATTGTGTTGCCTCTGGGTATGAAATGCGCTATACAAATACAGCTTTGATTGATTGATTGATTGATTGATACCACTTCACATCACAGCGAGCATACTGTAGCTATACAGCTCTTTACAACACAGGACAGTAGGTCTATACCTAGCTGTACAGCACTTTACAACATACAACAGTAGTCATATACCTACTGTAGCTACTGTATACAAGTACTTTACAATACAGCACAATAGACCCATACCTAGCAGCACATTAGGCCTATATTTAGATATACAGGACTTTCCAACACAGCACAGTAGGCCTAGCTGGATAACACTTTACCAAACAGAAACCAAAAGAATCAAGTATTATTATTATTATTATATTCATCTGCCCCAGTCTGACTGAAGTCCTATAAAGCCAGTGGTTATTCACCAGATCACTGATGAAGAGGAGGTTCACCCAGGAACTCATATTACCCAGAGCCATCACTGCTAGTCCTCTAATCAACCAGTATCAACACATCATTTATATGACAACTTGGTTAAACAAAGCTCAGAGAGCAATATGTACTCTATTCTGTCTTCAATTGGGGGTGTTTTTGTCAAAGAATGAATACAGAATAATTGTAGAAAATTCTTACTCTAAAGTTTATCCCCATTATGGACTTACTTGTTTTCTCTAAGTCAGTGTGTCAGATCCAGAAGTCACTAGCTACTCTGATGAGATGGAATGGATCACTGACTGTTTAAGTGTCTGCGTCAGCAACGTCTACTATGACATCATAAAAGCAATGGGAGATGTAACGTGGTGAGGCGCCCTCTAGTGGTTTTGATAGGGGTGTGGAAGTGTTGGAGTCGGACTGATGAGTGCATTTTTGAAATAGGATATCTACATTAGGTAAACACGGGTGTAATTAATAAAAAGGCGAGGTTGCTGCGATTGGTTGCTAAGCAAAGCGTTGACTAAGTGTAGTCACAAGCACCAACCCCCCTCTCCCCCCGCCGGGACGGCTCCCTCTCCCTCTCTCCTCCCCGATAGGTAGATTTGGGTAGCGTTCTTTGAGCGCGAAGGACGACCGAGAGGCGAGATTAGAGTTCGTTCAAGTAATAATAATAAAAAAGAGTCCCATAGCCATTGAATTGGTAGTAGCCTAGGCTATTTTGAGGTTGGTCATTTCTCCGAGTGAGAATTGTGAAGCGTGGCGAGTGAGCGTGAGAATAGGCTGCAATGCGTGTGTCTGAGACTTGGCAGCCCCGGGTTTCACTGATCTAGCGGTCAGTAAATTTGACCAAATTTCAAGAGGTGGACATCACTGGATACATCTCGGCATACAGATAATTCAAGAGCAATTGACTCATGTTTACGAAGCACACCAACATAGTGCTCTGATCAGTACGAGTCCTCACTAAGACTAGACGAAGGGCACACATCACACCAGCCTTAAAATCACTACACTGGTTACCTGTCAACTCTAGAATAGACTTTAAAATACTATTACTAGTCTATAAATCTCTCCACAGTCACGCACCAGAAAACATTTCAGACATGCTTGTCAGGTACATGCCCAACAGACCACTCAGATCCTCAGGTTGTTAGGGCTAGCGGAGGAGGACCCAAAAGCAGACTCAAAACGGCTTGGAGGTGAAGCCCGGAGGCGTGTTTATTGGTCTGGCCAGGCAGGATCAGGTCGGAGAGGCAAGTGGGGGTCAGGCAGGGACGTGGTAGTCAGACAGGCGTGGGTCGGGCAGGAGCGTGGTACTCAGACAGGCGTGGGTCAGGCAGGAGCGTGGTACTCAGGCAGGCGTGGGTCAGGCAGGAGCAGGGTGGTCGTACAGGCGTGGGTCAGGCAGGAGCAGGGTTGTCGTACAGGCGTGGGTCAGGCAGGAGCAGGGTTGTTGTACAGGCGTGGGTCAGGCAGGAGCGGGGTAATCGTACAGGCGTGGGTCAGGCAGGAACTGGGAAGACAGGGAGAACAGGGTAAGGCAAGGTTCAAAAGACAGACGAGGCAGGGAGCTAGAGACGTGTACCCACTAGGTTGGTTGGTCAACGATCTGGCGCCGCATACTGTGTGGAGTGGCTTCTTAACCTCCTGGGCTGATGGGCTGCAGGTGGTGGCTGGCCAGGATGGGGTGCAATCACCGGAATGACCGGCAGCTGCTCACGCCGACGAGCCCGCAGTTCCCTCTGCGCCCTCTGGGAGGTGCCAGGGGACTCGTTCTCGGAGATAGGGTTAGGGGCAGGCAGAGAGGCAGGGTTAGAGGCATGGGTTGTGACACAGGTACTGAACTCGTAACAGTCCCAAAAGCCAGGACCAAGAAACACGGAGAGGCAGCTTTTAGTTTCTATGCCCCCAACTTCTGGAACTCCCTGCCGGAGTGCCTAAGAAGGGTCGAAACAACGGAGGTCTTCAAGCAAGATCTCAAGACGTACCTTTTTGGCCTAGCCTACAATCACTAGCCAGGACCTTGAGACACAGAAAGGCAGCCTCAAACCTACCTGTGAATCCTCTGTATACATTGGTGTATATCCTGCTATGTATATCAAGTTGTGTACAGAAGCTGGTTGCCCTGAAACAGGCTTGTTCTGTTCTGATATCTGTGTTGCTTCAAAGGCTCAGCGTGCTTCTAACCGTTTTCTGTCTCCCCTAGTGCCTCTCTCTCTTCCTCCTACCTTCTAACCAGGTCCAGTGGATGCCCCACTGACACCCGCACACCACTCTGAGTCCGATAGATACCCCCGTGTCAGCTGTGGATGTCGTAGTATTTAGTTAACACACACACACACGTACACACATCAGTCCACATCTGGCTTAGGCCTGGACCTGGGCCCAGTCCCCCTTCCCCTCACCCTAACCCGGGTCCGTATCCTTTTCCTACCCCCTCTCTACCCCAACCCCTGCCTCTATCTGGGCCCAGGCACATTCACGCACACACAGACATACACCAGTGTTTGCCATGTCTCTCCTATTATGTTTTTAGCCTCTCTTACTCTGAAAATGTAATTTCATGTAATTTATTGCTTTATAAATGTTCTTAGCCGGTAGACAAACATTCTCCAGGAGCTTGCTCGATTTCCTTGTTGAGAGGGGTCAGGGAAGAATTTGTACAGCTTACTTTTTGCTTCCCTCTGGAATATGTAGGGATGGGATGTGTCCCCACCTCCCTTGTTCTCTGTAAAGCGCATTGTGTTGCCTCTGGGTATGAAATGCGCTATACAAATACAGCTTTGATTGATTGATTGATACCACTTCATATCACAGCGAGCATACTGTAGCTATACAGCTCTTTACAACACAGGACAGTAGGTCTATACCTAGCTGTACAGCACTTTACAACATACAACAGTAGTCATATACCTACTGTAGCTACTGTATACAAGTACTTTACAATACAGCACAATAGACCTATACCTAGCAGCACATTAGGCCTATATTTAGATATACAGGACTTTCCAACACAGCACAGTAGGCCTAGCTGGATAACACTTTACCAAACAGAAACCAAAAGAATCAAGTATTATTATTATTATTATTATATTAATCTGCCCCAGTCTGACTGAAGTCCTATAAAGCAAGTGGTTATTCACCAGATCACTGATGAAGAGGAGGTTCACCCAGGAACTCATATTACCCAGAGCCATCACTGCTAGTCCTCTAATCAACCAGTATCAACACATCATTTATATGACAACTTGGTTAAACAAAGCTCAGAGAGCAATATGTACTCTATTCTGTCTTCAATTGGGGGTGTTTTTGTCAAAGAATTAATACAGAATAATTGTAGAAAATTCTTACTCTAAAGTTTATCCCCATTATGGACTTACTTGTTTTCTCTAAGTCAGTGTGTCAGATCCAGAAGTCACTAGCTACTCTGATGAGATGGAATGGATCACTGACTGTTTAAGTGTCTGCGTCAGCAACGTCTACTATGACATCATAAAAACAATGGGAGATGTAACGTGGCGAGGCGCCCTCTAGTGGTTTTGATAGGGGTGTGGAAGTGTTGGAGTCGGACTGATGAGTGCATTTTTGAAATAGGATATCTACATTAGGTAAACACGGGTGTAATTAATAAAAAGGCGAGGTTGCTGCGAGTGGTTGCTAAGCAAAGCGTTGACTAAGTGTAGTCACAAGCACCAACCCCCCTCTCCCCCCGCCGGGACGGCTCCCTCTCCCTCTCTCCTCCCCGATAGGTAGATTTGGGGAGCGTTCTTTGAGCGCGAAGGACGACCGAGAGGCGAGATTAGCTTTCGTTCAAGTAATAATTAAAAAAAAGAGTCCCATAGCCATTGAATTGGTAGTAGCCTAGGCTATTTTGAGGTTGGTAATTTCTCCGAGTGAGAATTGTGAAGCGTGGCGAGTGAGCGTGAGAATAGGCTGCAATGCGAGTCTGAGACTTGGCAGCCCCGGGTTTCACTGATCTACCGGTCAGTAAATCCGACCAAATTTCAAGAGGTGGACATCACTGGATTCATCTCGGCATACAGATAATTCAAGATTGACTCATGTTTACGAAGCGCACCAGCATAGTGCTCTGATCAGCTGCACTCTCCAGTGAAGTTCTCAAAACGCGACAGATGCCCGGATCAGTAGCCTAGATCTCATTGTATTACAGTATTTTAGCAGACGCTTTTATCCAAAGCAACTAACAATAATTGCATTTAACTAGGAAAGGCCAATGTAGGCTACTAGCCTACTAGGCTACTTGCCAGAACTTACAAGTGCATCTCCTTTCTAAAACAAGTGACTAAGATCATAATCTAGTGCTGAAGGCAAAGTGCAAGAATTGCAATCTAAAATACAATAGAGGGAGGATCGTTGTAGTTCTCTCTGTAAAATAACTAAAACGGTAGGCCTAGCTGGATAACACTTTACCAAACAGAAACCAAAAGAAGCAAGTATTATTATTATTGTAGCATCAGGGGGGAAGTGAACTACACTCCCAGCGTTCCCTGGGTAGAGAGGGGGGGGTTATGGGCGTCCAGCCAGTTCAGTGTGTTATGGTCGTTGACTAGTTGCTATGGACGCTGTGATTTTGGGTTGCTATGCGCGTGAGTGTGTGTGCCGCTCGGCTGTAAATGAGCTGCTTTACGTTAAGTCTTTGGGAAATAAATACGCCCGTGTTTGTGGCTAAAGAGGACAACCAGTTCTTCCATTCTCGCTACATTGGTGTCAGAAGTGAGGATAAGGAAATGTCGAAATTTCAAAGAGAGGTGGAAGACATTGAACAGTTTCTTGCGAGCCTACAAGTCTGCGACCGCAAGACGCGGCCAAGAGAGCAACTGTTTACCTCAACTTTAGCTAACGTGAGGCTAGCTAGCAGTGAGCTAGCAGCACCTCCGCCGCAGGGGAGCCATAGAGAAGGAAACGGCGAGATACCTGATGGGGCCAGCGCTCCACGGCCAACGGTGAGACGGCGAGATACTGTCCCTTCTGCAACGTTGCAGAGAGAAGATGCTGCTGCTGTACTGCCGTCGGCGGGAGTGATGGAGGATGCTAACGTCACCTCCCCAGTTCCCCTCCCAGCGCCGGCGGGCGGAACCCGGAGAAGTGCCATTAAACTGCCGCGATTTGGTGGTGAGGAACCCATAGAGAACTATCTCATCCAGGTCCAGCTAGCTGCTCAACTTAATGCATGGACGGCTGAAGAGACTGCAGTTCATGTTGCCCTTTCCCTGGAGGGGAGAGCACTACAAATCCTCACAGACCTGCAGCCAGAAGAGCGTTTAAATTGGCCAGCTATTGAGAGGGCGCTACAGTACCGCTTTGGCCAGCGCTATTATTCTGATGATGTCAGAGACCAACTTGTCCGACGCCAAAGGGGGTTAACAGAGAGCCTGGGTTCATATGCAGCAGACCTTCACCTCTATGCACGGCGTGGGTATCCGACTTTCGATGTAACAACACAAGAGGAACTCGCCCTCCAAGCCTTTGTCCGTGGTCTACGACCAGAACGACTCCGAGAACACATTCGTCTCCACGCGCCGAGAACCTTGACAGCAGCCCTAACTGAAGCAGAGCGGGTCGAGCATGTGCTGTGTGCCAGGGAGCGTTCTGCAGAAGAGAGACACCGGGTTCGGCGCGTGGACCAGAATGACAGGGGGGAAGAGGAAGTGACCCGACAGGCAAACGCCACCATCTCCCCACGGCCGATGCGACGGGGGGCAAGGTCAAACCGACCAACCAATGAGTGCTGCTACCGATGCGGGGAGCCAGGCCACATCGCACGCTATTGTCCAGCTCCAGCCCCACGAAGCCCAGGCCCCCAACCGTTGTTAAACTAGAACCGGGCAGTGCTGTGAGGGAACCGCTGCCCACTGACTTTTCCACTAACCCTCAAATGCGTCTTGGTCGGCTGGGTCAGGCACACGGACTGTACATTGACTGTAACTTGAATGGTACCCCCTGTAGAGCCCTGGTAGACACGGGGTCCACCATCTCCCTAGTTCGCCCCGGAACTTTACCTGGCACCACGGGCCGTAGGCTACAGGGTTGGGAACCCACGAAGGTTCGCATCACTACAGTAACCGGTGAGGAGGCTAGAATGCACGGGAAAGGGTTTCTCAGTGTATCTGTGGCGGGCTGCCGCATCGACCACCAGTTCTGGCTAGCCGACATCCAGGACCCCTGCATCATCGGACTGGACCTGCTGACAAAATGGGAGGCTAGAGTGGATGTGCCTAAGTCCACACTCTACATGAGCATAGGGGCTGTGACGCTTCATGCCGCTGGTGGGAAAACAGCCGCCAGAGGGTCCCCCACGTCGCTGCCAGCCGCCGGAGGGTCCTGCATGTCGCCGCCGGCCGCCAGAGGGTCCCGCACGTCGCTGCCGGCTGCCAGAGGGTCCCCCACGTCGCTGCCAGCCGCCGGAGGGTCCCGCACGTCGCCGCCAGCCGCCAGAGGGTCCCGCACGTCGCCGCCGGCCGCCAGAGGGTCCCGCACGTCGCCGCCGGCCGCCAGAGGTTCCCCCATGTCGCCGCCAGAGGGTCCCGCATGTCGCCGCCAGCCGCTGGAGGGTCCTGCACGTCGCCGCCAGCCGCCGGAGAGTCCTGCACGTCGCTGCCGGCCGCCAGAGGGCCCTGCATGTCGCCGCCGGCCGCCAGAGGGTCCCCCATGTTGCCGCCAGCCGCCGGAGGGTCCTGCACATCACCACCAGCCGCCAGAGGGTCCTACACGTCGCCGCCAGCCACCGGAGGGTCCCCCACGTCGCCACCAGCCGCCAGAGGGTCCTGCACATCACCGCCAGCCGTCCGGGGGTCCTACACGTCGCCGCCGACCGCCAGAAGGTCCTGGATGTCGCCGCTAGCCATCGGAGGGTCCCCCACGTCGCCTCCAGCCATCCGGGGGTCCCCCACATCGCCGCCAGCCATCAGAGGGTCCTCCATGTTGCTGTCAGCGGAGACGAAGCGGGCTGTGGACGACCTGTTTGAGAGGAGCTGCGCGGGTCTGGAGGCGGACCAGAGGGGCCAGCTCCATGAACTTCTGGTAGCGTTTTCAGACATATTCGCTGCCAAAGATGAGGACTGCACGCACAACAATCTAGTTCAGCATGACATCGACACTGGTAATGCCCTCCCCATTCGCCTTCGCCCCCGTCGTCTGCCACTCGCCAAGCGGTTGTCAGCAGAGCAGAAGGTCAGAGAGATGGCAGAGGCGGGTGTCATCGAACCTTCCAGTAGCCCCTGGTCAGCCCCAGCTGTCTTGGTCAATAAGAAAGATGACACATGGCGTTTTTGTGTGGACTACCGTCGCCTTAATGACATCACCCGCAAAGACTCCTACCCCCTGCCCCGCATCGACGATGCTCTAGACCACGTCACCGGGTCCCAATGGTTCAGTTCCCTCGATCTCCGCAGCGGCTAATGGCAGGTGGAGCTGACGCCGGAGGCCCGCCCTAAGACTGCCTTCTCCATACCCTCGGGCGGGCTTTGGCAGTTCAAAGTGATGCCATTCGGCTTGTGCAACGCCCCGGCTACCTTTGAGCGCCTCATGGAGAGAGTGCTAGCTGACATCCCTCGGAGCCGTTGTGTAGTTTATCTCGACGACCTCCTCATCCACGCTAAAGACTTTGGGGGCGCCCTAGCCAACCTGAGGGACGTCTTCTGCAACATCCGCCGTGCAGGCCTGCGCCTCCACCCCAAAAAGTGCCACCTGTTCCGGCGAGAGACAGTCTTCCTCGGGCATGTCATCAGCGGTGAGGGTGTGGCCACCGACCCAGCAAAAGTAGCTGCAGTGAGAGACTGGCCCATCCCACAGAACATCGCAGAGCTGAAAAGCTTCCTGGGTCTGGCCTCTTATTACCGGCGGTTCGTTAAAGACTTCTCCACTGTCACCGGGCCGCTGCACAGCCTCACTCACAAAGGGTGTGTGTTTCAGTGGGAAGAGAACTGCACTGCTGCTTTCACTGCGCTCCGAACAGCACTCATCGAGGCCCCTTTGCTGGCCTGCCCAGACCCTCGAAGACCGTTCATTGTGGACACTGACGCCAGCAACTTGGGTCTCGGGGCTGTGCTGTCCCAGGAGGGGGAGCATGGAGAGCAGGTTGTTTCTTATTTCAGTTGCACGCTTAACCGAGCAGAGAGGAACTACTGTGTAACACGCAGAGAACTGTTGGCCATCGTCCGGGCAATTCGCCACTTCCGGGCCTATCTCTACGGGGTGAAGTTCCTCCTGCGCACTGACCACGCCTCCCTCTCCTGGCTCCTCAACTTTAAGGAGCCGGAGGGTCAGCTGGCCCGGTGGCTTGAGGTCCTGCAGGACTACGACTTCGAGGTCCACCATCGGGCTGGGCGTCACCCCGCCAACGCAGATGCCCTGTCCCGACGCCCCTGTGCTAAGGAGGCGTGCCGCCACTGCCAGCGCGCCGATGACCGAGTGACAGGGACTCCGCTGGTGGCGGCCCTACGGACCACCTCGGCAGATGGGGGCAGCACCGCCCCCACCGACAGTGGCCACAGTCCCGAAGTTCTACCAGGCGACGACAGCCTGGAAACCCTCGACCCCCAACAGCTCCGCCAGGACCAGAGTCAAGACTCCGTCCTCTCCCGTGTCCAGGTCTGGGTGGTATTGGGCCAGCGACCAGCATGGGAGGAGGTATCAGCCCTTGACCCCGAGACCAAGGCCCTCTACTCGCAGTACTGGAACCTCACCATCCGAGATGGTCTTCTGCATCGACGATGGCAGTCCCCAGGGGGCCACCGCGAAGTTTTCCAGCTCCTGGTACCTCGGCAGTGGCGCCCCCGCGTCCTCCAGCTCGTCCATGGATCAGTGGGGGCCGGCCACTTTGGTTTTACAAAAACCCTACACCGACTCCGGTCCCGATTCTACTGGCCAGGGTGTCACCGGGATGTAGAGCTCCTCGTTCATCGCTGTGACTCCTGCACTGCCAAGAAGGGCCCCACACAGCGCTCTCATGCCCCACTGCAGCAGTACCAGGTGGGGTTCCCCATGGAGCGGGTGGGGGTCGACATCCTGGGCCCTCTTCCCACCTCAGACCAGGGTAACCGCTACGTGCTCGTGGCCATGGACTATTTTACTAAGTGGCCAGAAGCGTACGCGGTCCCCGACCAGACCACCACCACCACCGCTGAGTACTTGGTCAACGAGATGTTCTGTCGGTTCGGTGCACCTGAGGAGTTGCACAGTGATCAGGGGCGGAACTTTGAGGCGGCTGTGTTCAGTGAGGTCTGTCAGCGGCTGGGAGTCAAGAAAACCAGGACCACGCCCCTACACCCCCAGAGCGACGGGCTTGTAGAACGCTTTAATCGTACTCTGGCCACACAGCTCGCAATCCTGACCAGCCGCCGGCAACGAGACTGGGACCTCCACCTGCCCCTGATCTTGTGGTCTTACAGAACAGCGGTTCAAGAGTCCACCAAGTGCACCCCTGCCATGCTCATGTTTGGGCATGAACTCTGTACCCCAGTCGACCTAGTGTTCGGGCCGCCCCCTGAGCCCGAGGCACAGGGGAAACCCGGCATGAGCTACCTCTACAACCTGCGTGAAAGGCTGCGTGAGGTACACGAACTGACCAGGCAGGCCTTAACGGATGCCGGGTCCCGACAGAAGCGGGCCTACGACTCCCGCTGCCGAGGAAGGGACTTTGCACCTGGGGCCCAAGTGTGGGTCTATTGCCCAGAGAGGAAGAAGGGTCTCTCTCCTAAGCTAATGAGCCAGTGGGTTGGCCCTTGCACTGTGCTGGAGAGACTGTCAGACGTGGTGTACAGGGTGAGGTTGGTCAAGCGGAACCGGGTGGTGGCGCTCCACCGTGACCGACTCGCTCCTTACCAGCCCCTGGCCCCAACTGAGGAAGCGTCGGATGTGGAGAACCAACCCCACATAACGACTCCTACCGCTGTTGCTGCAGAGGGGTCCCCTAGGTGGGCCCAGCGGCAGCGCCAACTCCCACATTACCTCAGGGACTATGTTCTAGATGCCTGGGTTGCTGAGGACAGCTAACCTCTTAGGTGGGGGCAGTGTAGCATCAGGGGGGAAGTGAACTACACTCCCAGCGTTCCCTGGGTAGAGAGGGGGGGTTATGGGCGTCCAGCCAGTTCAGTGTGTTATGGTCGTTGACTAGTTGCTATGGACGCTGTGATTTTGGGTTGCTATGCGCGTGAGTGTGTGTGCTACTCGGCTGTAAATGAGCTGCTTTACGTTAAGTCTTTGGGAAATAAATACGCCCGTGTTTGTGGCTAAAGAGGACAACCAGTTCTTCCATTCTCGCTACATTATTATTATATTTATCTGCCCCAGTCTGACTGAAGTCCTATAAAGCAACTGGTTATTCACCAGATCACTGATGAAGAGGAGGTTCACCCAGGAACTCATATTACCCAGAGCCATCACTGCTAGTCCTCTAATCAACCAGTATCAACACATCATTTATATGACAACTTGGTTAAACAAAGCTCAGAGAGCAATATGTACTCTATTCTGTCTTCAATTGGGGGTGTTTTTGTCAAAGAATTAATACAGAATAATTGTAGAAAATTCTTACTCTAAAGTTTATCCCCATTATGGACTTACTTGTTTTCTCTAAGTCAGTGTGTCAGATCCAGAAGTCACTAGCTACTCTGATGAGATGGAATGGATCACTGACTGTTTAAGTGTCTGCGTCAGCAACGTCTACTATGACATCATAAAAACAATGGGAGATGTAACGTGGCGAGGCGCCCTCTAGTGGTTTTGATAGGGGTGTGGAAGTGTTGGAGTCGGACTGATGAGTGCATTTTTGAAATAGGATATCTACATTAGGTAAACACGGGTGTAATTAATAAAAAGGCGAGGTTGCTGCGAGTGGTTGCTAAGCAAAGCGTTGACTAAGTGTAGTCACAAGCACCAACCCCCCTCTCCCCCCGCCGGGACGGCTCCCTCTCCCTCTCTCCTCCCCGATAGGTAGATTTGGGGAGCGTTCTTTGAGCGCGAAGGACGACCGAGAGGCGAGATTAGCTTTCGTTCAAGTAATAATTAAAAAAAAGAGTCCCATAGCCATTGAATTGGTAGTAGCCTAGGCTATTTTGAGGTTGGTAATTTCTCCGAGTGAGAATTGTGAAGCGTGGCGAGTGAGCGTGAGAATAGGCTGCAATGCGAGTCTGAGACTTGGCAGCCCCGGGTTTCACTGATCTACCGGTCAGTAAATCCGACCAAATTTCAAGAGGTGGACATCACTGGATTCATCTCGGCATACAGATAATTCAAGATTGACTCATGTTTACGAAGCGCACCAGCATAGTGCTCTGATCAGCTGCACTCTCCAGTGAAGTTCTCAAAACGCGACAGATGCCCGGATCAGTAGCCTAGATCTCATTGTATTACAGTATTTTAGCAGACGCTTTTATCCAAAGCAACTAACAATAATTGCATTTAACTAGGAAAGGCCAATGTAGGCTACTAGCCTACTAGGCTACTTGCCAGAACTTACAAGTGCATCTCCTTTCTAAAACAAGTGACTAAGATCATAATCTAGTGCTGAAGGCAAAGTGCAAGAATTGCAATCTAAAATACAATAGAGGGAGGATCGTTGTAGTTCTCTCTGTAAAATAACTAAAACGAGGGACGGTAGGCCTAGCTGGATAACACTTTACCAAACAGAAACCAAAAGAATCAGGTATTATTATTATTATTATATTTATCTGCCCCAGTCTGACTGAAGTCCTATAAAGCAACTGGTTATTCACCAGATCACTGATGAAGAGGAGGTCACCCAGGAACTCATATTACCCAGAGCCATCACTG